>NW_027468849.1:0-310789 GCF_046254945.1 Alosa pseudoharengus
ATAAGGTCCGGGGTCAGGACAAAAGATAGATTTTTGACAAATTTCAAAATATGTCAGATATTGTCCAAATTATTTTTTATTTCACGTCTAGACATGTGAAATGCATGAACTAGTGCAAAAAAGTGTAAAAAAATTGGTTTGATTTTTTTTAGTACCTTTCAGTTTTTTTTAGTTTTCACATAAGGTCCGGGGTCAGGACAAAAGACAGATTTTTGACAAATTTCAAAATATGTCAGATATTGTCCAAATAATTTTTTATTTCACGTCTAGACATGTGAAATGCATGAACTAGTGCAAAAAACTGTAACAAAATTGGTTTGATTTTTTTTTGTACTTTTCAGTTTTTCTTAGTTTTCACATAAGGTCCGGGGTCAGGATAAAAGACAGAATTTTGACAAATTTCAAAATCTCTCAGATATTGTCCAAATTATTTTTTATTTCACTTCTAGACATGTGAAATGCATGAACTAGTGCAAAAAAGTGTAACAAAATTGGTTTGATTTTTTTTAGTACTTTTCAGTTTTTCTTAGTTTTCACATAAGGTCCGGGGTCAGGATAAAAGACAGATTTTTGACAAATTTCAAAATCTCTCAGATATTGTCCAAATTATTTTTTATTTCACGTCTAGACATGTGAAATGCATGAACTAGTGCAAAAAAGTGTAACAAAATTGGTTTGATTTTTTTTAGTACTTTTCAGTTTTTCTTAGTTTTCACATAAGGTCCGGGGTCAGGATAAAAGACAGATTTTTGACAAATTTCAAAATCTGTCAGATATTGTCCAAATCATTTTTTATTTAATTTCTAGACATGTGAAATGCATGAACTAGGGCAAGAAAGTGAAAAAAAATTGGTCTGATTTTTTTTAGTACTTTTCAGTTTTTCTTAGTTTTCACATAAGGTCCGGGGTCAGGACAAAAGACAGATTTTTGACAAATTTCAAAATATGTCAGATATTGTCCAAATTATTTTTTATTTCACGTCTAGACATGTGAAATGCATGAACTAGTGCAAAAAAGTGTAACAAAATTGGTTTGATTTTTTTTTTAGTACTTTTCAGTTTTTCTTAGTTTTCACATAAGGTCCGGGGTCAGGACAAAAGACAGATTTTTGACAAATTTCAAAATCTGTCAGATATTGTCCAAATCATTTTTTATTTAATTTCTAGACATGTGAAATGCATGAACTAGGGCAAGAAAGTGAAAAAAAATTGGTCTGATTTTTTTTAGTACTTTTCAGTTTTTCTTAGTTTTCACATAAGGTCCGGGGTCAGGATAAAAGACAGATTTTTGACAAATTTCAAAATTCTCTGAGATATTGTCCAAATTATTTTTTATTTCACTTCTAGACATGTGAAATGCATGAACTAGTGCAAAAAAGTGTAACAAAATTGATTTGTTTTTTTTTTAGTACCTTGCAGTTTTTCTTAGTTTTCACATAAGGTCCGGGGTCAGGACAAAAGACAGATTTTTGACAAATTTCAAAATATGTCAGATATTGTCCAAATCATTTTTTATTTCACTTCTAGACATGTGAAATGCATGAACTAGGGCAAAAAAGTGTGAAAAAATTGGTTTGATTTTTTTCAGTACCTTGCAGTTTTTCTTAGTTTTCACATAAGGTCCGGGGTCAGGACAAAAGACAGATTTTTGACAAATTTCAAAATATGTCAGATATTGTCCAAATCATTTTTTATTTCACTTCTAGACATGTGAAATGCATGAACTAGGGCAAAAAAGTGTGAAAAAATTGGTTTGATTTTTTTCAGTACCTTGCAGTTTTTCTTAGTTTTCACATAAGGTCCGGGGTCAGGACAAAAGACAGATTTTTGACAAATTTCAAAATATGTCAGATATTGTCCAAATCATTTTTTATTTCACTTATAGACATGTGAAATGTATGAACTAGGGCAAAAAAGTGTAAAAAAATTGGTTTGATTTTTTTTTAGTACCTTGCAGTTTTTCTTAGTTTTCACATAAGGTCCGGGGTCAGGACAAAAGACAGATTTTTGACAAATTTCAAAATATGCCAGATATTGTCCAAATTATTTTTTATTTCACTTCTAGACATGTGAAATGCATGAACTAGTGCAAAAAAGTGTAACAAAATTGATTTGATTTTTTTTAGTACTTTTCAGTTTTTCTTAGTTTTCACATAAGGTCCGGGGTCAGGACAAAAGACAGATTTTTGACAAATTTCAAAATCTGTCAGATATTGTCCAAATCATTTTTAATTTAATTTCTAGACATGTGAAATGCATGAACTAGGGCAAGAAAGTGAAAAAAAATTGGTCTGATTTTTTTTAGTACTTTTCAGTTTTTCTTAGTTTTCACATAAGGTCCGGGGTCAGGACAAAAGACAGATTTTTGACAAATTTCAAAATATGTCAGATATTGTCCAAATTATTTTTTATTTCACGTCTAGACATGTGAAATGCATGAACTAGTGCAAAAAAGTGTAACAAAATTGGTTTGATTTTTTTTTAGTACTTTTCAGTTTTTCTTAGTTTTCACATAAGGTCCGGGGTCAGGACAAAAGACAGATTTTTGACAAATTTCAAAATCTGTCAGATATTGTCCAAATCATTTTTTATTTCACTTCTAGACATGTGAAATGCATGAACTAGGGCAAAAAAGTGTAAAAAAATTGGTTTGATTTTTTTTTAGTACCTTGCAGTTTTTCTTAGTTTTCACATAAGGTCCGGGGTCAGGACAAAAGACAGAATTTTGACAAATTTCAAAATATGTCAGATATTGTCCAAATCATTTTTTATTTCACTTATAGACATGTGAAATGCATGAACTAGGGCAAAAAAGTGTAAAAAAATTGGTTTGATTTTTTTTAGTACCTTTCAGTTTTTTTTAGTTTTCACATAAGGTCCGGGGTCAGGACAAAAGACAGATTTTTGACAAATTTCAAAATCTGTCAGATATTGTCCAAATTATTTTTTATTTCACGTCTAGACATGTGAAATGCATGAACTAGTGCAAAAAAGTCTAACAAAATTGATTTGATTTTTTTTTAGTACTTTTCAGTTTTTCTTAGTTTTCACATAAGGTCCGGGGTCAGGACAAAAGACAGATTTTTGACAAATTTCAAAATCTGTCAGATATTGTCCAAATCATTTTTTATTTCATTTCTAGACATGTGAAATGCATGAAGTAGGGCAAGAAAGTGAAAAAAAATTGGTCTGATTTTTTTTAGTACTTTTCAGTTTTTCTTAGTTTTCACATAAGGTCCGGGGTCAGGACAAAAGACAGATTTTTGACAAATTTCAAAATATGTCAGATATTGTCCAAATCATTTTTTATTTCACTTATAGACATGTGAAATGCATGAACTAGGGCAAAAAAGTGTAAAAAAATTGGTTTGATTTTTTTTAGTACCTTTCAGTTTTTTTTAGTTTTCACATAAGGTCCGGGGTCAGGACAAAAGACAGATTTTTGACAAATTTCAAAATCTGTCAGATATTGTCCAAATTATTTTTTATTTCACGTCTAGACATGTGAAATGCATGAACTAGTGCAAAAAAGTCTAACAAAATTGATTTGATTTTTTTTTAGTACTTTTCAGTTTTTCTTAGTTTTCACATAAGGTCCGGGGTCAGGACAAAAGACAGATTTTTGACAAATTTCAAAATCTGTCAGATATTGTCCAAATCATTTTTTATTTCATTTCTAGACATGTGAAATGGATGAACTAGTGCAAAAAAGTGTGAAAAAATTGGTTTGATTTTTTTTTAGTACTTTTCAGTTTTTCTTAGTTTTCACATAAGGTCCGGGGTCAGGACAAAAGACAGATTTTTGACAAATTTCAAAATCTGTCAGATATTGTCCAAATCATTTTTTATTTCATTTCTAGACATGTGAAATGCATGAACTAGGGCAAAAAAAGTAAAAAAAAATTGGTTTGATTTTTTTTAGTACCTTGCAGTTTTTTTTAGTTTTCACATAAGGTCCGGGGTCAGGACAAAAGACAGATTTTTGACAAATTTCAAAATCTGTCAGATATTGTCCAAATCATTTTTTATTTCATTTCTAGACATGTGAAATGCATGAACTAGGGCAAAAAAAGTTTAAAAAAATTGGTTTGATTTTTTTTAGTACCTTTCAGTTTTTCTTAGTTTTCACATAAGGTCCGGGGTCAGGACAAAAGACAGATTTTTGACAAATTTCAAAATCTGTCAGATATTGTCCAAATCATTTTTTATTTCATTTCTAGACATGTGAAATGCATGAACTAGTGCAAAAAAGTGTAACAAAATTGGTTTGATTTTTTTTAGTACTTTTCAGTTTTTCTTAGTTTTCACATAAGGTCCGGGGTCAGGATAAAAGACAGATTTTTGACAAATTTCAAAATCTCTCAGATATTGTCCAAATTATTTTTTATTTCACTTATAGACATGTGAAATGCATGAACTAGGGCAAAAAAGTGTAAAAAAAATGGTTTGATTTTTTTTTAGTACCTTGCAGTTTTTTTTAGTTTTCACATAAGGTCCGGGGTCAGGACAAAAGACAGATTTTTGACAAATTTCAAAATATGTCAGATATTGTCCAAATTATTTTTTATTTCACGTCTAGACATGTGAAATGCATGAACTAGTGCAAAAAAGTGTAACAAAATTGGTTTGATTTTTTTTAGTACTTTTCAGTTTTTCTTAGTTTTCACATAAGGTCCGGGGTCAGGATAAAAGACAGATTTTTGACAAATTTCAAAATCTGTCAGATATTGTCCAAATCATTTTTTATTTCATTTCTAGACATGTGAAATGGATGAACTAGTGCAAAAAAGTGTGAAAAAATTGGTTTGATTTTTTTTTAGTACTTTTCAGTTTTTCTTAGTTTTCACATAAGGTCCGGGGTCAGGACAAAAGACAGATTTTTGACAAATTTCAAAATCTGTCAGATATTGTCCAAATCATTTTTTATTTCATTTCTAGACATGTGAAATGCATGAACTAGGGCAAAAAAAGTAAAAAAAAATTGGTTTGATTTTTTTTAGTACCTTGCAGTTTTTTTTAGTTTTCACATAAGGTCCGGGGTCAGGACAAAAGACAGATTTTTGACAAATTTCAAAATCTGTCAGATATTGTCCAAATCATTTTTTATTTCATTTCTAGACATGTGAAATGCATGAACTAGGGCAAAAAAAGTTTAAAAAAATTGGTTTGATTTTTTTTAGTACCTTTCAGTTTTTCTTAGTTTTCACATAAGGTCCGGGGTCAGGACAAAAGACAGATTTTTGACAAATTTCAAAATCTGTCAGATATTGTCCAAATCATTTTTTATTTCATTTCTAGACATGTGAAATGCATGAACTAGGGCAAAAAAAGTGAAAAAAAATTGGTCTGATTTTTTTTAGTACTTTTCAGTTTTTCTTAGTTTTCACATAAGGTCCGGGGTCAGGATAAAAGACAGATTTTTGACAAATTTCAAAATCTCTCAGATATTGTCCAAATCATTTTTTATTTCATTTCTAGACATGTGAAATGCATGAACTAGTGCAAAAAAGTCTAACAAAATTGATTTGATTTTTTTTAGTACTTTTCAGTTTTTCTTAGTTTTCACATAAGGTCCGGGGTCAGGACAAAAGACAGATTTTTGACAAATTTCAAAATATGTCAGATATTGTCAAAATTATTTTTTATTTCACGTCTAGACATGTGAAATGCATGAACTAGTGCAAAAAAGTCTAACAAAATTGGTCTGATTTTTTTTAGTACTTTTCAGTTTTTCTTAGTTTTCACATAAGGTCCGGGGTCAGGACAAAAGACAGATTTTTGACAAATTTCAAAATCTGTCAGATATTGTCCAAATCATTTTTTATTTAATTTCTAGACATGTGAAATGCATGAACTAGGGCAAAAAAGTGTAAAAAAAATGGTTTGATTTTTTTTTAGTACCTTGCAGTTTTTTTTAGTTTTCACATAAGGTCCGGGGTCAGGACAAAAGACAGATTTTTGACAAATTTCAAAATCTGTCAGATATTGTCCAAATCATTTTTTATTTCACTTCTAGACATGTGAAATGCATGAACCAGGGCAAAAAAGTGTAAAAAAATTGGTTTGATTTTTTTTAGTACCTTTCAGTTTTTCTTAGTTTTCACATAAGGTCCGGGGTCAGGACAAAAGACAGATTTTTGACAAATTTCAAAATCTGTCAGATATTGTCCAAATCATTTTTTATTTCACTTCTAGACATGTGAAATGCATGAACCAGGGCAAAAAAGTGTAAAAAAATTGGTTTGATTTTTTTTTAGTACCTTGCAGTTTTTTTTAGTTTTCACATAAGGTCCGGGGTCAGGACAAAAGACAGATTTTTGACAAATTTCAAAATATGTCAGATATTGTCCAAATTATTTTTTATTTCACGTCTAGACATGTGAAATGCATGAACTAGTGCAAAAAAGTGTAACAAAATTGGTTTGATTTTTTTTAGTACTTTTCAGTTTTTCTTAGTTTTCACATAAGGTCCGGGGTCAGGACAAAAGACAGATTTTTGACAAATTTCAAAATATGTCAGATATTGTCCAAATTATTTTTTATTTCACTTCTAGACATGTGAAATGCACGAACAAGTGCAAAAAAGTGTAACAAAATTGGTTTGATTTTTTTTAGTACCTTTCAGTTTTTCTTAGTTTTCTCACAAGGTCCGGGGTCAGGACAAAAGACAGATTTTTGACAAATTTCAAAATATGTCAGATATTGTCCAAATTATTTTTTATTTCACGTCTAGACATGTGAAATGCACGAACAAGTGCAAAAAAGTGTAACAAAATTGGTTTGATTTTTTTTTAGTACCTTTCAGTTTTTCTTAGTTTTCTCACAAGGTCCGGGGTCAGGACAAAAGACAGATTTTTGACAAATTTCAAAATATGTCAGATATTGTCCAAATTATTTTTTATTTCACTTCTAGACATGTGAAATGCATGAACTAGGGCAAAAAAGTGTAACAAAATTGGTTTGATTTTTTTTAGTACCTTGCAGTTTTTCTTAGTTTTCACATAAGGTCCGGGGTCAGGACAAAAGACAGATTTTTGACAAATTTCAAAATATGTCAGATATTGTCCAAATCATTTTTTATTTAATTTCTAGACATGTGAAATGCATGAACTAGGGCAAGAAAGTGAAAAAAAATTGGTCTGATTTTTTTTAGTACTTTTCAGTTTTTCTTAGTTTTCACATAAGGTCCAGGGTCAGGACAAAAGACAGATTTTTGACAAATTTCAAAATATGTCAGATATTGTCCAAATTATTTTTTATTTCACGTCTAGACATGTGAAATGCATGAACTAGTGCAAAAAAGTCTAACAAAATTGATTTGATTTTTTTTAGTACTTTTCAGTTTTTCGTAGTTTTCACATAAGGTCCGGGGTCAGGACAAAAGACAGATTTTTGACAAATTTCAAAATATGTCAGATATTGTCCAAATTATTTTTTATTTCACGTCTAGACATGTGAAATGCATGAACTAGTGCAAAAAAGTGTAACACAATTGGTTTGATTTTTTTTTAGTACTTTTCAGTTTTTCTTAGTTTTCACATAAGGTCCGGGGTCAGGACAAAAGACAGATTTTTGACAAATTTCAAAATCTGTCAGATATTGTCCAAATCATTTTTTATTTCACTTCTAGACATGTGAAATGCATGAACTAGTGCAAAAAAGTGTAACAAAATTGATTTGATTTTTTTTTAGTATTTTTCAGTTTTTCTTAGTTTTCACATAAGGTCCGGGGTCAGGACAAAAGACAGATTTTTGACAAATTTCAAAATCTGTCAGATATTGTCCAAATCATTTTTTATTTCATTTCTAGACATGTGAAATTCATGAACTAGGGCAAAAAAGTGTAAAAAAAATGGTTTGATTTTTTTTTAGTACCTTGCAGTTTTTTTTAGTTTTCACATAAGGTCCGGGGTCAGGACAAAAGACAGATTTTTGACAAATTTCAAAATCTGTCAGATATTGTCCAAATCATTTTTTATTTCACTTCTAGACATGTGAAATGCATGAACCAGGGCAAAAAAGTGTAAAAAAATTGGTTTGATTTTTTTTAGTACCTTTCAGTTTTTCTTAGTTTTCACATAAGGTCCGGGGTCAGGACAAAAGACAGATTTTTGACAAATTTCAAAATCTGTCAGATATTGTCCAAATCATTTTTTATTTCATTTCTAGACATGTGAAATGCATGAACTAGTGCAAAAAAGTGTAACAAAATTGGTTTGATTTTTTTTAGTACTTTTCAGTTTTTCTTAGTTTTCACATAAGGTCCGGGGTCAGGATAAAAGACAGATTTTTGACAAATTTCAAAATCTCTCAGATATTGTCCAAATTATTTTTTATTTCACTTATAGACATGTGAAATGCATGAACTAGGGCAAAAAAGTGTAAAAAAAATGGTTTGATTTTTTTTTAGTACCTTGCAGTTTTTTTTAGTTTTCACATAAGGTCCGGGGTCAGGACAAAAGACAGATTTTTGACAAATTTCAAAATATGTCAGATATTGTCCAAATTATTTTTTATTTCACGTCTAGACATGTGAAATGCATGAACTAGTGCAAAAAAGTGTAACAAAATTGGTTTGATTTTTTTTAGTACTTTTCAGTTTTTCTTAGTTTTCACATAAGGTCCGGGGTCAGGATAAAAGACAGATTTTTGACAAATTTCAAAATCTGTCAGATATTGTCCAAATCATTTTTTATTTCATTTCTAGACATGTGAAATGGATGAACTAGTGCAAAAAAGTGTGAAAAAATTGGTTTGATTTTTTTTTAGTACTTTTCAGTTTTTCTTAGTTTTCACATAAGGTCCGGGGTCAGGACAAAAGACAGATTTTTGACAAATTTCAAAATCTGTCAGATATTGTCCAAATCATTTTTTATTTCATTTCTAGACATGTGAAATGCATGAACTAGGGCAAAAAAAGTAAAAAAAAATTGGTTTGATTTTTTTTAGTACTTTTCAGTTTTTCTTAGTTTTCACATAAGGTCCGGGGTCAGGATAAAAGACAGATTTTTGACAAATTTCAAAATCTGTCAGATATTGTCCAAATCATTTTTTATTTCATTTCTAGACATGTGAAATGCATGAACTAGGGCAAAAAAAGTAAAAAAAAATTGGTTTGATTTTTTTTAGTACTTTTCAGTTTTTTTTAGTTTTCACATAAGGTCCGGGGTCAGGACAAAAGACAGATTTTTGACAAATTTCAAAATCTGTCAGATATTGTCCAAATCATTTTTTATTTCACTTCTAGACATGTGAAATGCATGAACCAGGGCAAAAAAGTGTAAAAAAATTGGTTTGATTTTTTTTAGTACCTTTCAGTTTTTCTTAGTTTTCACATAAGGTCCGGGGTCAGGACAAAAGACAGATTTTTGACAAATTTCAAAATCTGTCAGATATTGTCCAAATCATTTTTTATTTCATTTCTAGACATGTGAAATGCATGAACTAGTGCAAAAAAGTGTAACAAAATTGGTTTGATTTTTTTTAGTACTTTTCAGTTTTTCTTAGTTTTCACATAAGGTCCGGGGTCAGGATAAAAGACAGATTTTTGACAAATTTCAAAATCTCTCAGATATTGTCCAAATTATTTTTTATTTCACTTATAGACATGTGAAATGCATGAACTAGGGCAAAAAAGTGTAAAAAAAATGGTTTGATTTTTTTTTAGTACCTTGCAGTTTTTTTTAGTTTTCACATAAGGTCCGGGGTCAGGACAAAAGACAGATTTTTGACAAATTTCAAAATATGTCAGATATTGTCCAAATTATTTTTTATTTCACGTCTAGACATGTGAAATGCATGAACTAGTGCAAAAAAGTGTAACAAAATTGGTTTGATTTTTTTTAGTACTTTTCAGTTTTTCTTAGTTTTCACATAAGGTCCGGGGTCAGGATAAAAGACAGATTTTTGACAAATTTCAAAATCTGTCAGATATTGTCCAAATCATTTTTTATTTCATTTCTAGACATGTGAAATGGATGAACTAGTGCAAAAAAGTGTGAAAAAATTGGTTTGATTTTTTTTTAGTACTTTTCAGTTTTTCTTAGTTTTCACATAAGGTCCGGGGTCAGGACAAAAGACAGATTTTTGACAAATTTCAAAATCTGTCAGATATTGTCCAAATCATTTTTTATTTCATTTCTAGACATGTGAAATGCATGAACTAGGGCAAAAAAAGTAAAAAAAAATTGGTTTGATTTTTTTTAGTACTTTTCAGTTTTTCTTAGTTTTCACATAAGGTCCGGGGTCAGGATAAAAGACAGATTTTTGACAAATTTCAAAATCTGTCAGATATTGTCCAAATCATTTTTTATTTCATTTCTAGACATGTGAAATGCATGAACTAGGGCAAAAAAAGTAAAAAAAAATTGGTTTGATTTTTTTTAGTACTTTTCAGTTTTTTTTAGTTTTCACATAAGGTCCGGGGTCAGGACAAAAGACAGATTTTTGACAAATTTCAAAATCTGTCAGATATTGTCCAAATCATTTTTTATTTCACTTCTAGACATGTGAAATGCATGAACCAGGGCAAAAAAGTGTAAAAAAATTGGTTTGATTTTTTTTAGTACCTTTCAGTTTTTCTTAGTTTTCACATAAGGTCCGGGGTCAGGACAAAAGACAGATTTTTGACAAATTTCAAAATCTGTCAGATATTGTCCAAATCATTTTTTATTTCATTTCTAGACATGTGAAATGCATGAACTAGTGCAAAAAAGTGTAACAAAATTGGTTTGATTTTTTTTAGTACTTTTCAGTTTTTCTTAGTTTTCACATAAGGTCCGGGGTCAGGATAAAAGACAGATTTTTGACAAATTTCAAAATCTCTCAGATATTGTCCAAATTATTTTTTATTTCACTTATAGACATGTGAAATGCATGAACTAGGGCAAAAAAGTGTAAAAAAAATGGTTTGATTTTTTTTTAGTACCTTGCAGTTTTTTTTAGTTTTCACATAAGGTCCGGGGTCAGGACAAAAGACAGATTTTTGACAAATTTCAAAATATGTCAGATATTGTCCAAATTATTTTTTATTTCACGTCTAGACATGTGAAATGCATGAACTAGTGCAAAAAAGTGTAACAAAATTGGTTTGATTTTTTTTAGTACTTTTCAGTTTTTCTTAGTTTTCACATAAGGTCCGGGGTCAGGATAAAAGACAGATTTTTGACAAATTTCAAAATCTGTCAGATATTGTCCAAATCATTTTTTATTTCATTTCTAGACATGTGAAATGGATGAACTAGTGCAAAAAAGTGTGAAAAAATTGGTTTGATTTTTTTTTAGTACTTTTCAGTTTTTCTTAGTTTTCACATAAGGTCCGGGGTCAGGACAAAAGACAGATTTTTGACAAATTTCAAAATCTGTCAGATATTGTCCAAATCATTTTTTATTTCATTTCTAGACATGTGAAATGCATGAACTAGGGCAAAAAAAGTAAAAAAAAATTGGTTTGATTTTTTTTAGTACCTTGCAGTTTTTTTTAGTTTTCACATAAGGTCCGGGGTCAGGACAAAAGACAGATTTTTGACAAATTTCAAAATCTGTCAGATATTGTCCAAATCATTTTTTATTTCATTTCTAGACATGTGAAATGCATGAACTAGGGCAAAAAAAGTTTAAAAAAATTGGTTTGATTTTTTTTAGTACCTTTCAGTTTTTCTTAGTTTTCACATAAGGTCCGGGGTCAGGACAAAAGACAGATTTTTGACAAATTTCAAAATCTGTCAGATATTGTCCAAATCATTTTTTATTTCATTTCTAGACATGTGAAATGCATGAACTAGGGCAAAAAAAGTGAAAAAAAATTGGTCTGATTTTTTTTAGTACTTTTCAGTTTTTCTTAGTTTTCACATAAGGTCCGGGGTCAGGATAAAAGACAGATTTTTGACAAATTTCAAAATCTCTCAGATATTGTCCAAATCATTTTTTATTTCATTTCTAGACATGTGAAATGCATGAACTAGTGCAAAAAAGTCTAACAAAATTGATTTGATTTTTTTTAGTACTTTTCAGTTTTTCTTAGTTTTCACATAAGGTCCGGGGTCAGGACAAAAGACAGATTTTTGACAAATTTCAAAATATGTCAGATATTGTCAAAATTATTTTTTATTTCACGTCTAGACATGTGAAATGCATGAACTAGTGCAAAAAAGTCTAACAAAATTGGTCTGATTTTTTTTAGTACTTTTCAGTTTTTCTTAGTTTTCACATAAGGTCCGGGGTCAGGACAAAAGACAGATTTTTGACAAATTTCAAAATCTGTCAGATATTGTCCAAATCATTTTTTATTTAATTTCTAGACATGTGAAATGCATGAACTAGTGCAAAAAAGTGTAACAAAATTGGTTTGATTTTTTTTTAGTACTTTTCAGTTTTTCTTAGTTTTCACATAAGGTCCGGGGTCAGGATAAAAGACAGATTTTTGACAAATTTCAAAATCTCTCAGATATTGTCCAAATCATTTTTTATTTCATTTCTAGACATGTGAAATGCATGAACTAGGGCAAAAAAGTGTAAAAAAAATGGTTTGATTTTTTTTTAGTACCTTGCAGTTTTTTTTAGTTTTCACATAAGGTCCGGGGTCAGGACAAAAGACAGATTTTTGACAAATTTCAAAATCTGTCAGATATTGTCCAAATCATTTTTTATTTCACTTCTAGACATGTGAAATGCATGAACCAGGGCAAAAAAGTGTAAAAAAATTGGTTTGATTTTTTTTAGTACCTTTCAGTTTTTCTTAGTTTTCACATAAGGTCCGGGGTCAGGACAAAAGACAGATTTTTGACAAATTTCAAAATCTGTCAGATATTGTCCAAATCATTTTTTATTTCACTTCTAGACATGTGAAATGCATGAACCAGGGCAAAAAAGTGTAAAAAAATTGGTTTGATTTTTTTTTAGTACCTTGCAGTTTTTTTTAGTTTTCACATAAGGTCCGGGGTCAGGACAAAAGACAGATTTTTGACAAATTTCAAAATATGTCAGATATTGTCCAAATTATTTTTTATTTCACGTCTAGACATGTGAAATGCATGAACTAGTGCAAAAAAGTGTAACAAAATTGGTTTGATTTTTTTTAGTACTTTTCAGTTTTTCTTAGTTTTCACATAAGGTCCGGGGTCAGGACAAAAGACAGATTTTTGACAAATTTCAAAATATGTCAGATATTGTCCAAATTATTTTTTATTTCACTTCTAGACATGTGAAATGCACGAACAAGTGCAAAAAAGTGTAACAAAATTGGTTTGATTTTTTTTAGTACCTTTCAGTTTTTCTTAGTTTTCTCACAAGGTCCGGGGTCAGGACAAAAGACAGATTTTTGACAAATTTCAAAATATGTCAGATATTGTCCAAATTATTTTTTATTTCACGTCTAGACATGTGAAATGCACGAACAAGTGCAAAAAAGTGTAACAAAATTGGTTTGATTTTTTTTTAGTACCTTTCAGTTTTTCTTAGTTTTCTCACAAGGTCCGGGGTCAGGACAAAAGACAGATTTTTGACAAATTTCAAAATATGTCAGATATTGTCCAAATTATTTTTTATTTCACTTCTAGACATGTGAAATGCATGAACTAGGGCAAAAAAGTGTAACAAAATTGGTTTGATTTTTTTTAGTACCTTGCAGTTTTTCTTAGTTTTCACATAAGGTCCGGGGTCAGGACAAAAGACAGATTTTTGACAAATTTCAAAATATGTCAGATATTGTCCAAATCATTTTTTATTTAATTTCTAGACATGTGAAATGCATGAACTAGGGCAAGAAAGTGAAAAAAAATTGGTCTGATTTTTTTTAGTACTTTTCAGTTTTTCTTAGTTTTCACATAAGGTCCAGGGTCAGGACAAAAGACAGATTTTTGACAAATTTCAAAATATGTCAGATATTGTCCAAATTATTTTTTATTTCACGTCTAGACATGTGAAATGCATGAACTAGTGCAAAAAAGTCTAACAAAATTGATTTGATTTTTTTTAGTACTTTTCAGTTTTTCTTAGTTTTCACATAAGGTCCGGGGTCAGGACAAAAGACAGATTTTTGACAAATTTCAAAATATGTCAGATATTGTCCAAATTATTTTTTATTTCACGTCTAGACATGTGAAATGCATGAACTAGTGCAAAAAAGTGTAACACAATTGGTTTGATTTTTTTTTAGTACTTTTCAGTTTTTCTTAGTTTTCACATAAGGTCCGGGGTCAGGATAAAAGACAGATTTTTGACAAATTTCAAAATCTCTCAGATATTGTCCAAATTATTTTTTATTTCACTTATAGACATGTGAAATGCATGAACTAGGGCAAAAAAGTGTAAAAAAAATGGTTTGATTTTTTTTTAGTACCTTGCAGTTTTTTTTAGTTTTCACATAAGGTCCGGGGTCAGGACAAAAGACAGATTTTTGACAAATTTCAAAATATGTCAGATATTGTCCAAATTATTTTTTATTTCACGTCTAGACATGTGAAATGCATGAACTAGTGCAAAAAAGTGTAACAAAATTGGTTTGATTTTTTTTAGTACTTTTCAGTTTTTCTTAGTTTTCACATAAGGTCCGGGGTCAGGATAAAAGACAGATTTTTGACAAATTTCAAAATCTGTCAGATATTGTCCAAATCATTTTTTATTTCATTTCTAGACATGTGAAATGGATGAACTAGTGCAAAAAAGTGTGAAAAAATTGGTTTGATTTTTTTTTAGTACTTTTCAGTTTTTCTTAGTTTTCACATAAGGTCCGGGGTCAGGACAAAAGACAGATTTTTGACAAATTTCAAAATCTGTCAGATATTGTCCAAATCATTTTTTATTTCATTTCTAGACATGTGAAATGCATGAACTAGGGCAAAAAAAGTAAAAAAAAATTGGTTTGATTTTTTTTAGTACTTTTCAGTTTTTCTTAGTTTTCACATAAGGTCCGGGGTCAGGATAAAAGACAGATTTTTGACAAATTTCAAAATCTGTCAGATATTGTCCAAATCATTTTTTATTTCATTTCTAGACATGTGAAATGGATGAACTAGTGCAAAAAAGTGTGAAAAAATTGGTTTGATTTTTTTTTAGTACTTTTCAGTTTTTCTTAGTTTTCACATAAGGTCCGGGGTCAGGACAAAAGACAGATTTTTGACAAATTTCAAAATCTGTCAGATATTGTCCAAATCATTTTTTATTTCATTTCTAGACATGTGAAATGCATGAACTAGGGCAAAAAAAGTAAAAAAAAATTGGTTTGATTTTTTTTAGTACCTTGCAGTTTTTTTTAGTTTTCACATAAGGTCCGGGGTCAGGACAAAAGACAGATTTTTGACAAATTTCAAAATATGTCAGATATTGTCCAAATTATTTTTTATTTCACGTCTAGACATGTGAAATGCATGAACTAGTGCAAAAAAGTGTAACAAAATTGGTTTGATTTTTTTTAGTACTTTTCAGTTTTTCTTAGTTTTCACATAAGGTCCGGGGTCAGGATAAAAGACAGATTTTTGACAAATTTCAAAATCTGTCAGATATTGTCCAAATCATTTTTTATTTCATTTCTAGACATGTGAAATGGATGAACTAGTGCAAAAAAGTGTGAAAAAATTGGTTTGATTTTTTTTTAGTACTTTTCAGTTTTTCTTAGTTTTCACATAAGGTCCGGGGTCAGGACAAAAGACAGATTTTTGACAAATTTCAAAATCTGTCAGATATTGTCCAAATCATTTTTTATTTCATTTCTAGACATGTGAAATGCATGAACTAGGGCAAAAAAAGTAAAAAAAAATTGGTTTGATTTTTTTTAGTACCTTGCAGTTTTTTTTAGTTTTCACATAAGGTCCGGGGTCAGGACAAAAGACAGATTTTTGACAAATTTCAAAATCTGTCAGATATTGTCCAAATCATTTTTTATTTCATTTCTAGACATGTGAAATGCATGAACTAGGGCAAAAAAAGTGAAAAAAAATTGGTCTGATTTTTTTTAGTACTTTTCAGTTTTTCTTAGTTTTCACATAAGGTCCGGGGTCAGGACAAAAGACAGAATTTTTACAAATTTCAAAATATGTCAGATATTGTCCAAATCATTTTTTATTTCACTTCTAGACATGTGAAATGCATGACCTAGGGCAAGAAAGTGTGAAAAAATTGGTTTGATTTTTTTTTAGTACCTTGCAGTTTTTCTTAGTTTTCACATAAGGTCCGGGGTCAGGACAAAAGACAGATTTTTGACAAATTTCAAAATATGTCAGATATTGTCCAAATTATTTTTTATTTCACGTCTAGACATGTGAAATGCACGAACAAGTGCAAAAAAGTGTAACAAAATTGGTTTGATTTTTTTTAGTACCTTTCAGTTTTTCTTAGTT
Organism: Alosa pseudoharengus; assembly: GCF_046254945.1. Taxonomy (NCBI): domain Eukaryota; kingdom Metazoa; phylum Chordata; class Actinopteri; order Clupeiformes; family Clupeidae; genus Alosa; species Alosa pseudoharengus. Next base: position 16,335 of record NW_027468849.1, read on the forward strand.
TTCTCACAAGGTCCGGGGTCAGGACAAAAGACAGATTTTTGACAAATTTCAAAATATGTCAGATATTGTCCAAATCATTTTTTATTTAATTTCTAGACATGTGAAATGCATGAACTAGGGCAAGAAAGTGTGAAAAAATTGGTTTGATTTTTTTTTAGTACCTTGCAGTTTTTCTTAGTTTTCACATAAGGTCCGGGGTCAGGACAAAAGACAGATTTTTGACAAATTTCAAAATATGTCAGATATTGTCCAAATCATTTTTTATTTCACTTCTAGACATGTGAAATGCATGAACTAGGGCAAAAAAGTGTAAAAAAATTGGTTTGATTTTTTTTAGTACCTTTCAGTTTTTTTTAGTTTTCACATAAGGTCCGGGGTCAGGACAAAAGACAGATTTTTGACAAATTTCAAAATATGTCAGATATTGTCCAAATTATTTTTTATTTCACGTCTAGACATGTGAAATGCATGAACTAGTGCAAAAAAGTGTAACAAAATTGGTTTGATTTTTTTTTAGTACTTTTCAGTTTTTCTTAGTTTTCACACAAGGTCCGGGGTCAGGACAAAAGACAGATTTTTGACAAATTTCAAAATATGTCAGATATTGTCCAAATTATTTTTTATTTCACTTCTAGACATGTGAAATGCACGAACAAGTGCAAAAAAGTGTAACAAAATTGGTTTGATTTTTTTTTAGTACCTTTCAGTTTTTCTTAGTTTTCTCACAAGGTCCGGGGGCAGGACAAAAGACAGATTTTTGACAAATTTCAAAATATGTCAGATATTGTCCAAATTATTTTTTATTTCACGTCTAGACATGTGAAATGCACGAACAAGTGCAAAAAAGTGTAACAAAATTGGTTTGATTTTTTTTTAGTACCTTTCAGTTTTTCTTAGTTTTCTCACAAGGTCCGGGGGCAGGACAAAAGACAGATTTTTGACAAATTTCAAAATATGTCAGATATTGTCCAAATTATTTTTTATTTCACTTCTAGACATGTGAAATGCATGAACTAGGGCAAAAAAGTGTAACAAAATTGGTTTGATTTTTTTTAGTACCTTTCAGTTTTTCTTAGTTTTCACACAAGGTCCGGGGTCAGGACAAAAGACAGATTTTTGACAAATTTCAAAATATGTCAGATATTGTCCAAATTATTTTTTATTTCACTTCTAGACATGTGAAATGCATGAACTAGGGCAAAAAAGTGTAACAAAATTGGTTTGATTTTTTTAGTACCTTTCAGTTTTTCTTAGTTTTCACACAAGGTCCGGGGTCAGGACAAAAGACAGATTTTTGACAAATTTCAAAATATGTCAGATATTGTCCAAATTATTTTTTATTTCACTTCTAGACATGTGAAATGCACGAACAAGTGCAAAAAAGTGTAACAAAATTGGTTTGATTTTTTTTAGTACCTTTCAGTTTTTCTTAGTTTTCTCACAAGGTCCGGGGTCAGGACAAAAGACAGATTTTTGACAAATTTCAAAATATGTCAGATATTGTCCAAATTATTTTTTATTTCACGTCTAGACATGTGAAATGCATGAACTAGTGCAAAAAAGTGTAAAAAAAGTGGTTTGATTTTTTTTTGTACCTTTCAGTTTTTTTTAGTTTTCACATAAGGTCCGGGGTCAGGACAAAAGATAGATTTTTGACAAATTTCAAAATATGTCAGATATTGTCCAAATCATTTTTTATTTAATTTCTAGACATGTGAAATGCATGAACTAGGGCAAAAAAAGTGAAAAAAAATTGGTCTGATTTTTTTTAGTACTTTTCAGTTTTTCTTAGTTTTCACATAAGGTCCGGGGTCAGGACAAAAGACAGAATTTTTACAAATTTCAAAATATGTCAGATATTGTCCAAATCATTTTTTATTTCACTTCTAGACATGTGAAATGCATGACCTAGGGCAAGAAAGTGTGAAAAAATTGGTTTGATTTTTTTTTAGTACCTTGCAGTTTTTCTTAGTTTTCACATAAGGTCCGGGGTCAGGACAAAAGACAGATTTTTGACAAATTTCAAAATATGTCAGATATTGTCCAAATTATTTTTTATTTCACGTCTAGACATGTGAAATGCACGAACAAGTGCAAAAAAGTGTAACAAAATTGGTTTGATTTTTTTTAGTACCTTTCAGTTTTTCTTAGTTTTCTCACAAGGTCCGGGGTCAGGACAAAAGACAGATTTTTGACAAATTTCAAAATATGTCAGATATTGTCCAAATCATTTTTTATTTAATTTCTAGACATGTGAAATGCATGAACTAGGGCAAGAAAGTGTGAAAAAATTGGTTTGATTTTTTTTTAGTACTTTTCAGTTTTTCTTAGTTTTCACACAAGGTCCGGGGTCAGGACAAAAGACAGAATTTTTACAAATTTCAAAATATGTCAGATATTGTCCAAATCATTTTTTATTTCACTTCTAGACATGTGAAATGCATGACCTAGTGCAAGAAAGTGTGAAAAAATTGGTTTGATTTTTTTTTTAGTACCTTGCAGTTTTTCTTAGTTTTCACATAAGGTCCGGGGTCAGGACAAAAGACAGATTTTTGACAAATTTCAAAATATGTCAGATATTGTCCAAATCATTTTTTATTTCACTTCTAGACATGTGAAATGCATGAACTAGGGCAAAACAGTGTAAAAAAATTGGTTTGATTTTTTTTTAGTACCTTGCAGTTTTTCTTAGTTTTCACATAAGGTCCGGGGTCAGGACAAAAGACAGAATTTTGACAAATTTCAAAATATGTCAGATATTGTCCAAATCATTTTTTATTTCACTTATAGACATGTGAAATGCATGAACTAGGGCAAAAAAGTGTAAAAAAATTGGTTTGATTTTTTTTAGTACCTTTCAGTTTTTTTTAGTTTTCACATAAGGTCCGGGGTCAGGACAAAAGATAGATTTTTGACAAATTTCAAAATATGTCAGATATTGTCCAAATTATTTTTTATTTCACGTCTAGACATGTGAAATGCATGAACTAGTGCAAAAAAGTGTAACAAAATTGGTTTGATTTTTTTTTAGTACTTTTCAGTTTTTCTTAGTTTTCACATAAGGTCCGGGGTCAGGACAAAAGACAGATTTTTGACAAATTTCAAAATATGTCAGATATTGTCCAAATTATTTTTTATTTCACGTCTAGACATGTGAAATGCATGAACTAGTGCAAAAAAGTGTAAAAAAATTGGTTTGATTTTTTTTAGTACCTTTCAGTTTTTTTTAGTTTTCACATAAGGTCCGGGGTCAGGACAAAAGACAGATTTTTGACAAATTTCAAAATATGTCAGATATTGTCCAAATAATTTTTTATTTCACGTCTAGACATGTGAAATGCATGAACTAGTGCAAAAAACTGTAACAAAATTGGTTTGATTTTTTTTTGTACTTTTCAGTTTTTCTTAGTTTTCACATAAGGTCCGGGGTCAGGATAAAAGACAGAATTTTGACAAATTTCAAAATCTCTCAGATATTGTCCAAATTATTTTTTATTTCACTTCTAGACATGTGAAATGCATGAACTAGTGCAAAAAAGTGTAACAAAATTGGTTTGATTTTTTTTAGTACTTTTCAGTTTTTCTTAGTTTTCACATAAGGTCCGGGGTCAGGATAAAAGACAGATTTTTGACAAATTTCAAAATCTCTCAGATATTGTCCAAATTATTTTTTATTTCACGTCTAGACATGTGAAATGCATGAACTAGTGCAAAAAAGTGTAACAAAATTGGTTTGATTTTTTTTTTAGTACTTTTCAGTTTTTCTTAGTTTTCACATAAGGTCCGGGGTCAGGACAAAAGACAGATTTTTGACAAATTTCAAAATCTGTCAGATATTGTCCAAATCATTTTTTATGTAATTTCTAGACATGTGAAATGCATGAACTAGGGCAAAAAAGTGTGAAAAAATTGGTTTGATTTTTTTCAGTACCTTGCAGTTTTTCTTAGTTTTCACATAAGGTCCGGGGTCAGGACAAAAGACAGATTTTTGACAAATTTCAAAATATGTCAGATATTGTCCAAATCATTTTTTATTTCACTTCTAGACATGTGAAATGCATGAACTAGGGCAAAAAAGTGTGAAAAAATTGGTTTGATTTTTTTCAGTACCTTGCAGTTTTTCTTAGTTTTCACATAAGGTCCGGGGTCAGGACAAAAGACAGATTTTTGACAAATTTCAAAATATGTCAGATATTGTCCAAATCATTTTTTATTTCACTTATAGACATGTGAAATGTATGAACTAGGGCAAAAAAGTGTAAAAAAATTGGTTTGATTTTTTTTTAGTACCTTGCAGTTTTTCTTAGTTTTCACATAAGGTCCGGGGTCAGGACAAAAGACAGATTTTTGACAAATTTCAAAATATGCCAGATATTGTCCAAATTATTTTTTATTTCACTTCTAGACATGTGAAATGCATGAACTAGTGCAAAAAAGTGTAACAAAATTGATTTGATTTTTTTTAGTACTTTTCAGTTTTTCTTAGTTTTCACATAAGGTCCGGGGTCAGGACAAAAGACAGATTTTTGACAAATTTCAAAATCTGTCAGATATTGTCCAAATCATTTTTAATTTAATTTCTAGACATGTGAAATGCATGAACTAGGGCAAGAAAGTGAAAAAAAATTGGTCTGATTTTTTTTAGTACTTTTCAGTTTTTCTTAGTTTTCACATAAGGTCCGGGGTCAGGACAAAAGACAGATTTTTGACAAATTTCAAAATATGTCAGATATTGTCCAAATTATTTTTTATTTCACGTCTAGACATGTGAAATGCATGAACTAGTGCAAAAAAGTGTAACAAAATTGGTTTGATTTTTTTTTAGTACTTTTCAGTTTTTCTTAGTTTTCACATAAGGTCCGGGGTCAGGACAAAAGACAGATTTTTGACAAATTTCAAAATCTGTCAGATATTGTCCAAATCATTTTTTATTTCACTTCTAGACATGTGAAATGCATGAACTAGGGCAAAAAAGTGTAAAAAAATTGGTTTGATTTTTTTTTAGTACCTTGCAGTTTTTCTTAGTTTTCACATAAGGTCCGGGGTCAGGACAAAAGACAGAATTTTGACAAATTTCAAAATATGTCAGATATTGTCCAAATCATTTTTTATTTCACTTATAGACATGTGAAATGCATGAACTAGGGCAAAAAAGTGTAAAAAAATTGGTTTGATTTTTTTTAGTACCTTTCAGTTTTTTTTAGTTTTCACATAAGGTCCGGGGTCAGGACAAAAGACAGATTTTTGACAAATTTCAAAATCTGTCAGATATTGTCCAAATTATTTTTTATTTCACGTCTAGACATGTGAAATGCATGAACTAGTGCAAAAAAGTCTAACAAAATTGATTTGATTTTTTTTTAGTACTTTTCAGTTTTTCTTAGTTTTCACATAAGGTCCGGGGTCAGGACAAAAGACAGATTTTTGACAAATTTCAAAATCTGTCAGATATTGTCCAAATCATTTTTTATTTCATTTCTAGACATGTGAAATGCATGAACTAGGGCAAGAAAGTGAAAAAAAATTGGTCTGATTTTTTTTAGTACTTTTCAGTTTTTCTTAGTTTTCACATAAGGTCCGGGGTCAGGATAAAAGACAGATTTTTGACAAATTTCAAAATTCTCTGAGATATTGTCCAAATTATTTTTTATTTCACTTCTAGACATGTGAAATGCATGAACTAGTGCAAAAAAGTGTAACAAAATTGATTTGTTTTTTTTTTAGTACCTTGCAGTTTTTCTTAGTTTTCACATAAGGTCCGGGGTCAGGACAAAAGACAGATTTTTGACAAATTTCAAAATCTGTCAGATATTGTCCAAATCATTTTTTATTTCATTTCTAGACATGTGAAATGCATGAACTAGGGCAAGAAAGTGAAAAAAAATTGGTCTGATTTTTTTTAGTACTTTTCAGTTTTTCTTAGTTTTCACATAAGGTCCGGGGTCAGGATAAAAGACAGATTTTTGACAAATTTCAAAATTCTCTGAGATATTGTCCAAATTATTTTTTATTTCACTTCTAGACATGTGAAATGCATGAACTAGTGCAAAAAAGTGTAACAAAATTGATTTGTTTTTTTTTTAGTACCTTGCAGTTTTTCTTAGTTTTCACATAAGGTCCGGGGTCAGGACAAAAGACAGATTTTTGACAAATTTCAAAATATGTCAGATATTGTCCAAATCATTTTTTATTTCACTTCTAGACATGTGAAATGCATGAACTAGGGCAAAAAAGTGTGAAAAAATTGGTTTGATTTTTTTCAGTACCTTGCAGTTTTTCTTAGTTTTCACATAAGGTCCGGGGTCAGGACAAAAGACAGATTTTTGACAAATTTCAAAATATGTCAGATATTGTCCAAATCATTTTTTATTTCACTTCTAGACATGTGAAATGCATGAACTAGGGCAAAAAAGTGTGAAAAAATTGGTTTGATTTTTTTCAGTACCTTGCAGTTTTTCTTAGTTTTCACATAAGGTCCGGGGTCAGGACAAAAGACAGATTTTTGACAAATTTCAAAATATGTCAGATATTGTCCAAATCATTTTTTATTTCACTTATAGACATGTGAAATGTATGAACTAGGGCAAAAAAGTGTAAAAAAATTGGTTTGATTTTTTTTTAGTACCTTGCAGTTTTTCTTAGTTTTCACATAAGGTCCGGGGTCAGGACAAAAGACAGATTTTTGACAAATTTCAAAATATGCCAGATATTGTCCAAATTATTTTTTATTTCACTTCTAGACATGTGAAATGCATGAACTAGTGCAAAAAAGTGTAACAAAATTGATTTGATTTTTTTTAGTACTTTTCAGTTTTTCTTAGTTTTCACATAAGGTCCGCGGTCAGGACAAAAGACAGATTTTTGACAAATTTCAAAATCTGTCAGATATTGTCCAAATCATTTTTAATTTAATTTCTAGACATGTGAAATGCATGAACTAGGGCAAGAAAGTGAAAAAAAATTGGTCTGATTTTTTTTAGTACTTTTCAGTTTTTCTTAGTTTTCACATAAGGTCCGGGGTCAGGACAAAAGACAGATTTTTGACAAATTTCAAAATATGTCAGATATTGTCCAAATTATTTTTTATTTCACGTCTAGACATGTGAAATGCATGAACTAGTGCAAAAAAGTGTAACAAAATTGGTTTGATTTTTTTTTAGTACTTTTCAGTTTTTCTTAGTTTTCACATAAGGTCCGGGGTCAGGACAAAAGACAGATTTTTGACAAATTTCAAAATCTGTCAGATATTGTCCAAATCATTTTTTATTTCACTTCTAGACATGTGAAATGCATGAACTAGGGCAAAAAAGTGTAAAAAAATTGGTTTGATTTTTTTTTAGTACCTTGCAGTTTTTCTTAGTTTTCACATAAGGTCCGGGGTCAGGACAAAAGACAGAATTTTGACAAATTTCAAAATATGTCAGATATTGTCCAAATCATTTTTTATTTCACTTATAGACATGTGAAATGCATGAACTAGGGCAAAAAAGTGTAAAAAAATTGGTTTGATTTTTTTTAGTACCTTTCAGTTTTTTTTAGTTTTCACATAAGGTCCGGGGTCAGGACAAAAGACAGATTTTTGACAAATTTCAAAATCTGTCAGATATTGTCCAAATTATTTTTTATTTCACGTCTAGACATGTGAAATGCATGAACTAGTGCAAAAAAGTCTAACAAAATTGATTTGATTTTTTTTTAGTACTTTTCAGTTTTTCTTAGTTTTCACATAAGGTCCGGGGTCAGGACAAAAGACAGATTTTTGACAAATTTCAAAATCTGTCAGATATTGTCCAAATCATTTTTTATTTCATTTCTAGACATGTGAAATGCATGAACTAGGGCAAGAAAGTGAAAAAAAATTGGTCTGATTTTTTTTAGTACTTTTCAGTTTTTCTTAGTTTTCACATAAGGTCCGGGGTCAGGACAAAAGACAGATTTTTGACAAATTTCAAAATATGTCAGATATTGTCCAAATTATTTTTTATTTCACGTCTAGACATGTGAAATGCATGAACTAGTGCAAAAAAGTGTAACAAAATTGGTTTGATTTTTTTTTAGTACTTTTCAGTTTTTCTTAGTTTTCACATAAGGTCCGGGGTCAGGACAAAAGACAGATTTTTGACAAATTTCAAAATCTGTCAGATATTGTCCAAATCATTTTTTATTTCACTTCTAGACATGTGAAATGCATGAACTAGGGCAAAAAAGTGTGAAAAAATTGGTTTGATTTTTTTTAGTACCTTGCAGTTTTTCTTAGTTTTCACATAAGGTCCGGGGTCAGGACAAAAGACAGATTTTTGACAAATTTCAAAATATGTCAGATATTGTCCAAATCATTTTTTATTTCACTTATAGACATGTGAAATGCATGAACTAGGGCAAAAAAAGTGAAAAAAAATTGGTCTGATTTTTTTTAGTACTTTTCAGTTTTTCTTAGTTTTCACATAAGGTCCGGGGTCAGGACAAAAGACAGATTTTTGACAAATTTCAAAATATGTCAGATATTGTCCAAATCATTTTTTATTTCACTTATAGACATGTGAAATGCATGAACTAGTGCAAAAAAGTGTAACAAAATTGATTTGATTTTTTTTTAGTACTTTTCAGTTTTTCTTAGTTTTCACATAAGGTCCGGGGTCAGGACAAAAGACAGATTTTTGACAAATTTCAAAATCTGTCAGATATTGTCCAAATCATTTTTTATTTAATTTCTAGACATGTGAAATGCATGAACTAGGGCAAGAAAGTGAAAAAAAATTGGTCTGATTTTTTTTAGTACTTTTCAGTTTTTCTTAGTTTTCACATAAGGTCCGGGGTCAGGATAAAAGACAGATTTTTGACAAATTTCAAAATTCTCTGAGATATTGTCCAAATTATTTTTTATTTCACTTCTAGACATGTGAAATGCATGAACTAGTGCAAAAAAGTGTAACAAAATTGATTTGTTTTTTTTTTAGTACCTTGCAGTTTTTCTTAGTTTTCACATAAGGTCCGGGGTCAGGACAAAAGACAGATTTTTGACAAATTTCAAAATATGTCAGATATTGTCCAAATCATTTTTTATTTCACTTCTAGACATGTGAAATGCATGAACTAGGGCAAAAAAGTGTGAAAAAATTGGTTTGATTTTTTTCAGTACCTTGCAGTTTTTCTTAGTTTTCACATAAGGTCCGGGGTCAGGACAAAAGACAGATTTTTGACAAATTTCAAAATATGTCAGATATTGTCCAAATCATTTTTTATTTCACTTCTAGACATGTGAAATGCATGAACTAGGGCAAAAAAGTGTGAAAAAATTGGTTTGATTTTTTTCAGTACCTTGCAGTTTTTCTTAGTTTTCACATAAGGTCCGGGGTCAGGACAAAAGACAGATTTTTGACAAATTTCAAAATATGTCAGATATTGTCCAAATCATTTTTTATTTCACTTATAGACATGTGAAATGTATGAACTAGGGCAAAAAAGTGTAAAAAAATTGGTTTGATTTTTTTTTAGTACCTTGCAGTTTTTCTTAGTTTTCACATAAGGTCCGGGGTCAGGACAAAAGACAGATTTTTGACAAATTTCAAAATATGCCAGATATTGTCCAAATTATTTTTTATTTCACTTCTAGACATGTGAAATGCATGAACTAGTGGAAAAAAGTGTAACAAAATTGATTTGATTTTTTTTAGTACTTTTCAGTTTTTCTTAGTTTTCACATAAGGTCCGGGGTCAGGACAAAAGACAGATTTTTGACAAATTTCAAAATCTGTCAGATATTGTCCAAATCATTTTTAATTTAATTTCTAGACATGTGAAATGCATGAACTAGGGCAAGAAAGTGAAAAAAAATTGGTCTGATTTTTTTTAGTACTTTTCAGTTTTTCTTAGTTTTCACATAAGGTCCGGGGTCAGGACAAAAGACAGATTTTTGACAAATTTCAAAATATGTCAGATATTGTCCAAATTATTTTTTATTTCACGTCTAGACATGTGAAATGCATGAACTAGTGCAAAAAAGTGTAACAAAATTGGTTTGATTTTTTTTTAGTACTTTTCAGTTTTTCTTAGTTTTCACATAAGGTCCGGGGTCAGGACAAAAGACAGATTTTTGACAAATTTCAAAATCTGTCAGATATTGTCCAAATCATTTTTTATTTCACTTCTAGACATGTGAAATGCATGAACTAGGGCAAAAAAGTGTAAAAAAATTGGTTTGATTTTTTTTTAGTACCTTGCAGTTTTTCTTAGTTTTCACATAAGGTCCGGGGTCAGGACAAAAGACAGAATTTTGACAAATTTCAAAATATGTCAGATATTGTCCAAATCATTTTTTATTTCACTTATAGACATGTGAAATGCATGAACTAGGGCAAAAAAGTGTAAAAAAATTGGTTTGATTTTTTTTAGTACCTTTCAGTTTTTTTTAGTTTTCACATAAGGTCCGGGGTCAGGACAAAAGACAGATTTTTGACAAATTTCAAAATCTGTCAGATATTGTCCAAATTATTTTTTATTTCACGTCTAGACATGTGAAATGCATGAACTAGTGCAAAAAAGTCTAACAAAATTGGTTTGATTTTTTTTTAGTACTTTTCAGTTTTTCTTAGTTTTCACATAAGGTCCGGGGTCAGGACAAAAGACAGATTTTTGACAAATTTCAAAATCTGTCAGATATTGTCCAAATCATTTTTAATTTCACTTCCAGACATGTGAAATGCATGAACTAGGGCAAAAAAGTGTAAAAAAATTGGTTTGATTTTTTTTTAGTACCTTGCAGTTTTTCTTAGTTTTCACATAAGGTCCGGGGTCAGGACAAAAGACAGAATTTTGACAAATTTCAAAATATGTCAGATATTGTCCAAATCATTTTTTATTTCACTTATAGACATGTGAAATGCATGAACTAGGGCAAAAAAGTGTAAAAAAATTGGTTTGATTTTTTTTAGTACCTTTCAGTTTTTTTTAGTTTTCACATAAGGTCCGGGGTCAGGACAAAAGACAGATTTTTGACAAATTTCAAAATCTGTCAGATATTGTCCAAATTATTTTTTATTTCACGTCTAGACATGTGAAATGCATGAACTAGTGCAAAAAAGTTTAAAAAAATTGATTTGATTTTTTTTTAGTACTTTTCAGTTTTTCTTAGTTTTCACATAAGGTCCGGGGTCAGGACAAAAGACAGATTTTTGACAAATTTCAAAATCTGTCAGATATTGTCCAAATCATTTTTTATTTCATTTCTAGACATGTGAAATGCATGAACTAGGGCAAAAAAAGTGAAAAAAAAATTGGTCTGATTTTTTTTAGTACTTTTCAGTTTTTCTTAGTTTTCACATAAGGTCCGGGGTCAGGACAAAAGACAGATTTTTGACAAATTTCAAAATATGTCAGATATTGTCCAAATCATTTTTTATTTCACTTATAGACATGTGAAATGCATGAACTAGGGCAAAAAAGTGTAAAAAAATTGGTTTGATTTTTTTTTAGTACCTTTCAGTTTTTTTTAGTTTTCACATAAGGTCCGGGGTCAGGACAAAAGACAGATTTTTGACAAATTTCAAAATCTGTCAGATATTGTCCAAATTATTTTTTATTTCACGTCTAGACATGTGAAATGCATGAACTAGGGCAAAAAAAGTGAAAAAAAATTGGTCTGATTTTTTTTAGTACTTTTCAGTTTTTCTTAGTTTTCACATAAGGTCCGGGGTCAGGACAAAAGACAGAATTTTGACAAATTTCAAAATATGTCAGATATTGTCCAAATCATTTTTTATTTCACTTATAGACATGTGAAATGCATGAACTAGTGCAAAAAAGTGTAACAAAATTGGTTTGATTTTTTTTAGTACTTTTCAGTTTTTCTTAGTTTTCACATAAGGTCCGGGGTCAGGATAAAAGACAGATTTTTGACAAATTTCAAAATCTCTCAGATATTGTCCAAATTATTTTTTATTTCACTTCTAGACATGTGAAATGCATGAACTATGGCAAAAAAAGTGAAAAAAAAATTGGTCTGATTTTTTTTAGTACTTTTCAGTTTTTCTTAGTTTTCACATAAGGTCCGGGGTCAGGACAAAAGACAGATTTTTGACAAATTTCAAAATATGTCAGATATTGTCCAAATTATTTTTTATTTCACTTCTAGACATGTGAAATGCATGAACTAGTGCAAAAAAGTGTAACAAAATTGATTTGATTTTTTTTTAGTACTTTTCAGTTTTTCTTAGTTTTCACATAAGGTCCGGGGTCAGGACAAGAGACAGATTTTTGACAAATTTCAAAATCTGTCAGATATTGTCCAAATCATTTTTTATTTCATTTCTAGACATGTGAAATGCATGAACTAGTGCAAAAAAGTGTAACAAAATTGGTTTGATTTTTTTTAGTACTTTTCAGTTTTTCTTAGTTTTCACATAAGGTCCGGGGTCAGGACAAAAGACAGATTTTTTACAAATTTCAAAATCTGTCAGATATTGTCCAAATCATTTTTTATTTCACTTCTAGACATGTGAAATGCATGAACTAGGGCAAAAAAGTGTAAAAAAATTGGTTTGATTTTTTTTTAGTACCTTGCAGTTTTTCTTAGTTTTCACATAAGGTCCGGGGTCAGGACAAAAGACAGAATTTTGACAAATTTCAAAATATGTCAGATATTGTCCAAATCATTTTTTATTTCACTTATAGACATGTGAAATGCATGAACTAGGGCAAAAAAGTGTAAAAAAATTGGTTTGATTTTTTTTAGTACCTTTCAGTTTTTTTTAGTTTTCACATAAGGTCCGGGGTCAGGACAAAAGACAGATTTTTGACAAATTTCAAAATCTGTCAGATATTGTCCAAATTATTTTTTATTTCACGTCTAGACATGTGAAATGCATGAACTAGTGCAAAAAAGTCTAACAAAATTGGTTTGATTTTTTTTTAGTACTTTTCAGTTTTTCTTAGTTTTCACATAAGGTCCGGGGTCAGGACAAAAGACAGATTTTTGACAAATTTCAAAATCTGTCAGATATTGTCCAAATCATTTTTTATTTCACTTCCAGACATGTGAAATGCATGAACTAGGGCAAAAAAGTGTAAAAAAATTGGTTTGATTTTTTTTTAGTACCTTGCAGTTTTTCTTAGTTTTCACATAAGGTCCGGGGTCAGGACAAAAGACAGAATTTTGACAAATTTCAAAATATGTCAGATATTGTCCAAATCATTTTTTATTTCACTTATAGACATGTGAAATGCATGAACTAGGGCAAAAAAGTGTAAAAAAATTGGTTTGATTTTTTTTAGTACCTTTCAGTTTTTTTTAGTTTTCACATAAGGTCCGGGGTCAGGACAAAAGACAGATTTTTGACAAATTTCAAAATCTGTCAGATATTGTCCAAATTATTTTTTATTTCACGTCTAGACATGTGAAATGCATGAACTAGTGCAAAAAAGTTTAAAAAAATTGATTTGATTTTTTTTTAGTACTTTTCAGTTTTTCTTAGTTTTCACATAAGGTCCGGGGTCAGGACAAAAGACAGATTTTTGACAAATTTCAAAATCTGTCAGATATTGTCCAAATCATTTTTTATTTCATTTCTAGACATGTGAAATGCATGAACTAGGGCAAAAAAAGTGAAAAAAAAATTGGTCTGATTTTTTTTAGTACTTTTCAGTTTTTCTTAGTTTTCACATAAGGTCCGGGGTCAGGACAAAAGACAGATTTTTGACAAATTTCAAAATATGTCAGATATTGTCCAAATCATTTTTTATTTCACTTATAGACATGTGAAATGCATGAACTAGGGCAAAAAAGTGTAAAAAAATTGGTTTGATTTTTTTTTAGTACCTTTCAGTTTTTTTTAGTTTTCACATAAGGTCCGGGGTCAGGACAAAAGACAGATTTTTGACAAATTTCAAAATCTGTCAGATATTGTCCAAATTATTTTTTATTTCACGTCTAGACATGTGAAATGCATGAACTAGGGCAAAAAAAGTGAAAAAAAATTGGTCTGATTTTTTTTAGTACTTTTCAGTTTTTCTTAGTTTTCACATAAGGTCCGGGGTCAGGACAAAAGACAGAATTTTGACAAATTTCAAAATATGTCAGATATTGTCCAAATCATTTTTTATTTCACTTATAGACATGTGAAATGCATGAACTAGTGCAAAAAAGTGTAACAAAATTGGTTTGATTTTTTTTAGTACTTTTCAGTTTTTCTTAGTTTTCACATAAGGTCCGGGGTCAGGATAAAAGACAGATTTTTGACAAATTTCAAAATCTCTCAGATATTGTCCAAATTATTTTTTATTTCACTTCTAGACATGTGAAATGCATGAACTATGGCAAAAAAAGTGGAAAAAAAATTGGTCTGATTTTTTTTAGTACTTTTCAGTTTTTCTTAGTTTTCACATAAGGTCCGGGGTCAGGACAAAAGACAGATTTTTGACAAATTTCAAAATATGTCAGATATTGTCCAAATTATTTTTTATTTCACTTCTAGACATGTGAAATGCATGAACTAGTGCAAAAAAGTGTAACAAAATTGATTTGATTTTTTTTTAGTACTTTTCAGTTTTTCTTAGTTTTCACATAAGGTCCGGGGTCAGGACAAGAGACAGATTTTTGACAAATTTCAAAATCTGTCAGATATTGTCCAAATCATTTTTTATTTCATTTCTAGACATGTGAAATGCATGAACTAGTGCAAAAAAGTGTAACAAAATTGGTTTGATTTTTTTTAGTACTTTTCAGTTTTTCTTAGTTTTCACATAAGGTCCGGGGTCAGGACAAAAGACAGATTTTTTACAAATTTCAAAATATGTCAGATATTGTCCAAATCATTTTTTATTTAATTTCTAGACATGTGAAATGCATGAACTAGGGCAAGAAAGTGAAAAAAAATTGGTCTGATTTTTTTTAGTACTTTTCAGTTTTTCTTAGTTTTCACATAAGGTCCGGGGTCAGGACAAAAGACAGATTTTTGACAAATTTCAAAATATGTCAGATATTGTCCAAATTATTTTTTATTTCACGTCTAGACATGTGAAATGCATGAACTAGTGCAAAAAAGTGTAACAAAATTGATTTGATTTTTTTTTAGTACTTTTCAGTTTTTCTTAGTTTTCACATAAGGTCCGGGGTCAGGACAAAAGACAGATTTTTGACAAATTTCAAAATCTGTCAGATATTGTCCAAATCATTTTTTATTTCACGTCTAGACATGTGAAATGCATGAACTAGGGCAAAAAAGTGTGAAAAAATTGGTTTGATTTTTTTTAGTACCTTGCAGTTTTTCTTAGTTTTCACATAAGGTCCGGGGTCAGGACAAAAGACAGATTTTTGACAAATTTCAAAATATGTCAGATATTGTCCAAATCATTTTTTATTTCACTTATAGACATGTGAAATGTATGAACTAGGGCAAAAAAGTGTAAAAAAATTGGTATGATTTTTTTTAGTACCTTGCAGTTTTTCTTAGTTTTCACATAAGGTCCGGGGTCAGGACAAAAGACAGATTTTTGACAAATTTCAAAATATGTCAGATATTGTCCAAATTATTTTTTATTTCACTTCTAGACATGTGAAATGCATGAACTAGTGCAAAAAAGTGTAACAAAATTGATTTGATTTTTTTTTAGTACTTTTCAGTTTTTCTTAGTTTTCACATAAGGTCCGGGGTCAGGATAAAAGACAGATTTTTGACAAATTTCAAAATCTCTCAGATATTGTCCAAATTATTTTTTATTTCACTTCTAGACATGTGAAATGCTTGAACTAGGGCAAAAAAAGTGAAAAAAAATTGGTCTGATTTTTTTTAGTACTTTTCAGTTTTTCTTAGTTTTCACATAAGGTCCGGGGTCAGGACAAAAGACAGATTTTTGACAAATTTCAAAATATGTCAGATATTGTCCAAATCATTTTTTATTTCACTTATAGACATGTGAAATGCATGAACTAGTGCAAAAAAGTGTAACAAAATTGATTTGATTTGTTTTTAGTACTTTTCAGTTTTTCTTAGTTTTCACATAAGGTCCGGGGTCAGGACAAAAGACAGATTTTTGACAAATTTCAAAATCTCTCAGATATTGTCCAAATTATTTTTTATTTCACTTCTAGACATGTGAAATGCTTGAACTAGGGCAAAAAAAGTGAAAAAAAATTGGTCTGATTTTTTTTAGTACTTTTCAGTTTTTCTTAGTTTTCACATAAGGTCCGGGGTCAGGACAAAAGACAGATTTTTGACAAATTTCAAAATATGTCAGATATTGTCCAAATCATTTTTTATTTCACTTCTAGACATGTGAAATGCATGAACTAGTGCAAAAAAGTGTAACAAAATTGATTTGATTTTTTTTTAGTACTTTTCAGTTTTTCTTAGTTTTCACATAAGGTCCGGGGTCAGGACAAAAGACAGATTTTTGACAAATTTCAAAATCTGTCAGATATTGTCCAAATCATTTTTTATTTAATTTCTAGACATGTGAAATGCATGAACTAGGGCAAGAAAGTGAAAAAAAATTGGTCTGATTTTTTTTAGTACTTTTCAGTTTTTCTTAGTTTTCACATAAGGTCCGGGGTCAGGACAAAAGACAGATTTTTGACAAATTTCAAAATCTGTCAGATATTGTCCAAATCATTTTTTATTTCACTTCTAGACATGTGAAATGCATGAACTAGGGCAAAAAAGTGTGAAAAAATTGGTTTGATTTTTTTTAGTACCTTGCAGTTTTTCTTAGTTTTCACATAAGGTCCGGGGTCAGGACAAAAGACAGATTTTTGACAAATTTCAAAATATGTCAGATATTGTCCAAATCATTTTTTATTTCACTTATAGACATGTGAAATGTATGAACTAGGGCAAAAAAGTGTAAAAAAATTGGTTTGATTTTTTTTTAGTACCTTGCAGTTTTTCTTAGTATTCACATAAGGTCCGGGGTCAGGACAAAAGACAGATTTTTGACAAATTTCAAAATATGCCAGATATTGTCCAAATTATTTTTTATTTCACTTCTAGACATGTGAAATGCATGAACTAGTGCAAAAAAGTGTAACAAAATTGATTTGATTTTTTTTAGTACTTTTCAGTTTTTCTTAGTTTTCACATAAGGTCCGGGGTCAGGACAAAAGACAGATTTTTGACAAATTTCAAAATATGTCAGATATTGTCCAAATTATTTTTTATTTCACGTCTAGACATGTGAAATGCATGAACTAGTGCAAAAAAGTGTAACAAAATTGATTTGATTTTTTTTTAGTACTTTTCAGTTTTTCTTAGTTTTCACATAAGGTCCGGGGTCAGGACAAAAGACAGATTTTTGACAAATTTCAAAATCTGTCAGATATTGTCCAAATTATTTTTTATTTCACTTCTAGACATGTGAAATGCATGAACTAGTGCAAAAAAGTGTAACAAAATTGATTTGATTTTTTTTTAGTACTTTTCAGTTTTTCTTAGTTTTCACATAAGGTCCGGGGTCAGGACAAAAGACAGATTTTTGACAAATTTCAAAATCTGTCAGATATTGTCCAAATCATTTTTTATTTCATTTCTAGACATGTGAAATACATGAACTAGGGCAAAAAAAGTGAAAAAAAATTGGTCTGATTTTTTTTAGTACTTTTCAGTTTTTCTTAGTTTTCACATAAGGTCCGGGGTCAGGACAAAAGACAGATTTTTGACAAATTTCAAAATCTGTCAGATATTGTCCAAATCATTTTTTATTTAATTTCTAGACATGTGAAATGCATGAACTAGGGCAAGAAAGTGAAAAAAAAATTGGTCTGATTTTTTTTAGTACTTTTCAGTTTTTCTTAGTTTTCACATAAGGTCCGGGGTCAGGACAAAAGACAGATTTTTGACAAATTTCAAAATATGTCAGATATTGTCCAAATTATTTTTTATTTCACGTCTAGACATGTGAAATGCATGAACTAGTGCAAAAAAGTGTAACACAATTGGTTTGATTTTTTTTTAGTACTTTTCAGTTTTTCTTAGTTTTCACATAAGGTCCGGGGTCAGGACAAAAGACAGATTTTTGACAAATTTCAAAATCTGTCAGATATTGTCCAAATCATTTTTTATTTCACTTCTAGACATGTGAAATGCATGAACTAGGGCAAAAAAGTGTGAAAAAATTGGTTTGATTTTTTTTAGTACCTTGCAGTTTTTCTTAGTTTTCACATAAGGTCCGGGGTCAGGACAAAAGACAGATTTTTGACAAATTTCAAAATCTGTCAGATATTGTCCAAATCATTTTTTATTTAATTTCTAGACATGTGAAATGCATGAACTAGGGCAAGAAAGTGAAAAAAAATTGGTCTGATTTTTTTTAGTACTTTTCAGTTTTTCTTAGTTTTCACATAAGGTCCGGGGTCAGGACAAAAGACAGATTTTTGACAAATTTCAAAATATGTCAGATATTGTCCAAATTATTTTTTATTTCACGTCTAGACATGTGAAATGCATGAACTAGTGCAAAAAAGTGTAACACAATTGGTTTGATTTTTTTTTAGTACTTTTCAGTTTTTCTTAGTTTTCACATAAGGTCCGGGGTCAGGACAAAAGACAGATTTTTGACAAATTTCAAAATCTGTCAGATATTGTCCAAATCATTTTTTATTTCACGTCTAGACATGTGAAATGCATGAACTAGGGCAAAAAAAGTGAAAAAAAATTGGTCTGATTTTTTTTAGTACTTTTCAGTTTTTCTTAGTTTTCACATAAGGTCCGGGGTCAGGACAAAAGACAGATTTTTCACAAATTTCAAAATATGTCAGATATTGTCCAAATTATTTTTTATTTCACTTCTAGACATGTGAAATGCATGAACTAGTGCAAAAAAGTGTAACAAAATTGATTTGATTTTTTTTTAGTACTTTTCAGTTTTTCTTAGTTTTCACATAAGGTCCGGGGTCAGGACAAGAGACAGATTTTTGACAAATTTCAAAATCTGTCAGATATTGTCCAAATCATTTTTTATTTCATTTCTAGACATGTGAAATGCATGAACTAGTGCAAAAAAGTGTAACAAAATTGGTTTGATTTTTTTTAGTACTTTTCAGTTTTTCTTAGTTTTCACATAAGGTCCGGGGTCAGGATAAAAGACAGATTTTTGACAAATTTCAAAATATGTCAGATATTGTCCAAATTATTTTTTATTTCATTTCTAGACATGTGAAATACATGAACTAGGGCAAAAAAAGTGAAAAAAAATTGGTCTGATTTTTTTTAGTACTTTTCAGTTTTTCTTAGTTTTCACATAAGGTCCGGGGTCAGGACAAAAGACAGATTTTTGACAAATTTCAAAATCTGTCAGATATTGTCCAAATCATTTTTTATTTAATTTCTAGACATGTGAAATGCATGAACTAGGGCAAGAAAGTGAAAAAAAATTGGTCTGATTTTTTTTAGTACTTTTCAGTTTTTCTTAGTTTTCACATAAGGTCCGGGGTCAGGACAAAAGACAGATTTTTGACAAATTTCAAAATATGTCAGATATTGTCCAAATCATTTTTTATTTCACTTCTAGACATGTGAAATGCATGAACTAGGGCAAAAAAGTGTAAAAAAATTGGTTTGATTTTTTTTTAGTACCTTGCAGTTTTTCTTAGTTTTCACATAAGGTCCGGGGTCAGGACAAAAGACAGATTTTTGACAAATTTCAAAATCTGTCAGATATTGTCCAAATCATTTTTTATTTCACGTCTAGACATGTGAAATGTATGAACTAGGGCAAAAAAAGTGAAAAAAAATTGGTCTGATTTTTTTTAGTACTTTTCAGTTTTTCTTAGTTTTCACATAAGGTCCGGGGTCAGGACAAAAGACAGATTTTTGACAAATTTCAAAATCTGTCAGATATTGTCCAAATCATTTTTTATTTCACGTCTAGACATGTGAAATGCACGAACTAGGGCAAAAAAAGTGAAAAAAAATTGGTCTGATTTTTTTTAGTACTTTTCAGTTTTTCTTAGTTTTCACATAAGGTCCGGGGTCAGGACAAAAGACAGAATTTTGACAAATTTCAAAATATGTCAGATATTGTCCAAATCATTTTTTATTTCACTTATAGACATGTGAAATGCATGAACTAGGGCAAAAAAGTGTAAAAAAATTGGTTTGATTTTTTTTTTAGTACCTTGCAGTTTTTCTTAGTTTTCACATAAGGTCCGGGGTCAGGACAAAAGACAGATTTTTGACAAATTTCAAAATATGTGAGATATTGTCCAAATTATTTTTTATTTCATTTCTAGACATGTGAAATGCATGAACTAGTGCAAAAAAGTGTAACAAAATTGGTTTGATTTTTTTTAGTACTTTTCAGTTTTTCTTAGTTTTCACATAAGGTCCGGGGTCAGGATAAAAGACAGATTTTTGACAAATTTCAAAATCTCTCAGATATTGTCCAAATTATTTTTTATTTCACTTCTAGACATGTGAAATGCATGAACTATGGCAAAAAAAGTGAAAAAAAAATTGGTCTGATTTTTTTTAGTACTTTTCAGTTTTTCTTAGTTTTCACATAAGGTCCGGGGTCAGGACAAAAGACAGATTTTTGACAAATTTCAAAATATGTCAGATATTGTCCAAATTATTTTTTATTTCACTTCTAGACATGTGAAATGCATGAACTAGTGCAAAAAAGTGTAACAAAATTGATTTGATTTTTTTTTATTACTTTTCAGTTTTTCTTAGTTTTCACATAAGGTCCGGGGTCAGGACAAGAGACAGATTTTTGACAAATTTCAAAATCTGTCAGATATTGTCCAAATCATTTTTTATTTCATTTCTAGACATGTGAAATGCATGAACTAGTGCAAAAAAGTGTAACAAAATTGGTTTGATTTTTTTTAGTACTTTTCAGTTTTTCTTAGTTTTCACATAAGGTCCGGGGTCAGGATAAAAGACAGATTTTTGACAAATTTCAAAATCTCTCAGATATTGTCCAAATTATTTTTTATTTCATTTCTAGACATGTGAAATGCATGAACTAGGGCAAAAAAGTGTAAAAAAATTGGTTTGATTTTTTTTAGTACTTTTCAGTTTTTCTTAGTTTTCACATAAGGTCCGGGGTCAGGACAAAAGACAGATTTTTTACAAATTTCAAAATATGTCAGATATTTTCCAAATCATTTTTTATTTAATTTCTAGACATGTGAAATGCATGAACTAGGGCAAGAAAGTGAAAAAAAATTGGTCTGATTTTTTTTAGTACTTTTCAGTTTTTCTTAGTTTTCACATAAGGTCCGGGGTCAGGACAAAAGACAGATTTTTGACAAATTTCAAAATATGTCAGATATTGTCCAAATTATTTTTTATTTCACGTCTAGACATGTGAAATGCATGAACTAGTGCAAAAAAGTGTAACAAAATTGATTTGATTTTTTTTTAGTACTTTTCAGTTTTTCTTAGTTTTCACATAAGGTCCGGGGTCAGGACAAAAGACAGATTTTTGACAAATTTCAAAATATGTCAGATATTGTCCAAATTATTTTTTATTTCACTTCTAGACATGTGAAATGCATGAACTAGTGCAAAAAAGTGTAACAAAATTGATTTGATTTTTTTTTAGTACTTTTCAGTTTTTCTTAGTTTTCACATAAGGTCCGGGGTCAGGACAAAAGACAGATTTTTGACAAATTTCAAAATCTGTCAGATATTGTCCAAATCATTTTTTATTTCATTTCTAGACATGTGAAATACATGAACTAGGGCAAAAAAAGTGAAAAAAAATTGGTCTGATTTTTTTTAGTACTTTTCAGTTTTTCTTAGTTTTCACATAAGGTCCGGGGTCAGGACAAAAGACAGATTTTTGACAAATTTCAAAATATGTCAGATATTGTCCAAATTATTTTTTATTTCACGTCTAGACATGTGAAATGCATGAACTAGTGCAAAAAAGTCTAACAAAATTGATTTGATTTTTTTTAGTACTTTTCAGTTTTTCTTAGTTTTCACATAAGGTCCGGGGACAGGACAAAAGACAGATTTTTGACAAATTTCAAAATATGTCAGATATTGTCCAAATTATTTTTTATTTCACGTCTAGACATGTGAAATGCATGAACTAGTGCAAAAAAGTGTAATACAATTGGTTTGATTTTTTTTAGTACTTTTCAGTTTTTCTTAGTTTTCACATAAGGTCCGGGGTCAGGACAAAAGACAGATTTTTGACAAATTTCAAAATCTGTCAGATATTGTCCAAATCATTTTTTATTTCACGTCTAGACATGTGAAATGCATGAACTAGGGCAAAAAAGTGTGAAAAAATTGGTTTGATTTTTTTTAGTACCTTGCAGTTTTTCTTAGTTTTCACATAAGGTCCGGGGTCAGGACAAAAGACAGATTTTTGACAAATTTCAAAATATGTCAGATATTGTCCAAATCATTTTTTATTTCACTTATAGACATGTGAAATGTATGAACTAGGGCAAAAAAGTGTAAAAAAATTGGTATGATTTTTTTTAGTACCTTGCAGTTTTTCTTAGTTTTCACATAAGGTCCGGGGTCAGGACAAAAGACAGATTTTTGACAAATTTCAAAATATGTCAGATATTGTCCAAATTATTTTTTATTTCACTTCTAGACATGTGAAATGCATGAACTAGTGCAAAAAAGTGTAACAAAATTGATTTGATTTTTTTTTTAGTACTTTTCAGTTTTTCTTAGTTTTCACATAAGGTCCGGGGTCAGGATAAAAGACAGATTTTTGACAAATTTCAAAATCTCTCAGATATTGTCCAAATTATTTTTTATTTCACTTCTAGACATGTGAAATGCTTGAACTAGGGCAAAAAAAGTGAAAAAAAATTGGTCTGATTTTTTTTAGTACTTTTCAGTTTTTCTTAGTTTTCACATAAGGTCCGGGGTCAGGACAAAAGACAGATTTTTGACAAATTTCAAAATATGTCAGATATTGTCCAAATCATTTTTTATTTCACTTCTAGACATGTGAAATGCATGAACTAGTGCAAAAAAGTGTAACAAAATTGATTTGATTTTTTTTTAGTACTTTTCAGTTTTTCTTAGTTTTCACATAAGGTCCGGGGTCAGGACAAAAGACAGATTTTTGACAAATTTCAAAATATGTCAGATATTGTCCAAATTATTTTTTATTTCACGTCTAGACATGTGAAATGCATGAACTAGTGCAAAAAAGTGTAACAAAATTGATTTGATTTTTTTTTAGTACTTTTCAGTTTTTCTTAGTTTTCACATAAGGTCCGGGGTCAGGACAAAAGACAGATTTTTGACAAATTTCAAAATATATCAGATATTGTCCAAATCATTTTTTATTTAATTTCTAGACATGTGAAATGCATGAACTAGGGCAAGAAAGTGAAAAAAAATTGGTCTGATTTTTTTTAGTACTTTTCAGTTTTTCTTAGTTTTCACATAAGGTCCGGGGTCAGGACAAAAGACAGATTTTTGACAAATTTCAAAATATGTCAGATATTGTCCAAATTATTTTTTATTTCACGTCTAGACATGTGAAATGCATGAACTAGTGCAAAAAAGTGTAACAAAATTGATTTGATTTTTTTTTAGTACTTTTCAGTTTTTCTTAGTTTTCACATAAGGTCCGGGGTCAGGACAAAAGACAGATTTTTGACAAATTTCAAAATATGTCAGATATTGTCCAAATTATTTTTTATTTCACGTCTAGACATGTGAAATGCATGAACTAGTGCAAAAAAGTGTAACAAAATTGGTTTGATTTTTTTTTAGTACTTTTCAGTTTTTCTTAGTTTTCACATAAGGTCCGGGGTCAGGACAAAAGACAGATTTTTGACAAATTTCAAAATCTGTCAGATATTGTCCAAATCATTTTTTATTTCACGTCTAGACATGTGAAATGCATGAACTAGGGCAAAAAAGTGTGAAAAAATTGGTTTGATTTTTTTTAGTACCTTGCAGTTTTTCTTAGTTTTCACATAAGGTCCGGGGTCAGGACAAAAGACAGATTTTTGACAAATTTCAAAATATGTCAGATATTGTCCAAATCATTTTTTATTTCACTTACAGACATGTGAAATGTATGAACTAGGGCAAAAAAGTGTAAAAAAATTGGTATGATTTTTTTTAGTACCTTGCAGTTTTTCTTAGTTTTCACATAAGGTCCGGGGTCAGGACAAAAGACAGATTTTTGACAAATTTCAAAATATGTCAGATATTGTCCAAATTATTTTTTATTTCACTTCTAGACATGTGAAATGCATGAACTAGTGCAAAAAAGTGTAACAAAATTGATTTGATTTTTTTTTAGTACTTTTCAGTTTTTCTTAGTTTTCACATAAGGTCCGGGGTCAGGATAAAAGACAGATTTTTGACAAATTTCAAAATCTCTCAGATATTGTCCAAATTATTTTTTATTTCACTTCTAGACATGTGAAATGCTTGAACTAGGGCAAAAAAAGTGAAAAAAAATTGGTCTGATTTTTTTTAGTACTTTTCAGTTTTTCTTAGTTTTCACATAAGGTCCGGGGTCAGGACAAAAGACAGATTTTTGACAAATTTCAAAATATGTCAGATATTGTCCAAATCATTTTTTATTTCACTTATAGACATGTGAAATACATGAACTAGGGCAAAAAAGTGTAAAAAAATTGGTTTGATTTTTTTTAGTACCTTGCAGTTTTTCTTAGTTTTCACATAAGGTCCGGGGTCAGGACAAAAGACAGATTTTTGACAAATTTCAAAATATGTCAGATATTGTCCAAATTATTTTTTATTTCACTTCTAGACATGTGAAATGCATGAACTAGTGCAAAAAAGTGTAACAAAATTGATTTGATTTTTTTTTAGTACTTTTCAGTTTTTCTTAGTTTTCACATAAGGTCCGGGGTCAGGACAAAAGACAGATTTTTGACAAATTTCAAAATATGTCAGATATTGTCCAAATTATTTTTTATTTCACGTCTAGACATGTGAAATGCATGAACTAGTGCAAAAAAGTGTAACAAAATTGATTTGATTTTTTTTTAGTACTTTTCAGTTTTTCTTAGTTTTCACATAAGGTCCGGGGTCAGGACAAAAGACAGATTTTTGACAAATTTCAAAATATATCAGATATTGTCCAAATCATTTTTTATTTAATTTCTAGACATGTGAAATGCATGAACTAGGGCAAGAAAGTGAAAAAAAATTGGTCTGATTTTTTTTAGTACTTTTCAGTTTTTCTTAGTTTTCACATAAGGTCCGGGGTCAGGACAAAAGACAGATTTTTGACAAATTTCAAAATATGTCAGATATTGTCCAAATTATTTTTTATTTCACGTCTAGACATGTGAAATGCATGAACTAGTGCAAAAAAGTGTAACAAAATTGATTTGATTTTTTTTTAGTACTTTTCAGTTTTTCTTAGTTTTCACATAAGGTCCGGGGTCAGGACAAAAGACAGATTTTTGACAAATTTCAAAATATGTCAGATATTGTCCAAATTATTTTTTATTTCACGTCTAGACATGTGAAATGCATGAACTAGTGCAAAAAAGTGTAACAAAATTGGTTTGATTTTTTTTTAGTACTTTTCAGTTTTTCTTAGTTTTCACATAAGGTCCGGGGTCAGGACAAAAGACAGATTTTTGACAAATTTCAAAATCTGTCAGATATTGTCCAAATCATTTTTTATTTCACTTCTAGACATGTGAAATGCATGAACTAGGGCAAAAAAGTGTGAAAAAATTGGTTTGATTTTTTTTAGTACCTTGCAGTTTTTCTTAGTTTTCACATAAGGTCCGGGGTCAGGACAAAAGACAGATTTTTGACAAATTTCAAAATATATCAGATATTGTCCAAATCATTTTTTATTTCACTTATAGACATGTGAAATGTATGAACTAGGGCAAAAAAGTGTAAAAAAATTGGTTTGATTTTTTTTAGTACCTTGCAGTTTTTCTTAGTTTTCACATAAGGTCCGGGGTCAGGACAAAAGACAGATTTTTGACAAATTTCAAAATATGTCAGATATTGTCCAAATCATTTTTTATTTCACTTATAGACATGTGAAATGCATGAACTAGTGCAAAAAAGTGTAACAAAATTGATTTGATTTTTTTTTAGTACTTTTCAGTTTTTCTTAGTTTTCACATAAGGTCCGGGGTCAGGACAAAAGACAGATTTTTGACAAATTTCAAAATCTGTCAGATATTGTCCAAATCATTTTTTATTTCATTTCTAGACATGTGAAATACATGAACTAGGGCAAAAAAAGTGAAAAAAAATTGGTCTGATTTTTTTTAGTACTTTTCAGTTTTTCTTAGTTTTCACATAAGGTCCGGGGTCAGGACAAAAGACAGATTTTTGACAAATTTCAAAATCTGTCAGATATTGTCCAAATCATTTTTTATTTAATTTCTAGACATGTGAAATGCATTACTAGGGCAAGAAAGTGAAAAAAAATTGGTCTGATTTTTTTTAGTACTTTTCAGTTTTTCTTAGTTTTCACATAAGGTCCGGGGTCAGGACAAAAGACAGATTTTTGACAAATTTCAAAATATGTCAGATATTGTCCAAATCATTTTTTATTTCACTTCTAGACATGTGAAATGCATGAACTAGGGCAAAAAAGTGTAAAAAAATTGGTTTGATTTTTTTTTAGTACCTTGCAGTTTTTCTTAGTTTTCACATAAGGTCCGGGGTCAGGACAAAAGACAGAATTTTGACAAATTTCAAAATATGTCAGATATTGTCCAAATCATTTTTTATTTCACTTATAGACATGTGAAATGCATGAACTAGGGCAAAAAAGTGTAAAAAAATTGGTTTGATTTTTTTTAGTACCTTTCAGTTTTTTTTAGTTTTCACATAAGGTCCGGGGTCAGGACAAAAGACAGATTTTTGACAAATTTCAAAATCTGTCAGATATTGTCCAAATTATTTTTTATTTCACGTCTAGACATGTGAAATGCATGAACTAGTGCAAAAAAGTTTAAAAAAATTGATTTGATTTTTTTTTAGTACTTTTCAGTTTTTCTTAGTTTTCACATAAGGTCCGGGGTCAGGACAAAAGACAGATTTTTGACAAATTTCAAAATATGTCAGATATTGTCCAAATCATTTTTTATTTCACGTCTAGACATGTGAAATGCATGAACTAGTGCAAAAAAGTGTAACAAAATTGGTTTGATTTTTTTTTAGTACTTTTCAGTTTTTCTTAGTTTTCACATAAGGTCCGGGGTCAGGACAAAAGACAGATTTTTGACAAATTTCAAAATCTGTCAGATATTGTCCAAATCATTTTTTATTTCACGTCTAGACATGTGAAATGTATGAACTAGGGCAAAAAAGTGTAAAAAAATTGGTATGATTTTTTTTAGTACCTTGCAGTTTTTCTTAGTTTTCACATAAGGTCCGGGGTCAGGACAAAAGACAGATTTTTGACAAATTTCAAAATATGTCAGATATTGTCCAAATTATTTTTTATTTCACTTCTAGACATGTGAAATGCATGAACTAGTGCAAAAAAGTGTAACAAAATTGATTTGATTTTTTTTTAGTACTTTTCAGTTTTTCTTAGTTTTCACATAAGGTCCGGGGTCAGGATAAAAGACAGATTTTTGACAAATTTCAAAATCTCTCAGATATTGTCCAAATTATTTTTTATTTCACTTCTAGACATGTGAAATGCTTGAACTAGGGCAAAAAAAGTGAAAAAAAATTGGTCTGATTTTTTTTAGTACTTTTCAGTTTTTCTTAGTTTTCACATAAGGTCCGGGGTCAGGATAAAAGACAGATTTTTGACAAATTTCAAAATCTCTCAGATATTGTCCAAATTATTTTTTATTTCACGTCTAGACATGTGAAATGCATGAACTAGTGCAAAAAAGTGTAACAAAATTGGTTTGATTTTTTTTTAGTACTTTTCAGTTTTTCTTAGTTTTCACATAAGGTCCGGGGTCAGGACAAAAGACAGATTTTTGACAAATTTCAAAATCTGTCAGATATTGTCCAAATCATTTTTTATTTCACTTCTAGACATGTGAAATGCATGAACTAGGGCAAAAAAGTGTGAAAAAATTGGTTTGATTTTTTTTAGTACCTTGCAGTTTTTCTTAGTTTTCACATAAGGTCCGGGGTCAGGACAAAAGACAGATTTTTGACAAATTTCAAAATATATCAGATATTGTCCAAATCATTTTTTATTTCACTTATAGACATGTGAAATGTATGAACTAGGGCAAAAAAGTGTAAAAAAATTGGTTTGATTTTTTTTAGTACCTTGCAGTTTTTCTTAGTTTTCACATAAGGTCCGGGGTCAGGACAAAAGACAGATTTTTGACAAATTTCAAAATATGTCAGATATTGTCCAAATCATTTTTTATTTCACTTATAGACATGTGAAATGCATGAACTAGTGCAAAAAAGTGTAACAAAATTGATTTGATTTTTTTTTAGTACTTTTCAGTTTTTCTTAGTTTTCACATAAGGTCCGGGGTCAGGACAAAAGACAGATTTTTGACAAATTTCAAAATCTGTCAGATATTGTCCAAATCATTTTTTATTTCATTTCTAGACATGTGAAATACATGAACTAGGGCAAAAAAAGTGAAAAAAAATTGGTCTGATTTTTTTTAGTACTTTTCAGTTTTTCTTAGTTTTCACATAAGGTCCGGGGTCAGGACAAAAGACAGATTTTTGACAAATTTCAAAATCTGTCAGATATTGTCCAAATCATTTTTTATTTAATTTCTAGACATGTGAAATGCATGAACTAGGGCAAGAAAGTGAAAAAAAATTGGTCTGATTTTTTTTAGTACTTTTCAGTTTTTCTTAGTTTTCACATAAGGTCCGGGGTCAGGACAAAAGACAGATTTTTGACAAATTTCAAAATATGTCAGATATTGTCCAAATCATTTTTTATTTCACTTCTAGACATGTGAAATGCATGAACTAGGGCAAAAAAGTGTAAAAAAATTGGTTTGATTTTTTTTTAGTACCTTGCAGTTTTTCTTAGTTTTCACATGAGGTCCGGGGTCAGGACAAAAGACAGAATTTTGACAAATTTCAAAATATGTCAGATATTGTCCAAATCATTTTTTATTTCACTTATAGACATGTGAAATGCATGAACTAGGGCAAAAAAGTGTAAAAAAATTGGTTTGATTTTTTTTAGTACCTTTCAGTTTTTTTTAGTTTTCACATAAGGTCCGGGGTCAGGACAAAAGACAGATTTTTGACAAATTTCAAAATCTGTCAGATATTGTCCAAATTATTTTTTATTTCACGTCTAGACATGTGAAATGCATGAACTAGTGCAAAAAAGTTTAAAAAAATTGATTTGATTTTTTTTTAGTACTTTTCAGTTTTTCTTAGTTTTCACATAAGGTCCGGGGTCAGGACAAAAGACAGATTTTTGACAAATTTCAAAATATGTCAGATATTGTCCAAATCATTTTTTATTTCACGTCTAGACATGTGAAATGCATGAACTAGTGCAAAAAAGTGTAACAAAATTGGTTTGATTTTTTTTTAGTACTTTTCAGTTTTTCTTAGTTTTCACATAAGGTCCGGGGTCAGGACAAAAGACAGATTTTTGACAAATTTCAAAATCTGTCAGATATTGTCCAAATCATTTTTTATTTCACGTCTAGACATGTGAAATGCATGAACTAGGGCAAAAAAGTGTGAAAAAATTGGTTTGATTTTTTTTAGTACCTTGCAGTTTTTCTTAGTTTTCACATAAGGTCCGGGGTCAGGACAAAAGACAGATTTTTGACAAATTTCAAAATATGTCAGATATTGTCCAAATCATTTTTTATTTCACTTATAGACATGTGAAATGTATGAACTAGGGCAAAAAAGTGTAAAAAAATTGGTATGATTTTTTTTAGTACCTTGCAGTTTTTCTTAGTTTTCACATAAGGTCCGGGGTCAGGACAAAAGACAGATTTTTGACAAATTTCAAAATATGTCAGATATTGTCCAAATTATTTTTTATTTCACTTCTAGACATGTGAAATGCATGAACTAGTGCAAAAAAGTGTAACAAAATTGATTTGATTTTTTTTTAGTACTTTTCAGTTTTTCTTAGTTTTCACATAAGGTCCGGGGTCAGGATAAAAGACAGATTTTTGACAAATTTCAAAATCTCTCAGATATTGTCCAAATTATTTTTTATTTCACTTCTAGACATGTGAAATGCTTGAACTAGGGCAAAAAAAGTGAAAAAAAATTGGTCTGATTTTTTTTAGTACTTTTCAGTTTTTCTTAGTTTTCACATAAGGTCCGGGGTCAGGACAAAAGACAGATTTTTGACAAATTTCAAAATATGTCAGATATTGTCCAAATCATTTTTTATTTCACTTATAGACATGTGAAATACATGAACTAGGGCAAAAAAGTGTAAAAAAATTGGTTTGATTTTTTTTAGTACCTTGCAGTTTTTCTTAGTTTTCACATAAGGTCCGGGGTCAGGACAAAAGACAGATTTTTGACAAATTTCAAAATATGTCAGATATTGTCCAAATTATTTTTTATTTCACTTCTAGACATGTGAAATGCATGAACTAGTGCAAAAAAGTGTAACAAAATTGATTTGATTTTTTTTTAGTACTTTTCAGTTTTTCTTAGTTTTCACATAAGGTCCGGGGTCAGGACAAAAGACAGATTTTTGACAAATTTCAAAATATGTCAGATATTGTCCAAATTATTTTTTATTTCACGTCTAGACATGTGAAATGCATGAACTAGTGCAAAAAAGTGTAACAAAATTGATTTGATTTTTTTTAGTACTTTTCAGTTTTTCTTAGTTTTCACATAAGGTCCGGGGTCAGGACAAAAGACAGATTTTTGACAAATTTCAAAATATATCAGATATTGTCCAAATCATTTTTTATTTAATTTCTAGACATGTGAAATGCATGAACTAGGGCAAGAAAGTGAAAAAAAATTGGTCTGATTTTTTTTAGTACTTTTCAGTTTTTCTTAGTTTTCACATAAGGTCCGGGGTCAGGACAAAAGACAGATTTTTGACAAATTTCAAAATATGTCAGATATTGTCCAAATTATTTTTTATTTCACGTCTAGACATGTGAAATGCATGAACTAGTGCAAAAAAGTGTAACAAAATTGATTTGATTTTTTTTTAGTACTTTTCAGTTTTTCTTAGTTTTCACATAAGGTCCGGGGTCAGGACAAAAGACAGATTTTTGACAAATTTCAAAATATGTCAGATATTGTCCAAATTATTTTTTATTTCACGTCTAGACATGTGAAATGCATGAACTAGTGCAAAAAAGTGTAACAAAATTGGTTTGATTTTTTTTTAGTACTTTTCAGTTTTTCTTAGTTTTCACATAAGGTCCGGGGTCAGGACAAAAGACAGATTTTTGACAAATTTCAAAATCTGTCAGATATTGTCCAAATCATTTTTTATTTCACTTCTAGACATGTGAAATGCATGAACTAGGGCAAAAAAGTGTGAAAAAATTGGTTTGATTTTTTTTAGTACCTTGCAGTTTTTCTTAGTTTTCACATAAGGTCCGGGGTCAGGACAAAAGACAGATTTTTGACAAATTTCAAAATATATCAGATATTGTCCAAATCATTTTTTATTTCACTTATAGACATGTGAAATGTATGAACTAGGGCAAAAAAGTGTAAAAAAATTGGTTTGATTTTTTTTAGTACCTTGCAGTTTTTCTTAGTTTTCACATAAGGTCCGGGGTCAGGACAAAAGACAGATTTTTGACAAATTTCAAAATATGTCAGATATTGTCCAAATCATTTTTTATTTCACTTATAGACATGTGAAATGCATGAACTAGTGCAAAAAAGTGTAACAAAATTGATTTGATTTTTTTTTAGTACTTTTCAGTTTTTCTTAGTTTTCACATAAGGTCCGGGGTCAGGACAAAAGACAGATTTTTGACAAATTTCAAAATCTGTCAGATATTGTCCAAATCATTTTTTATTTCATTTCTAGACATGTGAAATACATGAACTAGGGCAAAAAAAGTGAAAAAAAATTGGTCTGATTTTTTTTAGTACTTTTCAGTTTTTCTTAGTTTTCATATAAGGTCCGGGGTCAGGACAAAAGAAAGATTTTTGACAAATTTCAAAATCTGTCAGATATTGTCCAAATCATTTTTTATTTAATTTCTAGACATGTGAAATGCATGAACTAGGGCAAGAAAGTGAAAAAAAATTGGTCTGATTTTTTTTAGTACTTTTCAGTTTTTCTTAGTTTTCACATAAGGTCCGGGGTCAGGACAAAAGACAGATTTTTGACAAATTTCAAAATATGTCAGATATTGTCCAAATCATTTTTTATTTCACTTCTAGACATGTGAAATGCATGAACTAGGGCAAAAAAGTGTAAAAAAATTGGTTTGATTTTTTTTTAGTACCTTGCAGTTTTTCTTAGTTTTCACATAAGGTCCGGGGTCAGGACAAAAGACAGAATTTTGACAAATTTCAAAATATGTCAGATATTGTCCAAATCATTTTTTATTTCACTTATAGACATGTGAAATGCATGAACTAGGGCAAAAAAGTGTAAAAAAATTGGTTTGATTTTTTTTAGTACCTTTCAGTTTTTTTTAGTTTTCACATGGTCCGGGGTCAGGACAAAAGACAGATTTTTGACAAATTTCAAAATCTGTCAGATATTGTCCAAATTATTTTTTATTTCACGTCTAGACATGTGAAATGCATGAACTAGTGCAAAAAAGTTTAAAAAAATTGATTTGATTTTTTTTTAGTACTTTTCAGTTTTTCTTAGTTTTCACATAAGGTCCGGGGTCAGGACAAAAGACAGATTTTTGACAAATTTCAAAATATGTCAGATATTGTCCAAATCATTTTTTATTTCACGTCTAGACATGTGAAATGCATGAACTAGTGCAAAAAAGTGTAACAAAATTGGTTTGATTTTTTTTTAGTACTTTTCAGTTTTTCTTAGTTTTCACATAAGGTCCGGGGTCAGGACAAAAGACAGATTTTTGACAAATTTCAAAATCTGTCAGATATTGTCCAAATCATTTTTTATTTCACGTCTAGACATGTGAAATGCATGAACTAGGGCAAAAAAGTGTGAAAAAATTGGTTTGATTTTTTTTAGTACCTTGCAGTTTTTCTTAGTTTTCACATAAGGTCCGGGGTCAGGACAAAAGACAGATTTTTGACAAATTTCAAAATATGTCAGATATTGTCCAAATCATTTTTTATTTCACTTATAGACATGTGAAATGTATGAACTAGGGCAAAAAAGTGTAAAAAAATTGGTATGATTTTTTTTAGTACCTTGCAGTTTTTCTTAGTTTTCACATAAGGTCCGGGGTCAGGACAAAAGACAGATTTTTGACAAATTTCAAAATATGTCAGATATTGTCCAAATTATTTTTTATTTCACTTCTAGACATGTGAAATGCATGAACTAGTGCAAAAAAGTGTAACAAAATTGATTTGATTTTTTTTTAGTACTTTTCAGTTTTTCTTAGTTTTCACATAAGGTCCGGGGTCAGGATAAAAGACAGATTTTTGACAAATTTCAAAATCTCTCAGATATTGTCCAAATTATTTTTTATTTCACTTCTAGACATGTGAAATGCTTGAACTAGGGCAAAAAAAGTGAAAAAAAATTGGTCTGATTTTTTTTAGTACTTTTCAGTTTTTCTTAGTTTTCACATAAGGTCCGGGGTCAGGATAAAAGACAGATTTTTGACAAATTTCAAAATCTCTCAGATATTGTCCAAATTATTTTTTATTTCACGTCTAGACATGTGAAATGCATGAACTAGTGCAAAAAAGTGTAACAAAATTGGTTTGATTTTTTTTTAGTACTTTTCAGTTTTTCTTAGTTTTCACATAAGGTCCGGGGTCAGGACAAAAGACAGATTTTTGACAAATTTCAAAATCTGTCAGATATTGTCCAAATCATTTTTTATTTCACTTCTAGACATGTGAAATGCATGAACTAGGGCAAAAAAGTGTGAAAAAATTGGTTTGATTTTTTTTAGTACCTTGCAGTTTTTCTTAGTTTTCACATAAGGTCCGGGGTCAGGACAAAAGACAGATTTTTGACAAATTTCAAAATATATCAGATATTGTCCAAATCATTTTTTATTTCACTTATAGACATGTGAAATGTATGAACTAGGGCAAAAAAGTGTAAAAAAATTGGTTTGATTTTTTTTAGTACCTTGCAGTTTTTCTTAGTTTTCACATAAGGTCCGGGGTCAGGACAAAAGACAGATTTTTGACAAATTTCAAAATATGTCAGATATTGTCCAAATCATTTTTTATTTCACTTATAGACATGTGAAATGCATGAACTAGTGCAAAAAAGTGTAACAAAATTGATTTGATTTTTTTTTAGTACTTTTCAGTTTTTCTTAGTTTTCACATAAGGTCCGGGGTCAGGACAAAAGACAGATTTTTGACAAATTTCAAAATCTGTCAGATATTGTCCAAATCATTTTTTATTTCATTTCTAGACATGTGAAATACATGAACTAGGGCAAAAAAAGTGAAAAAAAATTGGTCTGATTTTTTTTAGTACTTTTCAGTTTTTCTTAGTTTTCACATAAGGTCCGGGGTCAGGACAAAAGACAGATTTTTGACAAATTTCAAAATCTGTCAGATATTGTCCAAATCATTTTTTATTTAATTTCTAGACATGTGAAATGCATGAACTAGGGCAAGAAAGTGAAAAAAAATTGGTCTGATTTTTTTTAGTACTTTTCAGTTTTTCTTAGTTTTCACATAAGGTCCGGGGTCAGGACAAAAGACAGATTTTTGACAAATTTCAAAATATGTCAGATATTGTCCAAATCATTTTTTATTTCACTTATAGACATGTGAAATGCATGAACTAGTGCAAAAAAGTGTAACAAAATTGATTTGATTTTTTTTTAGTACTTTTCAGTTTTTCTTAGTTTTCACATAAGGTCCGGGGTCAGGACAAAAGACAGATTTTTGACAAATTTCAAAATCTGTCAGATATTGTCCAAATCATTTTTTATTTCATTTCTAGACATGTGAAATACATGAACTAGGGCAAAAAAAGTGAAAAAAAATTGGTCTGATTTTTTTTAGTACTTTTCAGTTTTTCTTAGTTTTCATATAAGGTCCGGGGTCAGGACAAAAGAAAGATTTTTGACAAATTTCAAAATCTGTCAGATATTGTCCAAATCATTTTTTATTTAATTTCTAGACATGTGAAATGCATGAACTAGGGCAAGAAAGTGAAAAAAAATTGGTCTGATTTTTTTTAGTACTTTTCAGTTTTTCTTAGTTTTCACATAAGGTCCGGGGTCAGGACAAAAGACAGATTTTTGACAAATTTCAAAATATGTCAGATATTGTCCAAATCATTTTTTATTTCACTTCTAGACATGTGAAATGCATGAACTAGGGCAAAAAAGTGTAAAAAAATTGGTTTGATTTTTTTTTAGTACCTTGCAGTTTTTCTTAGTTTTCACATAAGGTCCGGGGTCAGGACAAAAGACAGAATTTTGACAAATTTCAAAATATGTCAGATATTGTCCAAATCATTTTTTATTTCACTTATAGACATGTGAAATGCATGAACTAGGGCAAAAAAGTGT
Source organism: Alosa pseudoharengus (assembly GCF_046254945.1). Classification (NCBI taxonomy): domain Eukaryota; kingdom Metazoa; phylum Chordata; class Actinopteri; order Clupeiformes; family Clupeidae; genus Alosa; species Alosa pseudoharengus. Next base: position 51,850 of record NW_027468849.1, read on the forward strand.
AAAAAAATTGGTTTGATTTTTTTTAGTACCTTTCAGTTTTTTTTAGTTTTCACATAAGGTCCGGGGTCAGGACAAAAGACAGATTTTTGACAAATTTCAAAATCTGTCAGATATTGTCCAAATTATTTTTTATTTCACGTCTAGACATGTGAAATGCATGAACTAGTGCAAAAAAGTTTAAAAAAATTGATTTGATTTTTTTTTAGTACTTTTCAGTTTTTCTTAGTTTTCACATAAGGTCCGGGTCAGGACAAAAGACAGATTTTTGACAAATTTCAAAATCTGTCAGATATTGTCCAAATCATTTTTTATTTCATTTCTAGACATGTGAAATGCATGAACTAGGGCAAAAAAAGTGAAAAAAAAATTGGTCTGATTTTTTTTAGTACTTTTCAGTTTTTCTTAGTTTTCACATAAGGTCCGGGGTCAGGACAAAAGACAGATTTTTGACAAATTTCAAAATATGTCAGATATTGTCCAAATCATTTTTTATTTCACTTATAGACATGTGAAATGCATGAACTAGGGCAAAAAAGTGTAAAAAAATTGGTTTGATTTTTTTTAGTACCTTTCAGTTTTTTTTAGTTTTCACATAAGGTCCGGGGTCAGGACAAAAAGACAGATTTTTGACAAATTTCAAAATCTGTCAGATATTGTCCAAATTATTTTTTATTTCACGTCTAGACATGTGAAATGCATGAACTAGGGCAAAAAAAGTGAAAAAAAATTGGTCTGATTTTTTTTAGTACTTTTCAGTTTTTCTTAGTTTTCACATAAGGTCCGGGGTCAGGACAAAAGACAGAATTTTGACAAATTTCAAAATATGTCAGATATTGTCCAAATCATTTTTTATTTCACTTATAGACATGTGAAATGCATGAACTAGGGCAAAAAAGTGTAAAAAAATTGGTTTGATTTTTTTTTAGTACCTTGCAGTTTTTCTTAGTTTTCACATAAGGTCCGGGGTCAGGACAAAAGACAGAATTTTGACAAATTTCAAAATATGTCAGATATTGTCCAAATCATTTTTTATTTCACTTATAGACATGTGAAATGCATGAACTAGGGCAAAAAAGTGTAAAAAAATTGGTTTGATTTTTTTTAGTACCTTTCAGTTTTTTTTAGTTTTCACATAAGGTCCGGGGTCAGGACAAAAGACAGATTTTTGACAAATTTCAAAATCTGTCAGATATTGTCCAAATTATTTTTTATTTCACGTCTAGACATGTGAAATGCATGAACTAGTGCAAAAAAGTTTAAAAAAATTGATTTGATTTTTTTTTAGTACTTTTCAGTTTTTCTTAGTTTTCACATAAGGTCCGGGGTCAGGACAAAAGACAGATTTTTGACAAATTTCAAAATCTGTCAGATATTGTCCAAATCATTTTTTATTTCATTTCTAGACATGTGAAATGCATGAACTAGGGCAAAAAAGTGTAAAAATATTGGTTTGATTTTTTTTTAGTACCTTGCAGTTTTTCTTAGTTTTCACATAAGGTCCGGGGTCAGGACAAAAGACAGAATTTTGACAAATTTCAAAATATGTCAGATATTGTCCAAATCATTTTTTATTTCACTTATAGACATGTGAAATGCATGAACTAGGGCAAAAAAGTGTAAAAAAATTGGTTTGATTTTTTTTAGTACCTTTCAGTTTTTTTTAGTTTTCACATAAGGTCCGGGGTCAGGACAAAAGACAGATTTTTGACAAATTTCAAAATCTGTCAGATATTGTCCAAATTATTTTTTATTTCACGTCTAGACATGTGAAATGCATGAACTAGTGCAAAAAAGTTTAAAAAAATTGATTTGATTTTTTTTTAGTACTTTTCAGTTTTTCTTAGTTTTCACATAAGGTCCGGGGTCAGGACAAAAGACAGATTTTTGACAAATTTCAAAATCTGTCAGATATTGTCCAAATCATTTTTTATTTCATTTCTAGACATGTGAAATGCATGAACTAGGGCAAAAAAAGTGAAAAAAAAATTGGTCTGATTTTTTTTAGTACTTTTCAGTTTTTCTTAGTTTTCACATAAGGTCCGGGGTCAGGACAAAAGACAGATTTTTGACAAATTTCAAAATATGTCAGATATTGTCCAAATCATTTTTTATTTCACTTATAGACATGTGAAATGCATGAACTAGGGCAAAAAAGTGTAAAAAAATTGGTTTGATTTTTTTTAGTACCTTTCAGTTTTTTTTAGTTTTCACATAAGGTCCGGGGTCAGGACAAAAGACAGATTTTTGACAAATTTCAAAATCTGTCAGATATTGTCCAAATTATTTTTTATTTCACGTCTAGACATGTGAAATGCATGAACTAGGGCAAAAAAAGTGAAAAAAAATTGGTCTGATTTTTTTAGTACTTTTCAGTTTTTCTTAGTTTTCACATAAGGTCCGGGGTCAGGACAAAAGACAGAATTTGACAAATTTCAAAATATGTCAGATATTGTCCAAATCATTTTTTATTTCACTTATAGACATGTGAAATGCATGAACTAGGGCAAAAAAGTGTAAAAAAATTGGTTTGATTTTTTTTTTTAGTACCTTGCAGTTTTTCTTAGTTTTCACATAAGGTCCGGGGTCAGGACAAAAGACAGATTTTTGACAAATTTCAAAATATGTGAGATATTGTCCAAATTATTTTTTATTTCATTTCTAGACATGTGAAATGCATGAACTAGTGCAAAAAAGTGTAACAAAATTGGTTTGATTTTTTTTAGTACTTTTCAGTTTTTCTTAGTTTTCACATAAGGTCCGGGGTCAGGATAAAAGACAGATTTTTGACAAATTTCAAAATCTCTCAGATATTGTCCAAATTATTTTTTATTTCACTTCTAGACATGTGAAATGCATGAACTATGGCAAAAAAAGTGAAAAAAAAATTGGTCTGATTTTTTTTAGTACTTTTCAGTTTTTCTTAGTTTTCACATAAGGTCCGGGGTCAGGACAAAAGACAGATTTTTGACAAATTTCAAAATATGTCAGATATTGTCCAAATTATTTTTTATTTCACTTCTAGACATGTGAAATGCATGAACTAGTGCAAAAAAGTGTAACAAAATTGATTTGATTTTTTTTTAGTACTTTTCAGTTTTTCTTAGTTTTCACATAAGGTCCGGGGTCAGGACAAGAGACAGATTTTTGACAAATTTCAAAATCTGTCAGATATTGTCCAAATCATTTTTTATTTCATTTCTAGACATGTGAAATGCATGAACTAGTGCAAGAAAGTGAAAAAAAATTGGTCTGATTTTTTTTAGTACTTTTCAGTTTTTCTTAGTTTTCACATAAGGTCCGGGGTCAGGACAAAAGACAGATTTTTGACAAATTTCCAAATATGTCAGATATTGTCCAAATTATTTTTTATTTCAGGTCTAGACATGTGAAATGCATGAACTAGTGCAAAAAAGTGTAACAAAATTGATTTTATTTTTTTTTAGTACTTTTCAGTTTTTCTTAGTTTTCACATAAGGTCCGGGGTCAGGACAAAAGACAGATTTTTGACAAATTTCAAAATATATCAGATATTGTCCAAATCATTTTTTATTTCACTTATAGACATGTGAAATGTATGAACTAGGGCAAAAAAGTGTAAAAAAATTGGTTTGATTTTTTTTTAGTACCTTGCAGTTTTTCTTAGTTTTCACATAAGGTCCGGGGTCAGGACAAAAGACAGATTTTTGACAAATTTCAAAATATGTCAGATATTGTCCAAATTATTTTTTATTTCACTTCTAGACACGTGAAATGCATGAACTAGGGCAAGAAAGTGAAAAAAAATTGGTCTGATTTTTTGTAGTACTTTTCAGTTTTTCTTAGTTTTCACATAAGGTCCGGGGTCAGGACAAAAGACAGATTTTTGACAAATTTCAAAATATGTCAGATATTGTCCAAATTATTTTTTATTTCACGTCTAGACATGTGAAATGCATGAACTAGTGCAAAAAAGTGTAACAAAATTGATTTGATTTTTTTTAGTACTTTTCAGTTTTTCTTAGTTTTCACATAAGGTCCGGGGTCAGGACAAAAGACAGATTTTTGACAAATTTCAAAATATGTCAGATATTGTCCAAATTATTTTTTATTTCACTTCTAGACATGTGAAATGCATGAACTAGGGCAAAAAAGTGTGAAAAAATTGGTTTGATTTTTTTTAGTACCTTGCAGTTTTTCTTAGTTTTCACATAAGGTCCGGGGTCAGGACAAAAGACAGATTTTTGACAAATTTCAAAATATGTCAGATATTGTCCAAATTATTTTTTATTTCACTTCTAGACATGTGAAATGCATGAACTAGTGCAAAAAAATGTAACAAAATTGATTTGATTTTTTTTTAGTACTTTTCAGTTTTTCTTAGTTTTCACATAAGGTCCGGGGTCAGGACAAGAGACAGATTTTTGACAAATTTCAAAATCTGTCAGATATTGTCCAAATCATTTTTTATTTCATTTCTAGACATGTGAAATGCATGAACTAGTGCAAGAAAGTGAAAAAAAATTGGTCTGATTTTTTTTAGTACTTTTCAGTTTTTCTTAGTTTTCACATAAGGTCCGGGGTCAGGACAAAAGACAGATTTTTGACAAATTTCCAAATATGTCAGATATTGTCCAAATTATTTTTTATTTCAGGTCTAGACATGTGAAATGCATGAACTAGTGCAAAAAAGTGTAACAAAATTGATTTTATTTTTTTTTAGTACTTTTCAGTTTTTCTTAGTTTTCACATAAGGTCCGGGGTCAGGACAAAAGACAGATTTTTGACAAATTTCTAAATATATCAGATATTGTCCAAATCATTTTTTATTTCACTTATAGACATGTGAAATGTATGAACTAGGGCAAAAAAGTGTAAAAAAATTGGTTTGATTTTTTTTTAGTACCTTGCAGTTTTTCTTAGTTTTCACATAAGGTCCGGGGTCAGGACAAAAGACAGATTTTTGACAAATTTCAAAATATGTCAGATATTGTCCAAATTATTTTTTATTTCACTTCTAGACACGTGAAATGCATGAACTAGGGCAAGAAAGTGAAAAAAAATTGGTCTGATTTTTTGTAGTACTTTTCAGTTTTTCTTAGTTTTCACATAAGGTCCGGGGTCAGGACAAAAGACAGATTTTTGACAAATTTCAAAATATGTCAGATATTGTCCAAATTATTTTTTATTTCACGTCTAGACATGTGAAATGCATGAACTAGTGCAAAAAAGTGTAACAAAATTGATTTGATTTTTTTTAGTACTTTTCAGTTTTTCTTAGTTTTCACATAAGGTCCGGGGTCAGGACAAAAGACAGATTTTTGACAAATTTCAAAATATGTCAGATATTGTCCAAATTATTTTTTATTTCACTTCTAGACATGTGAAATGCATGAACTAGGGCAAAAAAGTGTGAAAAAATTGGTTTGATTTTTTTTAGTACCTTGCAGTTTTTCTTAGTTTTCACATAAGGTCCGGGGTCAGGACAAAAGACAGATTTTTGACAAATTTCAAAATATGTCAGATATTGTCCAAATTATTTTTTATTTCACTTCTAGACATGTGAAATGCATGAACTAGTGCAAAAAAGTGTAACAAAATTGATTTGATTTTTTTTAGTACTTTTCAGTTTTTCTTAGTTTTCACATAAGGTCCGGGGTCAGGACAAAAGACAGATTTTTGACAAATTTCAAAATATGTCAGATATTGTCCAAATTATTTTTTATTTCACGTCTAGACATGTGAAATGCATGAACTAGTGCAAAAAAGTGTAACAAAATTGATTTGATTTTTTTTTAGTACTTTTCAGTTTTTCTTAGTTTTCACATAAGGTCCGGGGTCAGGACAAAAGACAGATTTTTGACAAATTTCAAAATATATCAGATATTGTCCAAATCATTTTTTATTTAATTTCTAGACATGTGAAATGCATGAACTAGGGCAAGAAAGTGAAAAAAAATTGGTCTGATTTTTTTTAGTACTTTTCAGTTTTTCTTAGTTTTCACATAAGGTCCGGGGTCAGGACAAAAGACAGATTTTTGACAAATTTCAAAATATGTCAGATATTGTCCAAATTATTTTTTATTTCACGTCTAGACATGTGAAATGCATGAACTAGTGCAAAAAAGTGTAACAAAATTGATTTGATTTTTTTTTAGTACTTTTCAGTTTTTCTTAGTTTTCACATAAGGTCCGGGGTCAGGACAAAAGACAGATTTTTGACAAATTTCAAAATATGTCAGATATTGTCCAAATTATTTTTTATTTCACGTCTAGACATGTGAAATGCTTGAACTAGTGCAAAAAAGTTTAAAAAAATTGATTTGATTTTTTTTTAGTACTTTTCAGTTTTTCTTAGTTTTCACATAAGGTCCGGGGTCAGGACAAAAGACAGATTTTTGACAAATTTCAAAATATGTCAGATATTGTCCAAATTATTTTTTATTTCACTTCTAGACATGTGAAATGCATGAACTAGTGCAAAAAAGTGTAACAAAATTGATTTGATTTTTTTTTAGTACTTTTCAGTTTTTCTTAGTTTTCACATAAGGTCCGGGGTCAGGACAAGAGACAGATTTTTGACAAATTTCAAAATCTGTCAGATATTGTCCAAATCATTTTTTATTTCATTTCTAGACATGTGAAATGCATGAACTAGTGCAAGAAAGTGAAAAAAAATTGGTCTGATTTTTTTTAGTACTTTTCAGTTTTTCTTAGTTTTCACATAAGGTCCGGGGTCAGGACAAAAGACAGATTTTTGACAAATTTCCAAATATGTCAGATATTGTCCAAATTATTTTTTATTTCAGGTCTAGACATGTGAAATGCATGAACTAGTGCAAAAAAGTGTAACAAAATTGATTTTATTTTTTTTTAGTACTTTTCAGTTTTTCTTAGTTTTCACATAAGGTCCGGGGTCAGGACAAAAGACAGATTTTTGACAAATTTCTAAATATATCAGATATTGTCCAAATCATTTTTTATTTCACTTATAGACATGTGAAATGTATGAACTAGGGCAAAAAAGTGTAAAAAAATTGGTTTGATTTTTTTTTAGTACCTTGCAGTTTTTCTTAGTTTTCACATAAGGTCCGGGGTCAGGACAAAAGACAGATTTTTGACAAATTTCAAAATATGTCAGATATTGTCCAAATTATTTTTTATTTCACTTCTAGACACGTGAAATGCATGAACTAGGGCAAGAAAGTGAAAAAAAATTGGTCTGATTTTTTGTAGTACTTTTCAGTTTTTCTTAGTTTTCACATAAGGTCCGGGGTCAGGACAAAAGACAGATTTTTGACAAATTTCAAAATATGTCAGATATTGTCCAAATTATTTTTTATTTCACGTCTAGACATGTGAAATGCATGAACTAGTGCAAAAAAGTGTAACAAAATTGATTTGATTTTTTTTAGTACTTTTCAGTTTTTCTTAGTTTTCACATAAGGTCCGGGGTCAGGACAAAAGACAGATTTTTGACAAATTTCAAAATATGTCAGATATTGTCCAAATTATTTTTTATTTCACTTCTAGACATGTGAAATGCATGAACTAGGGCAAAAAAGTGTGAAAAAATTGGTTTGATTTTTTTTAGTACCTTGCAGTTTTTCTTAGTTTTCACATAAGGTCCGGGGTCAGGACAAAAGACAGATTTTTGACAAATTTCAAAATATGTCAGATATTGTCCAAATTATTTTTTATTTCACTTCTAGACATGTGAAATGCATGAACTAGTGCAAAAAAGTGTAACAAAATTGATTTGATTTTTTTTTAGTACTTTTCAGTTTTTCTTAGTTTTCACATAAGGTCCGGGGTCAGGACAAAAGACAGATTTTTGACAAATTTCAAAATATGTCAGATATTGTCCAAATTATTTTTTATTTCACGTCTAGACATGTGAAATGCATGAACTAGTGCAAAAAAGTGTAACAAAATTGATTTGATTTTTTTTTAGTACTTTTCAGTTTTTCTTAGTTTTCACATAAGGTCCGGGGTCAGGACAAAAGACAGATTTTTGACAAATTTCAAAATATATCAGATATTGTCCAAATCATTTTTTATTTAATTTCTAGACATGTGAAATGCATGAACTAGGGCAAGAAAGTGAAAAAAAATTGGTCTGATTTTTTTTAGTACTTTTCAGTTTTTCTTAGTTTTCACATAAGGTCCGGGGTCAGGACAAAAGACAGATTTTTGACAAATTTCAAAATATGTCAGATATTGTCCAAATTATTTTTTATTTCACGTCTAGACATGTGAAATGCATGAACTAGTGCAAAAAAGTGTAACAAAATTGATTTGATTTTTTTTTAGTACTTTTCAGTTTTTCTTAGTTTTCACATAAGGTCCGGGGTCAGGACAAAAGACAGATTTTTGACAAATTTCAAAATATGTCAGATATTGTCCAAATTATTTTTTATTTCACGTCTAGACATGTGAAATGCATGAACTAGTGCAAAAAAGTTTAAAAAAATTGATTTGATTTTTTTTTAGTACTTTTCAGTTTTTCTTAGTTTTCACATAAGGTCCGGGGTCAGGACAAAAGACAGATTTTTGACAAATTTCAAAATCTGTCAGATATTGTCCAAATCATTTTTTATTTCATTTCTAGACATGTGAAATGCATGAACTAGGGCAAAAAAAGTGAAAAAAAAATTGGTCTGATTTTTTTTAGTACTTTTCAGTTTTTCTTAGTTTTCACATAAGGTCCGGGGTCAGGACAAAAGACAGATTTTTGACAAATTTCAAAATATGTCAGATATTGTCCAAATTATTTTTTATTTCACTTCTAGACATGTGAAATGCATGAACTAGTGCAAAAAAGTGTAACAAAATTGATTTGATTTTTTTTTAGTACTTTTCAGTTTTTCTTAGTTTTCACATAAGGTCCGGGGTCAGGATAAAAGACAGATTTTTGACAAATTTCAAAATCTCTCAGATATTGTCCAAATTATTTTTTATTTCACTTCTAGACATGTGAAATGCTTGAACTAGGGCAAAAAAAGTGAAAAAAAATTGGTCTGATTTTTTTTAGTACTTTTCAGTTTTTCTTAGTTTTCACATAAGGTCCGGGGTCAGGACAAAAGACAGATTTTTGACAAATTTCAAAATATGTCAGATATTGTCCAAATCATTTTTTATTTCACTTATAGACATGTGAAATGCATGAACTAGGGCAAAAAAGTGTAAAAAAATTGGTTTGATTTTTTTTAGTACCTTGCAGTTTTTCTTAGTTTTCACATAAGGTCCGGGGTCAGGACAAAAGACAGATTTTTGACAAATTTCAAAATATGTCAGATATTGTCCAAATAATTTTTTATTTCACTTCTAGACATGTGAAATGCATGAACTAGTGCAAAAAAGTGTAACAAAATTGATTTGATTTTTTTTTAGTACTTTTCAGTTTTTCTTAGTTTTCACATAAGGTCCGGGGTCAGGACAAAAGACAGATTTTTGACAAATTTCAAAATCTGTCAGATATTGTCCAAATCATTTTTTATTTAATTTCTAGACATGTGAAATGCATGAACTAGGGCAAGAAAGTGAAAAAAAATTGGTCTGATTTTTTTTAGTACTTTTCAGTTTTTCTTAGTTTTCACATAAGGTCCGGGGTCAGGACAAAAGACAGATTTTTGACAAATTTCAAAATATGTCAGATATTGTCCAAATTATTTTTTATTTCACGTCTAGACATGTGAAATGCATGAACTAGTGCAAAAAAGTGTAACAAAATTGATTTGATTTTTTTTTAGTACTTTTCAGTTTTTCTTAGTTTTCACATAAGGTCCGGGGTCAGGACAAAAGACAGATTTTTGACAAATTTCAAAATCTGTCAGATATTGTCCAAATCATTTTTTATTTCACGTCTAGACATGTGAAATGCATGAACTAGGGCAAGAAAGTGAAAAAAAATTGGTCTGATTTTTTTTAGTACTTTTCAGTTTTTCTTAGTTTTCACATAAGGTCCGGGGTCAGGACAAAAGACAGATTTTTGACAAATTTCAAAATATGTCAGATATTGTCCAAATTATTTTTTATTTCACGTCTAGACATGTGAAATGCATGAACTAGTGCAAAAAAGTGTAACAAAATTGATTTGATTTTTTTTTAGTACTTTTCAGTTTTTCTTAGTTTTCACATAAGGTCCGGGGTCAGGACAAAAGACAGATTTTTGACAAATTTCAAAATCTGTCAGATATTGTCCAAATCATTTTTTATTTCACGTCTAGACATGTGAAATGCATGAACTAGGGCAAAAAAGTGTGAAAAAATTGGTTTGATTTTTTTTAGTACCTTGCAGTTTTTCTTAGTTTTCACATAAGGTCCGGGGTCAGGACAAAAGACAGATTTTTGACAAATTTCAAAATATGTCAGATATTGTCCAAATCATTTTTTATTTCACTTATAGACATGTGAAATGCATGAACTAGTGCAAAAAAGTGTAACAAAATTGATTTGATTTTTTTTTTGTACTTTTCAGTTTTTCTTAGTTTTCACATAAGGTCCGGGGTCAGGACAAAAGACAGATTTTTGACAAATTTCAAAATCTGTCAGATATTGTCCAAATCATTTTTTATTTAATTTCTAGACATGTGAAATGCATGAACTAGGGCAAGAAAGTGAAAAAAAATTGGTCTGATTTTTTTTAGTACTTTTCAGTTTTTCTTAGTTTTCACATAAGGTCCGGGGTCAGGACAAAAGACAGATTTTTGACAAATTTCAAAATATATCAGATATTGTCCAAATCATTTTTTATTTAATTTCTAGACATGTGAAATGCATGAACTAGGGCAAGAAAGTGAAAAAAAATTGGTCTGATTTTTTTTAGTACTTTTCAGTTTTTCTTAGTTTTCACATAAGGTCCGGGGTCAGGACAAAAGACAGATTTTTGACAAATTTCAAAATATGTCAGATATTGTCCAAATTATTTTTTATTTCACGTCTAGACATGTGAAATGCATGAACTAGTGCAAAAAAGTGTAACAAAATTGATTTGATTTTTTTTTAGTACTTTTCAGTTTTTCTTAGTTTTCACATAAGGTCCGGGGTCAGGACAAAAGACAGATTTTTGACAAATTTCAAAATATGTCAGATATTGTCCAAATTATTTTTTATTTCACGTCTAGACATGTGAAATGCATGAACTAGTGCAAAAAAGTTTAAAAAAATTGATTTGATTTTTTTTTAGTACTTTTCAGTTTTTCTTAGTTTTCACATAAGGTCCGGGGTCAGGACAAAAGACAGATTTTTGACAAATTTCAAAATCTGTCAGATATTGTCCAAATCATTTTTTATTTCATTTCTAGACATGTGAAATGCATGAACTAGGGCAAAAAAAGTGAAAAAAAAATTGGTCTGATTTTTTTTAGTACTTTTCAGTTTTTCTTAGTTTTCACATAAGGTCCGGGGTCAGGACAAAAGACAGATTTTTGACAAATTTCAAAATATGTCAGATATTGTCCAAATTATTTTTTATTTCACTTCTAGACATGTGAAATGCATGAACTAGTGCAAAAAAGTGTAACAAAATTGATTTGATTTTTTTTTAGTACTTTTCAGTTTTTCTTAGTTTTCACATAAGGTCCGGGGTCAGGATAAAAGACAGATTTTTGACAAATTTCAAAATCTCTCAGATATTGTCCAAATTATTTTTTATTTCACTTCTAGACATGTGAAATGCTTGAACTAGGGCAAAAAAAGTGAAAAAAAATTGGTCTGATTTTTTTTAGTACTTTTCAGTTTTTCTTAGTTTTCACATAAGGTCCGGGGTCAGGACAAAAGACAGATTTTTGACAAATTTCAAAATATGTCAGATATTGTCCAAATCATTTTTTATTTCACTTATAGACATGTGAAATGCATGAACTAGGGCAAAAAAGTGTAAAAAAATTGGTTTGATTTTTTTTAGTACCTTGCAGTTTTTCTTAGTTTTCACATAAGGTCCGGGGTCAGGACAAAAGACAGATTTTTGACAAATTTCAAAATATGTCAGATATTGTCCAAATAATTTTTTATTTCACTTCTAGACATGTGAAATGCATGAACTAGTGCAAAAAAGTGTAACAAAATTGATTTGATTTTTTTTTAGTACTTTTCAGTTTTTCTTAGTTTTCACATAAGGTCCGGGGTCAGGACAAAAGACAGATTTTTGACAAATTTCAAAATCTGTCAGATATTGTCCAAATCATTTTTTATTTAATTTCTAGACATGTGAAATGCATGAACTAGGGCAAGAAAGTGAAAAAAAATTGGTCTGATTTTTTTTAGTACTTTTCAGTTTTTCTTAGTTTTCACATAAGGTCCGGGGTCAGGACAAAAGACAGATTTTTGACAAATTTCAAAATATGTCAGATATTGTCCAAATTATTTTTTATTTCACGTCTAGACATGTGAAATGCATGAACTAGTGCAAAAAAGTGTAACAAAATTGATTTGATTTTTTTTTAGTACTTTTCAGTTTTTCTTAGTTTTCACATAAGGTCCGGGGTCAGGATAAAAGACAGATTTTTGACAAATTTCAAAATCTCTCAGATATTGTCCAAATTATTTTTTATTTCACTTCTAGACATGTGAAATGCTTGAACTAGGGCAAAAAAAGTGAAAAAAAATTGGTCTGATTTTTTTTAGTACTTTTCAGTTTTTCTTAGTTTTCACATAAGGTCCGGGGTCAGGACAAAAGACAGATTTTTGACAAATTTCAAAATATGTCAGATATTGTCCAAATAATTTTTTATTTCACTTCTAGACATGTGAAATGCATGAACTAGTGCAAAAAAAGTGAAAAAAAATTGGTCTGATTTTTTTTAGTACTTTTCAGTTTTTCTTAGTTTTCACATAAGGTCCGGGGTCAGGACAAAAGACAGATTTTTGACAAATTTCAAAATATGTCAGATATTGTCCAAATCATTTTTTATTTCACTTATAGACATGTGAAATGCATGAACTAGGGCAAAAAAGTGTAAAAAAATTGGTTTGATTTTTTTTAGTACCTTGCAGTTTTTCTTAGTTTTCACATAAGGTCCGGGGTCAGGACAAAAGACAGATTTTTGACAAATTTCAAAATATGTCAGATATTGTCCAAATAATTTTTTATTTCACTTCTAGACATGTGAAATGCATGAACTAGTGCAAAAAAGTGTAACAAAATTGATTTGATTTTTTTTTAGTACTTTTCAGTTTTTCTTAGTTTTCACATAAGGTCCGGGGTCAGGACAAAAGACAGATTTTTGACAAATTTCAAAATCTGTCAGATATTGTCCAAATCATTTTTTATTTAATTTCTAGACATGTGAAATGCATGAACTAGGGCAAGAAAGTGAAAAAAAATTGGTCTGATTTTTTTTAGTACTTTTCAGTTTTTCTTAGTTTTCACATAAGGTCCGGGGTCAGGACAAAAGACAGATTTTTGACAAATTTCAAAATATGTCAGATATTGTCCAAATTATTTTTTATTTCACGTCTAGACATGTGAAATGCATGAACTAGTGCAAAAAAGTGTAACAAAATTGATTTGATTTTTTTTTAGTACTTTTCAGTTTTTCTTAGTTTTCACATAAGGTCCGGGGTCAGGACAAAAGACAGATTTTTGACAAATTTCAAAATCTGTCAGATATTGTCCAAATCATTTTTTATTTCACGTCTAGACATGTGAAATGCATGAACTAGGGCAAGAAAGTGAAAAAAAATTGGTCTGATTTTTTTTAGTACTTTTCAGTTTTTCTTAGTTTTCACATAAGGTCCGGGGTCAGGACAAAAGACAGATTTTTGACAAATTTCAAAATATGTCAGATATTGTCCAAATTATTTTTTATTTCACGTCTAGACATGTGAAATGCATGAACTAGTGCAAAAAAGTGTAACAAAATTGATTTGATTTTTTTTTAGTACTTTTCAGTTTTTCTTAGTTTTCACATAAGGTCCGGGGTCAGGACAAAAGACAGATTTTTGACAAATTTCAAAATCTGTCAGATATTGTCCAAATCATTTTTTATTTCACGTCTAGACATGTGAAATGCATGAACTAGGGCAAAAAAGTGTGAAAAAATTGGTTTGATTTTTTTTAGTACCTTGCAGTTTTTCTTAGTTTTCACATAAGGTCCGGGGTCAGGACAAAAGACAGATTTTTGACAAATTTCAAAATATGTCAGATATTGTCCAAATCATTTTTTATTTCACTTATAGACATGTGAAATGCATGAACTAGTGCAAAAAAGTGTAACAAAATTGATTTGATTTTTTTTTTGTACTTTTCAGTTTTTCTTAGTTTTCACATAAGGTCCGGGGTCAGGACAAAAGACAGATTTTTGACAAATTTCAAAATCTGTCAGATATTGTCCAAATCATTTTTTATTTAATTTCTAGACATGTGAAATGCATGAACTAGGGCAAGAAAGTGAAAAAAAATTGGTCTGATTTTTTTTAGTACTTTTCAGTTTTTCTTAGTTTTCACATAAGGTCCGGGGTCAGGACAAAAGACAGATTTTTGACAAATTTCAAAATATATCAGATATTGTCCAAATCATTTTTTATTTAATTTCTAGACATGTGAAATGCATGAACTAGGGCAAGAAAGTGAAAAAAAATTGGTCTGATTTTTTTTAGTACTTTTCAGTTTTTCTTAGTTTTCACATAAGGTCCGGGGTCAGGACAAAAGACAGATTTTTGACAAATTTCAAAATATGTCAGATATTGTCCAAATTATTTTTTATTTCACGTCTAGACATGTGAAATGCATGAACTAGTGCAAAAAAGTGTAACAAAATTGATTTGATTTTTTTTTAGTACTTTTCAGTTTTTCTTAGTTTTCACATAAGGTCCGGGGTCAGGACAAAAGACAGATTTTTGACAAATTTCAAAATATGTCAGATATTGTCCAAATTATTTTTTATTTCACGTCTAGACATGTGAAATGCATGAACTAGTGCAAAAAAGTTTAAAAAAATTGATTTGATTTTTTTTTAGTACTTTTCAGTTTTTCTTAGTTTTCACATAAGGTCCGGGGTCAGGACAAAAGACAGATTTTTGACAAATTTCAAAATCTGTCAGATATTGTCCAAATCATTTTTTATTTCATTTCTAGACATGTGAAATGCATGAACTAGGGCAAAAAAAGTGAAAAAAAAATTGGTCTGATTTTTTTTAGTACTTTTCAGTTTTTCTTAGTTTTCACATAAGGTCCGGGGTCAGGACAAAAGACAGATTTTTGACAAATTTCAAAATATGTCAGATATTGTCCAAATTATTTTTTATTTCACTTCTAGACATGTGAAATGCATGAACTAGTGCAAAAAAGTGTAACAAAATTGATTTGATTTTTTTTTAGTACTTTTCAGTTTTTCTTAGTTTTCACATAAGGTCCGGGGTCAGGATAAAAGACAGATTTTTGACAAATTTCAAAATCTCTCAGATATTGTCCAAATTATTTTTTATTTCACTTCTAGACATGTGAAATGCTTGAACTAGGGCAAAAAAAGTGAAAAAAAATTGGTCTGATTTTTTTTAGTACTTTTCAGTTTTTCTTAGTTTTCACATAAGGTCCGGGGTCAGGACAAAAGACAGATTTTTGACAAATTTCAAAATATGTCAGATATTGTCCAAATCATTTTTTATTTCACTTATAGACATGTGAAATGCATGAACTAGGGCAAAAAAGTGTAAAAAAATTGGTTTGATTTTTTTTAGTACCTTGCAGTTTTTCTTAGTTTTCACATAAGGTCCGGGGTCAGGACAAAAGACAGATTTTTGACAAATTTCAAAATATGTCAGATATTGTCCAAATAATTTTTTATTTCACTTCTAGACATGTGAAATGCATGAACTAGTGCAAAAAAGTGTAACAAAATTGATTTGATTTTTTTTTAGTACTTTTCAGTTTTTCTTAGTTTTCACATAAGGTCCGGGGTCAGGACAAAAGACAGATTTTTGACAAATTTCAAAATCTGTCAGATATTGTCCAAATCATTTTTTATTTAATTTCTAGACATGTGAAATGCATGAACTAGGGCAAGAAAGTGAAAAAAAATTGGTCTGATTTTTTTTAGTACTTTTCAGTTTTTCTTAGTTTTCACATAAGGTCCGGGGTCAGGACAAAAGACAGATTTTTGACAAATTTCAAAATATGTCAGATATTGTCCAAATTATTTTTTATTTCACGTCTAGACATGTGAAATGCATGAACTAGTGCAAAAAAGTGTAACAAAATTGATTTGATTTTTTTTTAGTACTTTTCAGTTTTTCTTAGTTTTCACATAAGGTCCGGGGTCAGGATAAAAGACAGATTTTTGACAAATTTCAAAATCTCTCAGATATTGTCCAAATTATTTTTTATTTCACTTCTAGACATGTGAAATGCTTGAACTAGGGCAAAAAAAGTGAAAAAAAATTGGTCTGATTTTTTTTAGTACTTTTCAGTTTTTCTTAGTTTTCACATAAGGTCCGGGGTCAGGACAAAAGACAGATTTTTGACAAATTTCAAAATATGTCAGATATTGTCCAAATAATTTTTTATTTCACTTCTAGACATGTGAAATGCATGAACTAGTGCAAAAAAGTGTAACAAAATTGATTTGATTTTTTTTTAGTACTTTTCAGTTTTTCTTAGTTTTCACATAAGGTCCGGGGTCAGGACAAAAGACAGATTTTTGACAAATTTCAAAATCTGTCAGATATTGTCCAAATCATTTTTTATTTCATTTCTAGACATGTGAAATACATGAACTAGGGCAAAAAAAGTGAAAAAAAATTGGTCTGATTTTTTTTAGTACTTTTCAGTTTTTCTTAGTTTTCACATAAGGTCCGGGGTCAGGACAAAAGACAGATTTTTGACAAATTTCAAAATATGTCAGATATTGTCCAAATAATTTTTTATTTCACTTCTAGACATGTGAAATGCATGAACTAGTGCAAAAAAGTGTAACAAAATTGATTTGATTTTTTTTTAGTACTTTTCAGTTTTTCTTAGTTTTCACATAAGGTCCGGGGTCAGGACAAAAGACAGATTTTTGACAAATTTCAAAATCTGTCAGATATTGTCCAAATCATTTTTTATTTCATTTCTAGACATGTGAAATACATGAACTAGGGCAAAAAAAGTGAAAAAAAATTGGTCTGATTTTTTTTAGTACTTTTCAGTTTTTCTTAGTTTTCACATAAGGTCCGGGGTCAGGACAAAAGACAGATTTTTGACAAATTTCAAAATCTGTCAGATATTGTCCAAATCATTTTTTATTTAATTTCTAGACATGTGAAATGCATGAACTAGGGCAAGAAAGTGAAAAAAAATTGGTCTGATTTTTTTTAGTACTTTTCAGTTTTTCTTAGTTTTCACATAAGGTCCGGGGTCAGGACAAAAGACAGATTTTTGACAAATTTCAAAATATGTCAGATATTGTCCAAATTATTTTTTATTTCACGTCTAGACATGTGAAATGCATGAACTAGTGCAAAAAAGTGTAACAAAATTGATTTGATTTTTTTTTAGTACTTTTCAGTTTTTCTTAGTTTTCACATAAGGTCCGGGGTCAGGACAAAAGACAGATTTTTGACAAATTTCAAAATCTGTCAGATATTGTCCAAATCATTTTTTATTTCACGTCTAGACATGTGAAATGCATGAACTAGGGCAAGAAAGTGAAAAAAAATTGGTCTGATTTTTTTTAGTACTTTTCAGTTTTTCTTAGTTTTCACATAAGGTCCGGGGTCAGGACAAAAGACAGATTTTTGACAAATTTCAAAATATGTCAGATATTGTCCAAATTATTTTTTATTTCACGTCTAGACATGTGAAATGCATGAACTAGTGCAAAAAAGTGTAACAAAATTGATTTGATTTTTTTTTAGTACTTTTCAGTTTTTCTTAGTTTTCACATAAGGTCCGGGGTCAGGACAAAAGACAGATTTTTGACAAATTTCAAAATCTGTCAGATATTGTCCAAATTATTTTTTATTTCACTTCTAGACATGTGAAATGCATGAACTAGTGCAAAAAAGTGTAACAAAATTGATTTGATTTTTTTTTAGTACTTTTCAGTTTTTCTTAGTTTTCACATAAGGTCCGGGGTCAGGATAAAAGACAGATTTTTGACAAATTTCAAAATCTCTCAGATATTGTCCAAATTATTTTTTATTTCACTTCTAGACATGTGAAATGCTTGAACTAGGGCAAAAAAAGTGAAAAAAAATTGGTCTGATTTTTTTTAGTACTTTTCAGTTTTTCTTAGTTTTCACATAAGGTCCGGGGTCAGGACAAAAGACAGATTTTTGACAAATTTCAAAATATGTCAGATATTGTCCAAATAATTTTTTATTTCACTTCTAGACATGTGAAATGCATGAACTAGTGCAAAAAAGTGTAACAAAATTGATTTGATTTTTTTTTAGTACTTTTCAGTTTTTCTTAGTTTTCACATAAGGTCCGGGGTCAGGACAAAAGACAGATTTTTGACAAATTTCAAAATCTGTCAGATATTGTCCAAATCATTTTTTATTTCATTTCTAGACATGTGAAATACATGAACTAGGGCAAAAAAAGTGAAAAAAAATTGGTCTGATTTTTTTTAGTACTTTTCAGTTTTTCTTAGTTTTCACATAAGGTCCGGGGTCAGGACAAAAGACAGATTTTTGACAAATTTCAAAATCTGTCAGATATTGTCCAAATCATTTTTTATTTAATTTCTAGACATGTGAAATGCATGAACTAGGGCAAGAAAGTGAAAAAAAATTGGTCTGATTTTTTTTAGTACTTTTCAGTTTTTCTTAGTTTTCACATAAGGTCCGGGGTCAGGACAAAAGACAGATTTTTGACAAATTTCAAAATATGTCAGATATTGTCCAAATTATTTTTTATTTCACGTCTAGACATGTGAAATGCATGAACTAGTGCAAAAAAGTGTAACAAAATTGATTTGATTTTTTTTTAGTACTTTTCAGTTTTTCTTAGTTTTCACATAAGGTCCGGGGTCAGGACAAAAGACAGATTTTTGACAAATTTCAAAATCTGTCAGATATTGTCCAAATCATTTTTTATTTCACGTCTAGACATGTGAAATGCATGAACTAGGGCAAGAAAGTGAAAAAAAATTGGTCTGATTTTTTTTAGTACTTTTCAGTTTTTCTTAGTTTTCACATAAGGTCCGGGGTCAGGACAAAAGACAGATTTTTGACAAATTTCAAAATATGTCAGATATTGTCCAAATTATTTTTTATTTCACGTCTAGACATGTGAAATGCATGAACTAGTGCAAAAAAGTGTAACAAAATTGATTTGATTTTTTTTTAGTACTTTTCAGTTTTTCTTAGTTTTCACATAAGGTCCGGGGTCAGGACAAAAGACAGATTTTTGACAAATTTCAAAATCTGTCAGATATTGTCCAAATTATTTTTTATTTCACTTCTAGACATGTGAAATGCATGAACTAGTGCAAAAAGTGTAACAAAATTGATTTGATTTTTTTTTAGTACTTTTCAGTTTTTCTTAGTTTTCACATAAGGTCCGGGGTCAGGATAAAAGACAGATTTTTCACAAATTTCAAAATCTCTCAGATATTGTCCAAATTATTTTTTATTTCACTTCTAGACATGTGAAATGCTTGAACTAGGGCAAAAAAAGTGAAAAAAAATTGGTCTGATTTTTTTTAGTACTTTTCAGTTTTTCTTAGTTTTCACATAAGGTCCGGGGTCAGGACAAAAGACAGATTTTTGACAAATTTCAAAATATGTCAGATATTGTCCAAATCATTTTTTATTTCACTTATAGACATGTGAAATGCATGAACTAGGGCAAAAAAGTGTAAAAAAATTGGTTTGATTTTTTTTAGTACCTTGCAGTTTTTCTTAGTTTTCACATAAGGTCCGGGGTCAGGACAAAAGACAGATTTTTGACAAATTTCAAAATATGTCAGATATTGTCCAAATAATTTTTTATTTCACTTCTAGACATGTGAAATGCATGAACTAGTGCAAAAAAGTGTAACAAAATTGATTTGATTTTTTTTTAGTACTTTTCAGTTTTTCTTAGTTTTCACATAAGGTCCGGGGTCAGGACAAAAGACAGATTTTTGACAAATTTCAAAATCTGTCAGATATTGTCCAAATCATTTTTTATTTCATTTCTAGACATGTGAAATACATGAACTAGGGCAAAAAAAGTGAAAAAAATTGGTCTGATTTTTTTTAGTACTTTTCAGTTTTTCTTAGTTTTCACATAAGGTCCGGGGTCAGGACAAAAGACAGATTTTTGACAAATTTCAAAATCTGTCAGATATTGTCCAAATCATTTTTTATTTAATTTCTAGACATGTGAAATGCATGAACTAGGGCAAGAAAGTGAAAAAAAATTGGTCTGATTTTTTTTAGTACTTTTCAGTTTTTCTTAGTTTTCACATAAGGTCCGGGGTCAGGACAAAAGACAGATTTTTGACAAATTTCAAAATATGTCAGATATTGTCCAAATTATTTTTTATTTCACGTCTAGACATGTGAAATGCATGAACTAGTGTAAAAAAGTGTAACAAAATTGATTTGATTTTTTTTTAGTACTTTTCAGTTTTTCTTAGTTTTCACATAAGGTCCGGGGTCAGGACAAAAGACAGATTTTTGACAAATTTCAAAATCTGTCAGATATTGTCCAAATCATTTTTTATTTCACTTCTAGACATGTGAAATGCATGAACTAGGGCAAAAAAGTGTGAAAAAATTGGTTTGATTTTTTTTCGTACCTTGCAGTTTTTCTTAGTTTTCACATAAGGTCCGGGGTCAGGACAAAAGACAGATTTTTGACAAATTTCAAAATATGTCAGATATTGTCCAAATCATTTTTTATTTCACTTATAGACATGTGAAATGTATGAACTAGGGCAAAAAAAGTGAAAAAAAATTGGTCTGATTTTTTTTAGTACTTTTCAGTTTTTCTTAGTTTTCACATAAGGTCCGGGGTCAGGACAAAAGACAGATTTTTGACAAATTTCAAAATATGTCAGATATTGTCCAAATCATTTTTTATTTCACTTATAGACATGTGAAATGCATGAACTAGGGCAAAAAAGTGTAAAAAAATTGGTTTGATTTTTTTTAGTACCTTGCAGTTTTTCTTAGTTTTCACATAAGGTCCGGGGTCAGGACAAAAGACAGATTTTTGACAAATTTCAAAATATGTCAGATATTGTCCAAATTATTTTTTATTTCACTTCTAGACATGTGAAATGCATGAACTAGTGCAAAAAAGTGTAACAAAATTGATTTGATTTTTTTTAGTACTTTTCAGTTTTTCTTAGTTTTCACATAAGGTCCGGGGTCAGGACAAAAGACAGATTTTTGACAAATTTCAAAATATGTCAGATATTGTCCAAATTATTTTTTATTTCACGTCTAGACATGTGAAATGCATGAACTAGTGCAAAAAAGTGTAACAAAATTGATTTGATTTTTTTTTAGTACTTTTCAGTTTTTCTTAGTTTTCACATAAGGTCCGGGGTCAGGACAAAAGACAGATTTTTGACAAATTTCAAAATCTGTCAGATATTGTCCAAATCATTTTTTATTTCACGTCTAGACATGTGAAATGCATGAACTAGGGCAAGAAAGTGAAAAAAAATTGGTCTGATTTTTTTTAGTACTTTTCAGTTTTTCTTAGTTTTCACATAAGGTCCGGGGTCAGGACAAAAGACAGATTTTTGACAAATTTCAAAATCTGTCAGATATTGTCCAAATCATTTTTTATTTCACGTCTAGACATGTGAAATGCATGAACTAGGGCAAGAAAGTGAAAAAAAATTGGTCTGATTTTTTTTAGTACTTTTCAGTTTTTCTTAGTTTTCACATAAGGTCCGGGGTCAGGACAAAAGACAGATTTTTGACAAATTTCAAAATATGTCAGATATTGTCCAAATTATTTTTTATTTCACGTCTAGACATGTGAAATGCATGAACTAGTGCAAAAAAGTGTAACAAAATTGATTTGATTTTTTTTTAGTACTTTTCAGTTTTTCTTAGTTTTCACATAAGGTCCGGGGTCAGGACAAAAGACAGATTTTTGACAAATTTCAAAATCTGTCAGATATTGTCCAAATCATTTTTTATTTCACGTCTAGACATGTGAAATGCATGAACTAGGGCAAAAAAGTGTGAAAAAATTGGTTTGATTTTTTTTAGTACCTTGCAGTTTTTCTTAGTTTTCACATAAGGTCCGGGGTCAGGACAAAAGACAGATTTTTGACAAATTTCAAAATATGTCAGATATTGTCCAAATCATTTTTTATTTCACTTATAGACATGTGAAATGCATGAACTAGTGCAAAAAAGTGTAACAAAATTGATTTGATTTTTTTTTAGTACTTTTCAGTTTTTCTTAGTTTTCACATAAGGTCCGGGGTCAGGACAAAAGACAGATTTTTGACAAATTTCAAAATCTGTCAGATATTGTCCAAATCATTTTTTATTTCACGTCTAGACATGTGAAATGCATGAACTAGGGCAAGAAAGTGAAAAAAAATTGGTCTGATTTTTTTTAGTACTTTTCAGTTTTTCTTAGTTTTCACATAAGGTCCGGGGTCAGGACAAAAGACAGATTTTTGACAAATTTCAAAATCTGTCAGATATTGTCCAAATCATTTTTTATTTCACGTCTAGACATGTGAAATGCATGAACTAGGGCAAGAAAGTGAAAAAAAATTGGTCTGATTTTTTTTAGTACTTTTCAGTTTTTCTTAGTTTTCACATAAGGTCCGGGGTCAGGACAAAAGACAGATTTTTGACAAATTTCAAAATATGTCAGATATTGTCCAAATTATTTTTTATTTCACGTCTAGACATGTGAAATGCATGAACTAGTGCAAAAAAGTGTAACAAAATTGATTTGATTTTTTTTTAGTACTTTTCAGTTTTTCTTAGTTTTCACATAAGGTCCGGGGTCAGGACAAAAGACAGATTTTTGACAAATTTCAAAATCTGTCAGATATTGTCCAAATCATTTTTTATTTCACGTCTAGACATGTGAAATGCATGAACTAGGGCAAAAAAGTGTGAAAAAATTGGTTTGATTTTTTTTAGTACCTTGCAGTTTTTCTTAGTTTTCACATAAGGTCCGGGGTCAGGACAAAAGACAGATTTTTGACAAATTTCAAAATATGTCAGATATTGTCCAAATCATTTTTTATTTCACTTATAGACATGTGAAATGCATGAACTAGTGCAAAAAAGTGTAACAAAATTGATTTGATTTTTTTTTTGTACTTTTCAGTTTTTCTTAGTTTTCACATAAGGTCCGGGGTCAGGACAAAAGACAGATTTTTGACAAATTTCAAAATCTGTCAGATATTGTCCAAATCATTTTTTATTTAATTTCTAGACATGTGAAATGCATGAACTAGGGCAAGAAAGTGAAAAAAAATTGGTCTGATTTTTTTTAGTACTTTTCAGTTTTTCTTAGTTTTCACATAAGGTCCGGGGTCAGGACAAAAGACAGATTTTTGACAAATTTCAAAATATGTCAGATATTGTCCAAATTATTTTTTATTTCACTTCTAGACATGTGAAATGCTTGAACTAGGGCAAAAAAAGTGAAAAAAAATTGGTCTGATTTTTTTTAGTACTTTTCAGTTTTTCTTAGTTTTCACATAAGGTCCGGGGTCAGGACAAAAGACAGATTTTTGACAAATTTCAAAATATGTCAGATATTGTCCAAATCATTTTTTATTTCACTTATAGACATGTGAAATGCATGAACTAGGGCAAAAAAGTGTAAAAAAATTGGTTTGATTTTTTTTAGTACCTTGCAGTTTTTCTTAGTTTTCACATAAGGTCCGGGGTCAGGACAAAAGACAGATTTTTGACAAATTTCAAAATATGTCAGATATTGTCCAAATTATTTTTTATTTCACTTCTAGACATGTGAAATGCATGAACTAGTGCAAAAAAGTGTAACAAAATTGATTTGATTTTTTTTTAGTACTTTTCAGTTTTTCTTAGTTTTCACATAAGGTCCGGGGTCAGGACAAAAGACAGATTTTTGACAAATTTCAAAATCTGTCAGATATTGTCCAAATCATTTTTTATTTCATTTCTAGACATGTGAAATACATGAACTAGGGCAAGAAAGTGAAAACAAATTGGTCTGATTTTTTGTAGTACTTTTCAGTTTTTCTTAGTTTTCACATAAGGTCCGGTGTCAGGACAAAAGACAGATTTTTGACAAATTTCAAAATATGTCAGATATTGTCCAAATTATTTTTTATTTCAGGTCTAGACATGTGAAATGCATGAACTAGTGCAAAAAAGTGTAACAAAATTGATTTGATTTTTTTTTAGTACTTTTCAGTTTTTCTTAGTTTTCACATAAGGTCTGGGGTCAGGACAAAAGACAGATTTTTGACAAATTTCAAAATATATCAGATATTGTCCAAATCATTTTTTATTTCACTTATAGACATGTGAAATGTATGAACTAGGGCAAAAAAGTGTAAAAAAATTGGTTTGATTTTTTTTTAGTACCTTGCAGTTTTTCTTAGTTTTCACATAAGGTCCGGGGTCAGGACAAAAGACAGATTTTTGACAAATTTCAAAATATGTCAGATATTGTCCAAATAATTTTTTATTTCACGTCTAGACATGTGAAATGCATGAACTAGTGCAAAAAAGTGTAACAAAATTGATTTGATTTTTTTTTAGTACTTTTCAGTTTTTCTTAGTTTTCACATAAGGTCCGGGGTCAGGACAAAAGACAGATTTTTGACAAATTTCAAAATCTGTCAGATATTGTCCAAACATTTTTTATTTCATTTCTAGACATGTGAAATGCATGAACTAGGGCAAAAAAAGTGAAAAAAAATTGGACTGATTTTTTTTAGTACTTTTCAGTTTTTCTTAGTTTTCACATAAGGTCCGGGGTCAGGACAAAAGACAGATTTTTGACAAATTTCAAAATCTGTCAGATATTGTCCAAATCATTTTTTATTTAATTTCTAGACATGTGAAATGCATGAACTAGGGCAAGAAAGTGAAAAAAAATTGGTCTGATTTTTTTTAGTACTTTTCAGTTTTTCTTAGTTTTCACATAAGGTCTGGGGTCAGGACAAAAGACAGATTTTTGACAAATTTCAAAATATGTCAGATATTGTCCAAATTATTTTTTATTTCACGTCTAGACATGTGAAATGCATGAACTAGTGCAAAAAAGTGTAACAAAATTGGTTTGATTTTTTTTTAGTACTTTTCAGTTTTTCTTAGTTTTCACATAAGGTCCGGGGTCAGGACAAAAGACAGATTTTTGACAAATTTCAAAATCTGTCAGATATTGTCCAAATCATTTTTTATTTCACTTCTAGACATGTGAAATGCATGAACTAGGGCAAAAAAGTGTGAAAAAATTGGTTTGATTTTTTTCAGTACCTTGCAGTTTTTCTTAGTTTTCACATAAGGTCCGGGGTCAGGACAAAAGACAGATTTTTGACAAATTTCAAAATATGTCAGATATTGTCCAAATCATTTTTTATTTCACTTATAGACATGTGAAATGTATGAACTAGGGCAAAAAAGTGTAAAAAAATTGGTTTGATTTTTTTTTAGTACCTTGCAGTTTTTCTTAGTTTTCACATAAGGTCCGGGGTCAGGACAAAAGACAGATTTTTGACAAATTTCAAAATATGCCAGATATTGTCCAAATTATTTTTTATTTCACTTCTAGACATGTGAAATGCATGAACTAGTGCAAAAAAGTGTAACAAAATTGATTTGATTTTTTTTAGTACTTTTCAGTTTTTCTTAGTTTTCACATAAGGTCCGGGGTCAGGACAAAAGACAGATTTTTGACAAATTTCAAAATATGTCAGATATTGTCCAAATTATTTTTTATTTCACGTCTAGACATGTGAAATGCATGAACTAGTGCAAAAAAGTGTAACACAATTGGTTTGATTTTTTTTAGTACTTTTCAGTTTTTCTTAGTTTTCACATAAGGTCCGGGGTCAGGACAAAAGACAGATTTTTGACAAATTTCAAAATCTGTCAGATATTGTCCAAATCATTTTTTATTTAATTTCTAGACATGTGAAATGCATGAACTAGGGCAAGAAAGTGAAAAAAAATTGGTCTGATTTTTTTTAGTACTTTTCAGTTTTTCTTAGTTTTCACATAAGGTCTGGGGTCAGGACAAAAGACAGATTTTTGACAAATTTCAAAATATGTCAGATATTGTCCAAATTATTTTTTATTTCACGTCTAGACATGTGAAATGCATGAACTAGTGCAAAAAAGTGTAACAAAATTGGTTTGATTTTTTTTTAGTACTTTTCAGTTTTTCTTAGTTTTCACATAAGGTCCGGGGTCAGGACAAAAGACAGATTTTTGACAAATTTCAAAATCTGTCAGATATTGTCCAAATCATTTTTTATTTCACTTCTAGACATGTGAAATGCATGAACTAGGGCAAAAAAGTGTGAAAAAATTGGTTTGATTTTTTTCAGTACCTTGCAGTTTTTCTTAGTTTTCACATAAGGTCCGGGGTCAGGACAAAAGACAGATTTTTGACAAATTTCAAAATATGTCAGATATTGTCCAAATCATTTTTTATTTCACTTATAGACATGTGAAATGTATGAACTAGGGCAAAAAAGTGTAAAAAAATTGGTTTGATTTTTTTTTAGTACCTTGCAGTTTTTCTTAGTTTTCACATAAGGTCCGGGGTCAGGACAAAAGACAGATTTTTGACAAATTTCAAAATATGCCAGATATTGTCCAAATTATTTTTTATTTCACTTCTAGACATGTGAAATGCATGAACTAGTGCAAAAAAGTGTAACAAAATTGATTTGATTTTTTTTAGTACTTTTCAGTTTTTCTTAGTTTTCACATAAGGTCCGGGGTCAGGACAAAAGACAGATTTTTGACAAATTTCAAAATATGTCAGATATTGTCCAAATTATTTTTTATTTCACGTCTAGACATGTGAAATGCATGAACTAGTGCAAAAAAGTGTAACACAATTGGTTTGATTTTTTTTAGTACTTTTCAGTTTTTCTTAGTTTTCACATAAGGTCCGGGGTCAGGACAAAAGACAGATTTTTGACAAATTTCAAAATCTGTCAGATATTGTCCAAATCATTTTTTATTTAATTTCTAGACATGTGAAATGCATGAACTAGGGCAAGAAAGTGAAAAAAAATTGGTCTGATTTTTTTTAGTACTTTTCAGTTTTTCTTAGTTTTCACATAAGGTCCGGGGTCAGGACAAAAGACAGATTTTTGACAAATTTCAAAATATGTCAGATATTGTCCAAATTATTTTTTATTTCACGTCTAGACATGTGAAATGCATGAACTAGTGCAAAAAAGTGTAACAAAATTGGTTTGATTTTTTTTTAGTACTTTTCAGTTTTTCTTAGTTTTCACATAAGGTCCGGGGTCAGGACAAAAGACAGATTTTTGACAAATTTCAAAATCTGTCAGATATTGTCCAAATCATTTTTTATTTCACTTCTAGACATGTGAAATGCATGAACTAGGGCAAAAAAGTGTGAAAAAATTGGTTTGATTTTTTTCAGTACCTTGCAGTTTTTCTTAGTTTTCACATAAGGTCCGGGGTCAGGACAAAAGACAGATTTTTGACAAATTTCAAAATATGTCAGATATTGTCCAAATCATTTTTTATTTCACTTATAGACATGTGAAATGTATGAACTAGGGCAAAAAAGTGTAAAAAAATTGGTTTGATTTTTTTTTAGTACCTTGCAGTTTTTCTTAGTTTTCACATAAGGTCCGGGGTCAGGACAAAAGACAGATTTTTGACAAATTTCAAAATATGCCAGATATTGTCCAAATTATTTTTTATTTCACGTCTAGACATGTGAAATGCATGAACTAGTGCAAAAAAGTGTAACAAAATTGGTTTGATTTTTTTTTAGTACTTTTCAGTTTTTCTTAGTTTTCACATAAGGTCCGGGGTCAGGACAAAAGACAGATTTTTGACAAATTTCAAAATCTGTCAGATATTGTCCAAATCATTTTTTATTTCACTTCTAGACATGTGAAATGCATGAACTAGGGCAAAAAAGTGTGAAAAAATTGGTTTGATTTTTTTCAGTACCTTGCAGTTTTTCTTAGTTTTCACATAAGGTCCGGGGTCAGGACAAAAGACAGATTTTTGACAAATTTCAAAATATGTCAGATATTGTCCAAATCATTTTTTATTTCACTTATAGACATGTGAAATGTATGAACTAGGGCAAAAAAGTGTAAAAAAATTGGTTTGATTTTTTTTTAGTACCTTGCAGTTTTTCTTAGTTTTCACATAAGGTCCGGGGTCAGGACAAAAGACAGATTTTTGACAAATTTCAAAATATGCCAGATATTGTCCAAATTATTTTTTATTTCACGTCTAGACATGTGAAATGCATGAACTAGTGCAAAAAAGTGTAACAAAATTGGTTTGATTTTTTTCAGTACCTTGCAGTTTTTCTTAGTTTTCACATAAGGTCCGGGGTCAGGACAAAAGACAGATTTTTGACAAATTTCAAAATATGCCAGATATTGTCCAAATTATTTTTTATTTCACGTCTAGACATGTGAAATGCATGAACTAGTGCAAAAAAGTGTAACAAAATTGGTTTGATTTTTTTTTAGTACTTTTCAGTTTTTCTTAGTTTTCACATAAGGTCCGGGGTCAGGACAAAAGACAGATTTTTGACAAATTTCAAAATCTGTCAGATATTGTCCAAATCATTTTTTATTTCACTTCTAGACATGTGAAATGCATGAACTAGGGCAAAAAAGTGTGAAAAAATTGGTTTGATTTTTTTCAGTACCTTGCAGTTTTTCTTAGTTTTCACATAAGGTCCGGGGTCAGGACAAAAGACAGATTTTTGACAAATTTCAAAATATGTCAGATATTGTCCAAATCATTTTTTATTTCACTTATAGACATGTGAAATGTATGAACTAGGGCAAAAAAGTGTAAAAAAATTGGTTTGATTTTTTTTTAGTACCTTGCAGTTTTTCTTAGTTTTCACATAAGGTCCGGGGTCAGGACAAAAGACAGATTTTTGACAAATTTCAAAATATGCCAGATATTGTCCAAATTATTTTTTATTTCACGTCTAGACATGTGAAATGCATGAACTAGTGCAAAAAAGTGTAACAAAATTGGTTTGATTTTTTTCAGTACCTTGCAGTTTTTCTTAGTTTTCACATAAGGTCCGGGGTCAGGACAAAAGACAGATTTTTGACAAATTTCAAAATATGCCAGATATTGTCCAAATTATTTTTTATTTCACGTCTAGACATGTGAAATGCATGAACTAGTGCAAAAAAGTGTAACAAAATTGGTTTGATTTTTTTTTAGTACTTTTCAGTTTTTCTTAGTTTTCACATAAGGTCCGGGGTCAGGACAAAAGACAGATTTTTGACAAATTTCAAAATCTGTCAGATATTGTCCAAATCATTTTTTATTTCACTTCTAGACATGTGAAATGCATGAACTAGGGCAAAAAAGTGTGAAAAAATTGGTTTGATTTTTTTCAGTACCTTGCAGTTTTTCTTAGTTTTCACATAAGGTCCGGGGTCAGGACAAAAGACAGATTTTTGACAAATTTCAAAATATGTCAGATATTGTCCAAATCATTTTTTATTTCACTTATAGACATGTGAAATGTATGAACTAGGGCAAAAAAGTGTAAAAAAATTGGTTTGATTTTTTTTTAGTACCTTGCAGTTTTTCTTAGTTTTCACATAAGGTCCGGGGTCAGGACAAAAGACAGATTTTTGACAAATTTCAAAATATGCCAGATATTGTCCAAATTATTTTTTATTTCACGTCTAGACATGTGAAATGCATGAACTAGTGCAAAAAAGTGTAACAAAATTGGTTTGATTTTTTTCAGTACCTTGCAGTTTTTCTTAGTTTTCACATAAGGTCCGGGGTCAGGACAAAAGACAGATTTTTGACAAATTTCAAAATATGCCAGATATTGTCCAAATTATTTTTTATTTCACTTCTAGACATGTGAAATGCATGAACTAGTGCAAAAAAGTGTAACAAAATTGATTTGATTTTTTTTAGTACTTTTCAGTTTTTCTTAGTTTTCACTTAAGGTCCGGGGTCGGGACAAAAGACAGATTTTTGACAAATTTCAAAATCTGTCAGATATTGTCCAAATCATTTTTAATTTAATTTCTAGACATGTGAAATGCATGAACTAGGGCAAGAAAGTGAAAAAAAATTGGTCTGATTTTTTTTTAGTACTTTTCAGTTTTTCTTAGTTTTCACATAAGGTCCGGGGTCAGGACAAAAGACAGATTTTTGACAAATTTCAAAATATGTCAGATATTGTCCAAATTATTTTTTATTTCACGTCTAGACATGTGAAATGCATGAACTAGTGCAAAAAAGTCTAACAAAATTGATTTGATTTTTTTTTAGTACTTTTCAGTTTTTCTTAGTTTTCACATAAGGTCCGGGGTCAGGACAAAAGACAGATTTTTGACAAATTTCAAAATATGTCAGATATTGTCCAAATTATTTTTTATTTCACTTCTAGACATGTGAAATGCATGAACTAGTGCAAAAAAGTGTAACAAAATTGATTTGATTTTTTTTTTGTACTTTTCAGTTTTTCTTAGTTTTCACATAAGGTCCGGGGTCAGGACAAAAGACAGATTTTTGACAAATTTCAAAATCTGTCAGATATTGTCCAAATCATTTTTTATTTAATTTCTAGACATGTGAAATGCATGAACTAGGGCAAGAAAGTGAAAAAAATTGGTCTGATTTTTTTTAGTACTTTTCAGTTTTTCTTAGTTTTCACATAAGGTCCGGGGTCAGGACAAAAGACAGATTTTTGACAAATTTCAAAATATGTCAGATATTGTCCAAATTATTTTTTATTTCACGTCTAGACATGTGAAATGCATGAACTAGTGCAAAAAAGTGTAACACAATTGGTTTGATTTTTTTTTAGTACTTTTCAGTTTTTCTTAGTTTTCACATAAGGTCCGGGGTCAGGACAAAAGACAGATTTTTGACAAATTTCAAAATCTGTCAGATATTGTCCAAATCATTTTTTATTTCACTTATAGACATGTGAAATGTATGAACTAGGGCAAAAAAGTGTAAAAAAATTGGTTTGATTTTTTTTTAGTACCTTGCAGTTTTTCTTAGTTTTCACATAAGGTCCGGGGTCAGGACAAAAGACAGATTTTTGACAAATTTCAAAATATGCCAGATATTGTCCAAATAATTTTTTATTTCACTTCTAGACATGTGAAATGCATGAACTAGTGCAAAAAAGTGTAACAAAATTGATTTGATTTTTTTTAGTACTTTTCAGTTTTTCTTAGTTTTCACATAAGGTCCGGGGTCAGGACAAAAGACAGATTTTTGACAAATTTCAAAATCTGTCAGATATTGTCCAAATCATTTTTTATTTAATTTCTAGACATGTGAAATGCATGAACTAGGGCAAGAAAGTGAAAAAAAATTGGTCTGATTTTTTTTAGTACTTTTCAGTTTTTCTTAGTTTTCACATAAGGTCCGGGGTCAGGACAAAAGACAGATTTTTGACAAATTTCAAAATATGTCAGATATTGTCCAAATTATTTTTTATTTCACGTCTAGACATGTGAAATGCATGAACTAGTGCAAAAAAGTGTAACACAATTGGTTTGATTTTTTTTAGTACTTTTCAGTTTTTCTTAGTTTTCACATAAGGTCCGGGGTCAGGACAAAAGACAGATTTTTGACAAATTTCAAAATATGTCAGATATTGTCCAAATCATTTTTTATTTCACTTATAGACATGTGAAATGTATGAACTAGGGCAAAAAAGTGTAAAAAAATTGGTTTGATTTTTTTTAGTACCTTGCAGTTTTTCTTAGTTTTCACATAAGGTCCGGGGTCAGGACAAAAGACAGATTTTTGACAAATTTCAAAATATGTCAGATATTGTCCAAATCATTTTTTATTTCACTTATAGACATGTGAAATGTATGAACTAGGGCAAAAAAGTGTAAAAAAATTGGTTTGATTTTTTTTTAGTACCTTGCAGTTTTTCTTAGTTTTCACATAAGGTCCGGGGTCAGGACAAAAGACAGATTTTTGACAAATTTCAAAATATGTCAGATATTGTCCAAATTATTTTTTATTTCACGTCTAGACATGTGAAATGCATGAACTAGTGCAAAAAAGTGTAACAAAATTGGTTTGATTTTTTTTTAGTACTTTTCAGTTTTTCTTAGTTTT
Organism: Alosa pseudoharengus; assembly: GCF_046254945.1. Taxonomy (NCBI): domain Eukaryota; kingdom Metazoa; phylum Chordata; class Actinopteri; order Clupeiformes; family Clupeidae; genus Alosa; species Alosa pseudoharengus. The sequence continues at coordinate 84,046 of NW_027468849.1, forward strand.
CACATAAGGTCCGGGGTCAGGACAAAAGACAGATTTTTGACAAATTTCAAAATCTGTCAGATATTGTCCAAATCATTTTTTATTTCACTTCTAGACATGTGAAATGCATGAACTAGGGCAAAAAAAGTGAAAAAAAATTGGTTTGATTTTTTTTAGTACTTTTCAGTTTTTCTTAGTTTTCACATAAGGTCCGGGGTCAGGACAAAAGACAGATTTTTGACAAATTTCAAAATATGTCAGATATTGTCCAAATCATTTTTTATTTCACTTATAGACATGTGAAATGCATGAACTAGTGCAAAAAAGTGTAACAAAATTGATTTGATTTTTTTTTTGTACTTTTCAGTTTTTCTTAGTTTTCACATAAGGTCCGGGGTCAGGACAAAAGACAGATTTTTGACAAATTTCAAAATCTGTCAGATATTGTCCAAATCATTTTTTATTTCACTTCTAGACATGTGAAATGCATGAACTAGGGCAAAAAAGTGTGAAAAAATTGGTTTGATTTTTTTTAGTACCTTGCAGTTTTTCTTAGTTTTCACATAAGGTCCGGGGTCAGGACAAAAGACAGATTTTTGACAAATTTCAAAATATGTCAGATATTGTCCAAATCATTTTTTATTTCACTTATAGACATGTGAAATGTATGAACTAGGGCAAAAAAGTGTAAAAAAATTGGTTTGATTTTTTTTTAGTACCTTGCAGTTTTTCTTAGTTTTCACATAAGGTCCGGGGTCAGGACAAAAGACAGATTTTTGACAAATTTCAAAATATGTCAGATATTGTCCAAATCATTTTTTATTTCACTTATAGACATGTGAAATGTATGAACTAGGGCAAAAAAGTGTAAAAAAATTGGTTTGATTTTTTTTTAGTACCTTGCAGTTTTTCTTAGTTTTCACATAAGGTCCGGGGTCAGGACAAAAGACAGATTTTTGACAAATTTCAAAATATGCCAGATATTGTCCAAATAATTTTTTATTTCACTTCTAGACATGTGAAATGCATGAACTAGTGCAAAAAAGTGTAACAAAATTGATTTGATTTTTTTTAGTACTTTTCAGTTTTTCTTAGTTTTCACATAAGGTCCGGGGTCAGGACAAAAGACAGATTTTTGACAAATTTCAAAATCTGTCAGATATTGTCCAAATCATTTTTTATTTAATTTCTAGACATGTGAAATGCATGAACTAGGGCAAGAAAGTGAAAAAAAATTGGTCTGATTTTTTTTAGTACTTTTCAGTTTTTCTTAGTTTTCACATAAGGTCCGGGGTCAGGACAAAAGACAGATTTTTGACAAATTTCAAAATATGTCAGATATTGTCCAAATTATTTTTTATTTCACGTCTAGACATGTGAAATGCATGAACTAGTGCAAAAAAGTCTAACAAAATTGATTTGATTTTTTTTAGTACTTTTCAGTTTTTCTTAGTTTTCACATGAGGTCCGGGGTCAGGACAAAAGACAGATTTTTGACAAATTTCAAAATCTGTCAGATATTGTCCAAATCATTTTTTATTTCACTTATAGACATGTGAAATGCATGAACTAGGGCAAAAAAGTGTGAAAAAATTGGTTTGATTTTTTTTAGTACCTTGCAGTTTTTCTTAGTTTTCACATAAGGTCCGGGGTCAGGACAAAAGACAGATTTTTGACAAATTTCAAAATATGTCAGATATTGTCCAAATCATTTTTTATTTCACTTATAGACATGTGAAATGTATGAACTAGGGCAAAAAAGTGTAAAAAAATTGGTTTGATTTTTTTTTAGTACCTTGCAGTTTTTCTTAGTTTTCACATAAGGTCCGGGGTCAGGACAAAAGACAGATTTTTGACAAATTTCAAAATATGTCAGATATTGTCCAAATCATTTTTTATTTCACTTCTAGACATGTGAAATGCATGAACTAGGGCAAAAAAAGTGAAAAAAAATTGGTCTGATTTTTTTTAGTACTTTTCAGTTTTTCTTAGTTTTCACATAAGGTCCGGGGTCAGGACAAAAGACAGATTTTTGACAAATTTCAAAATATGTCAGATATTGTCCAAATCATTTTTCATTTCACTTATAGACATGTGAAATGCATGAACTAGTGCAAAAAAGTGTAACAAAATTGATTTGATTTTTTTTTTGTACTTTTCAGTTTTTCTTAGTTTTCACATAAGGTCCGGGGTCAGGACAAAAGACAGATTTTTGACAAATTTCAAAATCTGTCAGATATTGTCCAAATCATTTTTTATTTCACTTCTAGACATGTGAAATGCATGAACTAGGGCAAAAAAGTGTGAAAAAATTGGTTTGATTTTTTTTAGTACCTTGCAGTTTTTCTTAGTTTTCACATAAGGTCCGGGGTCAGGACAAAAGACAGATTTTTGACAAATTTCAAAATATGTCAGATATTGTCCAAATCATTTTTTATTTCACTTATAGACATGTGAAATGCATGAACTAGTGCAAAAAAGTGTAACAAAATTGATTTGTTTTTTTTTTAGTACTTTTCAGTTTTTCTTAGTTTTCACATAAGGTCCGGGGTCAGGACAAAAGACAGATTTTTGACAAATTTCAAAATCTCTCAGATATTGTCCAAATTATTTTTTATTTCATTTCTAGACATGTGAAATGCATGAACTAGGGCAAAAAAGTGTAAAAAAATTGGTTTGATTTTTTTTAGTACTTTTCAGTTTTTCTTAGTTTTCACATAAGGTCCGGGGTCAGGACAAAAGACAGATTTTTTACAAATTTCAAAATATGTCAGATATTGTCCAAATCATTTTTTATTTAATTTCTAGACATGTGAAATGCATGAACTAGGGCAAGAAAGTGAAAAAAAATTGGTCTGATTTTTTTTAGTACTTTTCAGTTTTTCTTAGTTTTCACATAAGGTCCGGGGTCAGGACAAAAGACAGATTTTTGACAAATTTCAAAATATGTCAGATATTGTCCAAATTATTTTTTATTTCACGTCTAGACATGTGAAATGCATGAACTAGTGCAAAAAAGTGTAACAAAATTGATTTGATTTTTTTTTAGTACTTTTCAGTTTTTCTTAGTTTTCACATAAGGTCCGGGGTCAGGACAAAAGACAGATTTTTGACAAATTTCAAAATATGTCAGATATTGTCCAAATTATTTTTTATTTCACTTCTAGACATGTGAAATGCATGAACTAGTGCAAAAAAGTGTAACAAAATTGGTCTGATTTTTTTTAGTACTTTTCAGTTTTTCTTAGTTTTCACATAAGGTCCGGGGTCAGGACAAAAGACAGATTTTTGACAAATTTCAAAATATGTCAGATATTGTCCAAATTATTTTTTATTTCACGTCTAGACATGTGAAATGCATGAACTAGTGCAAAAAAGTCTAACAAAATTGATTTGATTTTTTTTAGTACTTTTCAGTTTTTCTTAGTTTTCACATAAGGTCCGGGGACAGGACAAAAGACAGATTTTTGACAAATTTCAAAATATGTCAGATATTGTCCAAATTATTTTTTATTTCACGTCTAGACATGTGAAATGCATGAACTAGTGCAAAAAAGTGTAATACAATTGGTTTGATTTTTTTTTGTACTTTTCAGTTTTTCTTAGTTTTCACATAAGGTCCGGGGTCAGGACAAAAGACAGATTTTTGACAAATTTCAAAATCTGTCAGATATTGTCCAAATCATTTTTTATTTCACGTCTAGACATGTGAAATGCATGAACTAGTGCAAAAAAGTGTAACAAAATTGATTTGATTTTTTTTTAGTACTTTTCAGTTTTTCTTAGTTTTCACATAAGGTCCGGGGTCAGGACAAAAGACAGATTTTTGACAAATTTCAAAATATGTCAGATATTGTCCAAATTATTTTTTATTTCACTTCTAGACATGTGAAATGCATGAACTAGTGCAAAAAAGTGTAACAAAATTGGTCTGATTTTTTTTAGTACTTTTCAGTTTTTCTTAGTTTTCACATAAGGTCCGGGGTCAGGACAAAAGACAGATTTTTGACAAATTTCAAAATATGTCAGATATTGTCCAAATTATTTTTTATTTCACGTCTAGACATGTGAAATGCATGAACTAGTGCAAAAAAGTCTAACAAAATTGATTTGATTTTTTTTAGTACTTTTCAGTTTTTCTTAGTTTTCACATAAGGTCCGGGGACAGGACAAAAGACAGATTTTTGACAAATTTCAAAATATGTCAGATATTGTCCAAATTATTTTTTATTTCACGTCTAGACATGTGAAATGCATGAACTAGTGCAAAAAAGTGTAATACAATTGGTTTGATTTTTTTTAGTACTTTTCAGTTTTTCTTAGTTTTCACATAAGGTCCGGGGTCAGGACAAAAGACAGATTTTTGACAAATTTCAAAATCTGTCAGATATTGTCCAAATCATTTTTTATTTCATTTCTAGACATGTGAAATACATGAACTAGGGCAAAAAAAGTGAAAAAAAATTGGTCTGATTTTTTTTAGTACTTTTCAGTTTTTCTTAGTCTTCACATAAGGTCCGGGGTCAGGACAAAAGACAGATTTTTGACAAATTTCAAAATATGTCAGATATTGTCCAAATCATTTTTTATTTCACTTATAGACATGTGAAATGTATGAACTAGGGCAAAAAAGTGTAAAAAAATTGGTATGATTTTTTTTAGTACCTTGCAGTTTTTCTTAGTTTTCACATAAGGTCCGGGGTCAGGACAAAAGACAGATTTTTGACAAATTTCAAAATATGTCAGATATTGTCCAAATTATTTTTTATTTCACTTCTAGACATGTGAAATGCATGAACTAGTGCAAAAAAGTGTAACAAAATTGATTTGATTTTTTTTTAGTACTTTTCAGTTTTTCTTAGTTTTCACATAAGGTCCGGGGTCAGGATAAAAGACAGATTTTTGACAAATTTCAAAATCTCTCAGATATTGTCCAAATTATTTTTTATTTCACTTCTAGACATGTGAAATGCTTGAACTAGGGCAAAAAAAGTGAAAAAAAATTGGTCTGATTTTTTTTAGTACTTTTCAGTTTTTCTTAGTTTTCACATAAGGTCCGGGGTCAGGACAAAAGACAGATTTTTGACAAATTTCAAAATATGTCAGATATTGTCCAAATCATTTTTTATTTCACTTATAGACATGTGAAATGCATGAACTAGGGCAAAAAAGTGTAAAAAAATTGGTTTGATTTTTTTTAGTACCTTGCAGTTTTTCTTAGTTTTCACATAAGGTCCGGGGTCAGGACAAAAGACAGATTTTTGACAAATTTCAAAATATGTCAGATATTGTCCAAATTATTTTTTATTTCACTTCTAGACATGTGAAATGCATGAACTAGTGCAAAAAAGTGTAACAAAATTGATTTGATTTTTTTTTAGTACTTTTCAGTTTTTCTTAGTTTTCACATAAGGTCCGGGGTCAGGACAAAAGACAGATTTTTGACAAATTTCAAAATATGTCAGATATTGTCCAAATTATTTTTTATTTCACGTCTAGACATGTGAAATGCATGAACTAGTGCAAAAAAGTGTAATACAATTGGTTTGATTTTTTTTAGTACTTTTCAGTTTTTCTTAGTTTTCACATAAGGTCCGGGGTCAGGACAAAAGACAGATTTTTGACAAATTTCAAAATCTGTCAGATATTGTCCAAATCATTTTTTATTTCACGTCTAGACATGTGAAATGCATGAACTAGGGCAAAAAAGTGTGAAAAAATTGGTTTGATTTTTTTTAGTACCTTGCAGTTTTTCTTAGTTTTCACATAAGGTCCGGGGTCAGGACAAAAGACAGATTTTTGACAAATTTCAAAATATGTCAGATATTGTCCAAATCATTTTTTATTTCACTTATAGACATGTGAAATGTATGAACTAGGGCAAAAAAGTGTAAAAAAATTGGTATGATTTTTTTTAGTACCTTGCAGTTTTTCTTAGTTTTCACATAAGGTCCGGGGTCAGGACAAAAGACAGATTTTTGACAAATTTCAAAATATGTCAGATATTGTCCAAATTATTTTTTATTTCACTTCTAGACATGTGAAATGCATGAACTAGTGCAAAAAAGTGTAACAAAATTGATTTGATTTTTTTTTAGTACTTTTCAGTTTTTCTTAGTTTTCACATAAGGTCCGGGGTCAGGATAAAAGACAGATTTTTGACAAATTTCAAAATCTCTCAGATATTGTCCAAATTATTTTTTATTTCACTTCTAGACATGTGAAATGCTTGAACTAGGGCAAAAAAAGTGAAAAAAAATTGGTCTGATTTTTTTTAGTACTTTTCAGTTTTTCTTAGTTTTCACATAAGGTCCGGGGTCAGGACAAAAGACAGATTTTTGACAAATTTCAAAATATGTCAGAGATTGTCCAAATCATTTTTTATTTCACTTATAGACATGTGAAATGCATGAACTAGGGCAAAAAAGTGTAAAAAAATTGGTTTGATTTTTTTTAGTACCTTGCAGTTTTTCTTAGTTTTCACATAAGGTCCGGGGTCAGGACAAAAGACAGATTTTTGACAAATTTCAAAATATGTCAGATATTGTCCAAATTATTTTTTATTTCACTTCTAGACATGTGAAATGCATGAACTAGTGCAAAAAAGTGTAACAAAATTGATTTGATTTTTTTTTAGTACTTTTCAGTTTTTCTTAGTTTTCACATAAGGTCCGGGGTCAGGACAAAAGACAGATTTTTGACAAATTTCAAAATATGTCAGATATTGTCCAAATTATTTTTTATTTCACGTCTAGACATGTGAAATGCATGAACTAGTGCAAAAAAGTGTAACAAAATTGGTTTGATTTTTTTTTAGTACTTTTCAGTTTTTCTTATTTTCACATAAGGTCCGGGGTCAGGACAAAAGACAGATTTTTGACAAATTTCAAAATCTGTCAGATATTGTCCAAATCATTTTTTATTTCACTTCTAGACATGTGAAATGCATGAACTAGGGCAAAAAAGTGTGAAAAAATTGGTTTGATTTTTTTTAGTACCTTGCAGTTTTTCTTAGTTTTCACATAAGGTCCGGGGTCAGGACAAAAGACAGATTTTTGACAAATTTCAAAATATATCAGATATTGTCCAAATCATTTTTTATTTCACTTATAGACATGTGAAATGTATGAACTAGGGCAAAAAAGTGTAAAAAAATTGGTTTGATTTTTTTTAGTACCTTGCAGTTTTTCTTAGTTTTCACATAAGGTCCGGGGTCAGGACAAAAGACAGATTTTTGACAAATTTCAAAATATGTCAGATATTGTCCAAATTATTTTTTATTTCACTTCTAGACATGTGAAATGCATGAACTAGTGCAAAAAAGTGTAACAAAATTGATTTGATTTTTTTTTAGTACTTTTCAGTTTTTCTTAGTTTTCACATAAGGTCCGGGGTCAGGACAAAAGACAGATTTTTGACAAATTTCAAAATATGTCAGATATTGTCCAAATTATTTTTTATTTCACGTCTAGACATGTGAAATGCATGAACTAGTGCAAAAAAGTGTAACAAAATTGGTTTGATTTTTTTTTAGTACTTTTCAGTTTTTCTTATTTTCACATAAGGTCCGGGGTCAGGACAAAAGACAGATTTTTGACAAATTTCAAAATCTGTCAGATATTGTCCAAATCATTTTTTATTTCACTTCTAGACATGTGAAATGCATGAACTAGGGCAAAAAAGTGTGAAAAAATTGGTTTGATTTTTTTTAGTACCTTGCAGTTTTTCTTAGTTTTCACATAAGGTCCGGGGTCAGGACAAAAGACAGATTTTTGACAAATTTCAAAATATATCAGATATTGTCCAAATCATTTTTTATTTCACTTATAGACATGTGAAATGTATGAACTAGGGCAAAAAAGTGTAAAAAAATTGGTTTGATTTTTTTTAGTACCTTGCAGTTTTTCTTAGTTTTCACATAAGGTCCGGGGTCAGGACAAAAGACAGATTTTTGACAAATTTCAAAATATGTCAGATATTGTCCAAATCATTTTTTATTTCACTTATAGACATGTGAAATGCATGAACTAGTGCAAAAAAGTGTAACAAAATTGATTTGATTTTTTTTTAGTACTTTTCAGTTTTTCTTAGTTTTCACATAAGGTCCGGGGTCAGGACAAAAGACAGATTTTTGACAAATTTCAAAATCTGTCAGATATTGTCCAAATCATTTTTTATTTCATTTCTAGACATGTGAAATACATGAACTAGGGCAAAAAAAGTGAAAAAAAATTGGTCTGATTTTTTTTAGTACTTTTCAGTTTTTCTTAGTTTTCACATAAGGTCCGGGGTCAGGACAAAAGACAGATTTTTGACAAATTTCAAAATCTGTCAGATATTGTCCAAATCATTTTTTATTTAATTTCTAGACATGTGAAATGCATGAACTAGGGCAAGAAAGTGAAAAAAATTGGTCTGATTTTTTTTAGTACTTTTCAGTTTTTCTTAGTTTTCACATAAGGTCCGGGGTCAGGACAAAAGACAGATTTTTGACAAATTTCAAAATATGTCAGATATTGTCCAAATCATTTTTTATTTCACTTCTAGACATGTGAAATGCATGAACTAGGGCAAAAAAGTGTAAAAAAATTGGTTTGATTTTTTTTTAGTACCTTGCAGTTTTTCTTAGTTTTCACATAAGGTCCGGGGTCAGGACAAAAGACAGAATTTTGACAAATTTCAAAATATGTCAGATATTGTCCAAATCATTTTTTATTTCACTTATAGACATGTGAAATGCATGAACTAGGGCAAAAAAGTGTAAAAAAATTGGTTTGATTTTTTTTAGTACCTTTCAGTTTTTTTTAGTTTTCACATAAGGTCCGGGGTCAGGACAAAAGACAGATTTTTGACAAATTTCAAAATCTGTCAGATATTGTCCAAATTATTTTTTATTTCACGTCTAGACATGTGAAATGCATGAACTAGTGCAAAAAAGTTTAAAAAAATTGATTTGATTTTTTTTTAGTACTTTTCAGTTTTTCTTAGTTTTCACATAAGGTCCGGGGTCAGGACAAAAGACAGATTTTTGACAAATTTCAAAATCTGTCAGATATTGTCCAAATCATTTTTTATTTCATTTCTAGACATGTGAAATGCATGAACTAGGGCAAAAAAAGTGAAAAAAAAATTGGTCTGATTTTTTTTAGTACTTTTCAGTTTTTCTTAGTTTTCACATAAGGTCCGGGGTCAGGACAAAAGACAGATTTTTGACAAATTTCAAAATATGTCAGATATTGTCCAAATCATTTTTTATTTCACTTATAGACATGTGAAATGCATGAACTAGGGCAAAAAAGTGTAAAAAAATTGGTTTGATTTTTTTTAGTACCTTTCAGTTTTTTTTAGTTTTCACATAAGGTCCGGGGTCAGGACAAAAGACAGATTTTTGACAAATTTCAAAATCTGTCAGATATTGTCCAAATTATTTTTTATTTCACGTCTAGACATGTGAAATGCATGAACTAGGGCAAAAAAAAGTGAAAAAAAATTGGTCTGATTTTTTTTAGTACTTTGCAGTTTTTCTTAGTTTTCACATAAGGTCCGGGGTCAGGACAAAAGACAGATTTTTGACAAATTTCAAAATATGCCAGATATTGTCCAAATAATTTTTTATTTCACTTCTAGACATGTGAAATGCATGAACTAGTGCAAAAAAGTGTAACAAAATTGATTTGATTTTTTTTAGTACTTTTCAGTTTTTCTTAGTTTTCACATAAGGTCCGGGGTCAGGACAAAAGACAGATTTTTGACAAATTTCAAAATCTGTCAGATATTGTCCAAATCATTTTTTATTTAATTTCTAGACATGTGAAATGCATGAACTAGGGCAAGAAAGTGAAAAAAAATTGGTCTGATTTTTTTTAGTACTTTTCAGTTTTTCTTAGTTTTCACATAAGGTCCGGGGTCAGGACAAAAGACAGATTTTTGACAAATTTCAAAATATGTCAGATATTGTCCAAATTATTTTTTATTTCACGTCTAGACATGTGAAATGCATGAACTAGTGCAAAAAAGTCTAACAAAATTGATTTGATTTTTTTTAGTACTTTTCAGTTTTTCTTAGTTTTCACATAAGGTCCGGGGTCAGGACAAAAGACAGATTTTTGACAAATTTCAAAATCTGTCAGATATTGTCCAAATCATTTTTTATTTCACTTATAGACATGTGAAATGCATGAACTAGGGCAAAAAAGTGTGAAAAAATTGGTTTGATTTTTTTTAGTACCTTGCAGTTTTTCTTAGTTTTCACATAAGGTCCGGGGTCAGGACAAAAGACAGATTTTTGACAAATTTCAAAATATGTCAGATATTGTCCAAATCATTTTTTATTTCACTTATAGACATGTGAAATGTATGAACTAGGGCAAAAAAGTGTAAAAAAATTGGTTTGATTTTTTTTTAGTACCTTGCAGTTTTTCTTAGTTTTCACATAAGGTCCGGGGTCAGGACAAAAGACAGATTTTTGACAAATTTCAAAATATGTCAGATATTGTCCAAATTATTTTTTATTTCACGTCTAGACATGTGAAATGCATGAACTAGTGCAAAAAAGTGTAACAAAATTGGTTTGATTTTTTTTTAGTACTTTTCAGTTTTTCTTAGTTTTCACATAAGGTCCGGGGTCAGGACAAAAGACAGATTTTTGACAAATTTCAAAATATGTCAGATATTGTCCAAATTATTTTTTATTTCACGTCTAGACATGTGAAATGCATGAACTAGTGCAAAAAAGTGTAACAAAATTGATTTGATTTTTTTTTAGTACTTTTCAGTTTTTCTTAGTTTTCACATAAGGTCCGGGGTCAGGACAAAAGACAGATTTTTGACAAATTTCAAAATATGTCAGATATTGTCCAAATTATTTTTTATTTCACTTCTAGACATGTGAAATGCATGAACTAGTGCAAAAAAGTGTAACAAAATTGGTCTGATTTTTTTTAGTACTTTTCAGTTTTTCTTAGTTTTCACATAAGGTCCGGGGTCAGGACAAAAGACAGATTTTTGACAAATTTCAAAATATGTCAGATATTGTCCAAATTATTTTTTATTTCACGTCTAGACATGTGAAATGCATGAACTAGTGCAAAAAAGTCTAACAAAATTGATTTGATTTTTTTTAGTACTTTTCAGTTTTTCTTAGTTTTCACATAAGGTCCGGGGACAGGACAAAAGACAGATTTTTGACAAATTTCAAAATATGTCAGATATTGTCCAAATTATTTTTTATTTCACGTCTAGACATGTGAAATGCATGAACTAGTGCAAAAAAGTGTAATACAATTGGTTTGATTTTTTTTTGTACTTTTCAGTTTTTCTTAGTTTTCACATAAGGTCCGGGGTCAGGACAAAAGACAGATTTTTGACAAATTTCAAAATCTGTCAGATATTGTCCAAATCATTTTTTATTTCATTTCTAGACATGTGAAATACATGAACTAGGGCAAAAAAAGTGAAAAAAAATTGGTCTGATTTTTTTTAGTACTTTTCAGTTTTTCTTAGTCTTCACATAAGGTCCGGGGTCAGGACAAAAGACAGATTTTTGACAAATTTCAAAATATGTCAGATATTGTCCAAATTATTTTTTATTTCACGTCTAGACATGTGAAATGCATGAACTAGTGCAAAAAAGTGTAATACAATTGGTTTGATTTTTTTTAGTACTTTTCAGTTTTTCTTAGTTTTCACATAAGGTCCGGGGTCAGGACAAAAGACAGATTTTTGACAAATTTCAAAATCTGTCAGATATTGTCCAAATCATTTTTTATTTCACGTCTAGACATGTGAAATGCATGAACTAGTGCAAAAAAGTGTAACAAAATTGATTTGATTTTTTTTTAGTACTTTTCAGTTTTTCTTAGTTTTCACATAAGGTCCGGGGTCAGGACAAAAGACAGATTTTTGACAAATTTCAAAATATGTCAGATATTGTCCAAATTATTTTTTATTTCACTTCTAGACATGTGAAATGCATGAACTAGTGCAAAAAAGTGTAACAAAATTGGTCTGATTTTTTTTAGTACTTTTCAGTTTTTCTTAGTTTTCACATAAGGTCCGGGGTCAGGACAAAAGACAGATTTTTGACAAATTTCAAAATATGTCAGATATTGTCCAAATTATTTTTTATTTCACGTCTAGACATGTGAAATGCATGAACTAGTGCAAAAAAGTCTAACAAAATTGATTTGATTTTTTTTAGTACTTTTCAGTTTTTCTTAGTTTTCACATAAGGTCCGGGGACAGGACAAAAGACAGATTTTTGACAAATTTCAAAATATGTCAGATATTGTCCAAATTATTTTTTATTTCACGTCTAGACATGTGAAATGCATGAACTAGTGCAAAAAAGTGTAATACAATTGGTTTGATTTTTTTTAGTACTTTTCAGTTTTTCTTAGTTTTCACATAAGGTCCGGGGTCAGGACAAAAGACAGATTTTTGACAAATTTCAAAATCTGTCAGATATTGTCCAAATCATTTTTTATTTCATTTCTAGACATGTGAAATACATGAACTAGGGCAAAAAAAGTGAAAAAAAATTGGTCTGATTTTTTTTAGTACTTTTCAGTTTTTCTTAGTCTTCACATAAGGTCCGGGGTCAGGACAAAAGACAGATTTTTGACAAATTTCAAAATATGTCAGATATTGTCCAAATCATTTTTTATTTCACTTATAGACATGTGAAATGCATGAACTAGGGCAAAAAAGTGTGAAAAAATTGGTTTGATTTTTTTTAGTACCTTGCAGTTTTTCTTAGTTTTCACATAAGGTCCGGGGTCAGGACAAAAGACAGATTTTTGACAAATTTCAAAATATGTCAGATATTGTCCAAATCATTTTTTATTTCACTTATAGACATGTGAAATGTATGAACTAGGGCAAAAAAGTGTAAAAAAATTGGTTTGATTTTTTTTTAGTACCTTGCAGTTTTTCTTAGTTTTCACATAAGGTCCGGGGTCAGGACAAAAGACAGATTTTTGACAAATTTCAAAATATGTCAGATATTGTCCAAATTATTTTTTATTTCACGTCTAGACATGTGAAATGCATGAACTAGTGCAAAAAAGTGTAACAAAATTGGTTTGATTTTTTTTTAGTACTTTTCAGTTTTTCTTAGTTTTCACATAAGGTCCGGGGTCAGGACAAAAGACAGATTTTTGACAAATTTCAAAATATGTCAGATATTGTCCAAATTATTTTTTATTTCACGTCTAGACATGTGAAATGCATGAACTAGTGCAAAAAAGTGTAACAAAATTGATTTGATTTTTTTTTAGTACTTTTCAGTTTTTCTTAGTTTTCACATAAGGTCCGGGGTCAGGACAAAAGACAGATTTTTGACAAATTTCAAAATATGTCAGATATTGTCCAAATTATTTTTTATTTCACTTCTAGACATGTGAAATGCATGAACTAGTGCAAAAAAGTGTAACAAAATTGGTCTGATTTTTTTTAGTACTTTTCAGTTTTTCTTAGTTTTCACATAAGGTCCGGGGTCAGGACAAAAGACAGATTTTTGACAAATTTCAAAATATGTCAGATATTGTCCAAATTATTTTTTATTTCACGTCTAGACATGTGAAATGCATGAACTAGTGCAAAAAAGTCTAACAAAATTGATTTGATTTTTTTTAGTACTTTTCAGTTTTTCTTAGTTTTCACATAAGGTCCGGGGACAGGACAAAAGACAGATTTTTGACAAATTTCAAAATATGTCAGATATTGTCCAAATTATTTTTTATTTCACGTCTAGACATGTGAAATGCATGAACTAGTGCAAAAAAGTGTAATACAATTGGTTTGATTTTTTTTTGTACTTTTCAGTTTTTCTTAGTTTTCACATAAGGTCCGGGGTCAGGACAAAAGACAGATTTTTGACAAATTTCAAAATCTGTCAGATATTGTCCAAATCATTTTTTATTTCATTTCTAGACATGTGAAATACATGAACTAGGGCAAAAAAAGTGAAAAAAAATTGGTCTGATTTTTTTTAGTACTTTTCAGTTTTTCTTAGTCTTCACATAAGGTCCGGGGTCAGGACAAAAGACAGATTTTTGACAAATTTCAAAATATGTCAGATATTGTCCAAATTATTTTTTATTTCACGTCTAGACATGTGAAATGCATGAACTAGTGCAAAAAAGTGTAATACAATTGGTTTGATTTTTTTTAGTACTTTTCAGTTTTTCTTAGTTTTCACATAAGGTCCGGGGTCAGGACAAAAGACAGATTTTTGACAAATTTCAAAATCTGTCAGATATTGTCCAAATCATTTTTTATTTCACGTCTAGACATGTGAAATGCATGAACTAGTGCAAAAAAGTGTAACAAAATTGATTTGATTTTTTTTTAGTACTTTTCAGTTTTTCTTAGTTTTCACATAAGGTCCGGGGTCAGGACAAAAGACAGATTTTTGACAAATTTCAAAATATGTCAGATATTGTCCAAATTATTTTTTATTTCACTTCTAGACATGTGAAATGCATGAACTAGTGCAAAAAAGTGTAACAAAATTGGTCTGATTTTTTTTAGTACTTTTCAGTTTTTCTTAGTTTTCACATAAGGTCCGGGGTCAGGACAAAAGACAGATTTTTGACAAATTTCAAAATATGTCAGATATTGTCCAAATTATTTTTTATTTCACGTCTAGACATGTGAAATGCATGAACTAGTGCAAAAAAGTCTAACAAAATTGATTTGATTTTTTTTAGTACTTTTCAGTTTTTCTTAGTTTTCACATAAGGTCCGGGGACAGGACAAAAGACAGATTTTTGACAAATTTCAAAATATGTCAGATATTGTCCAAATTATTTTTTATTTCACGTCTAGACATGTGAAATGCATGAACTAGTGCAAAAAAGTGTAATACAATTGGTTTGATTTTTTTTAGTACTTTTCAGTTTTTCTTAGTTTTCACATAAGGTCCGGGGTCAGGACAAAAGACAGATTTTTGACAAATTTCAAAATCTGTCAGATATTGTCCAAATCATTTTTTATTTCATTTCTAGACATGTGAAATACATGAACTAGGGCAAAAAAAGTGAAAAAAAATTGGTCTGATTTTTTTTAGTACTTTTCAGTTTTTCTTAGTCTTCACATAAGGTCCGGGGTCAGGACAAAAGACAGATTTTTGACAAATTTCAAAATATGTCAGATATTGTCCAAATTATTTTTTATTTCACGTCTAGACATGTGAAATGCATGAACTAGTGCAAAAAAGTGTAATACAATTGGTTTGATTTTTTTTAGTACTTTTCAGTTTTTCTTAGTTTTCACATAAGGTCCGGGGTCAGGACAAAAGACAGATTTTTGACAAATTTCAAAATCTGTCAGATATTGTCCAAATCATTTTTTATTTCACGTCTAGACATGTGAAATGCATGAACTAGGGCAAAAAAGTGTGAAAAAATTGGTTTGATTTTTTTTAGTACCTTGCAGTTTTTCTTAGTTTTCACATAAGGTCCGGGGTCAGGACAAAAGACAGATTTTTGACAAATTTCAAAATATGTCAGATATTGTCCAAATCATTTTTTATTTCACTTATAGACATGTGAAATGTATGAACTAGGGCAAAAAAGTGTAAAAAAATTGGTATGATTTTTTTTAGTACCTTGCAGTTTTTCTTAGTTTTCACATAAGGTCCGGGGTCAGGACAAAAGACAGATTTTTGACAAATTTCAAAATATGTCAGATATTGTCCAAATTATTTTTTATTTCACTTCTAGACATGTGAAATGTATGAACTAGGGCAAAAAAGTGTAAAAAAATTGGTTTGATTTTTTTTTAGTACCTTGCAGTTTTTCTTAGTTTTCACATAAGGTCCGGGGTCAGGACAAAAGACAGATTTTTGACAAATTTCAAAATATGCCAGATATTGTCCAAATAATTTTTTATTTCACTTCTAGACATGTGAAATGCATGAACTAGTGCAAAAAAGTGTAACAAAATTGATTTGATTTTTTTTAGTACTTTTCAGTTTTTCTTAGTTTTCACATAAGGTCCGGGGTCAGGACAAAAGACAGATTTTTGACAAATTTCAAAATCTGTCAGATATTGTCCAAATCATTTTTTATTTAATTTCTAGACATGTGAAATGCATGAACTAGGGCAAGAAAGTGAAAAAAAATTGGTCTGATTTTTTTTAGTACTTTTCAGTTTTTCTTAGTTTTCACATAAGGTCCGGGGTCAGGACAAAAGACAGATTTTTGACAAATTTCAAAATATGTCAGATATTGTCCAAATCATTTTTTATTTCACTTATAGACATGTGAAATGTATGAACTAGGGCAAAAAAGTGTAAAAAAATTGGTTTGATTTTTTTTTAGTACCTTGCAGTTTTTCTTAGTTTTCACATAAGGTCCGGGGTCAGGACAAAAGACAGATTTTTGACAAATTTCAAAATATGCCAGATATTGTCCAAATTATTTTTTATTTCACTTCTAGACATGTGAAATGCATGAACTAGTGCAAAAAAGTGTAACAAAATTGATTTGATTTTTTTTAGTACTTTTCAGTTTTTCTTAGTTTTCACATAAGGTCCGGGGTCAGGACAAAAGACAGATTTTTGACAAATTTCAAAATCTGTCAGATATTGTCCAAATCATTTTTTATTTCATTTCTAGACATGTGAAATGCATGAACTAGGGCAAGAAAGTGAAAAAAAAATTGGTCTGATTTTTTTTAGTACTTTTCAGTTTTTCTTAGTTTTCACATAAGGTCCGGGGTCAGGACAAAAGACAGATTTTTGACAAATTTCAAAATATGTCAGATATTGTCCAAATCATTTTTTATTTCACTTCTAGACATGTGAAATGCATGAACTAGGGCAAAAAAGTGTGAAAAAATTGGTTTGATTTTTTTCAGTACCTTGCAGTTTTTCTTAGTTTTCACATAAGGTCCGGGGTCAGGACAAAAGACAGATTTTTGACAAATTACAAAATATGTCAGATATTGTCCAAATCATTTTTTATTTCACTTATAGACATGTGAAATGTATGAACTAGGGCAAAAAAGTGTAAAAAAATTGGTTTGATTTTTTTTTAGTACCTTGCAGTTTTTCTTAGTTTTCACATACGGTCCGGGGTCAGGACAAAAGACAGATTTTTGACAAATTTCAAAATATGCCAGATATTGTCCAAATTATTTTTTATTTCACTTCTAGACATGTGAAATGCATGAACTAGTGCAAAAAAGTGTAACAAAATTGATTTGATTTTTTTTAGTACTTTTCAGTTTTTCTTAGTTTTCACATAAGGTCCGGGGTCAGGACAAAAGACAGATTTTTGACAAATTTCAAAATCTGTCAGATATTGTCCAAATCATTTTTAATTTAATTTCTAGACATGTGAAATGCATGAACTAGTGCAAAAAAGTGTAACAAAATTGATTTGATTTTTTTTTAGTACTTTTCAGTTTTTCTTGGTTTTCACATAAGGTCCGGGGTCAGGATAAAAGACAGATTTTTGACAAATTTCAAAATATCTCAGATATTGTCCAAATTATTTTTTATTTCACTTCTAGACATGTGAAATGCATGAACTAGGGCAAAAAAAGTGAAAAAAAATTGGTCTGATTTTTTTTTAGTACTTTTCAGTTTTTCTTAGTTTTCACATAAGGTCCGGGGTCAGGACAAAAGACAGATTTTTGACAAATTTCAAAATATGTCAGATATTGTCCAAATCATTTTTTATTTCACTTATAGACATGTGAAATGCATGAACTAGTGCAAAAAAGTGTAACAAAATTGATTTGATTTTTTTTTAGTACTTTTCAGTTTTTCTTAGTTTTCACATAAGGTCCGGGGTCAGGACAAAAGACAGATTTTTGACAAATTTCAAAATCTGTCAGATATTGTCCAAATCATTTTTTATTTAATTTCTAGACATGTGAAATGCATGAACTAGGGCAAGAAAGTGAAAAAAAATTGGTCTGATTTTTTTTAGTACTTTTCAGTTTTTCTTAGTTTTCACATAAGGTCCCGGGTCAGGACAAAAGACAGATTTTTGACAAATTTCAAAATATGTCAGATATTGTCCAAATTATTTTTTATTTCACGTCTAGACATGTGAAATGCATGAACTAGTGCAAAAAAGTGTAACCAAATTGATTTGATTTTTTTTTAGTACTTTTCAGTTTTTCTTAGTTTTCACATAAGGTCCGGGGTCAGGACAAAAGACAGATTTTTGACAAATTTCAAAATATGTCAGATATTGTCCAAATTATTTTTTATTTCACGTCTAGACATGTGAAATGCATGAACTAGTGCAAAAAAGTCTAACAAAATTGATTTGATTTTTTTTAGTACTTTTCAGTTTTTCTTAGTTTTCACATAAGGTCCGGGGTCAGGACAAAAGACAGATTTTTGACAAATTTCAAAATATGCCAGATATTGTCCAAATAATTTTTTATTTCACTTCTAGACATGTGAAATGCATGAACTAGTGCAAAAAAGTGTAACAAAATTGATTTGATTTTTTTTAGTACTTTTCAGTTTTTCTTAGTTTTCACATAAGGTCCGGGGTCAGGACAAAAGACAGATTTTTGACAAATTTCAAAATCTGTCAGATATTGTCCAAATCATTTTTAATTTAATTTCTAGACATGTGAAATGCATGAACTAGGGCAAGAAAGTGAAAAAAAATTGGTCTGATTTTTTTTAGTACTTTTCAGTTTTTCTTAGTTTTCACATAAGGTCCAGGGTCAGAACAAAAGACAGATTTTTGACAAATTTCAAAATATGTCAGATATTGTCCAAATTATTTTTTATTTCACGTCTAGACATGTGAAATGCATGAACTAGTGCAAAAAAGTCTAACAAAATTGATTTGATTTTTTTTAGTACTTTTCAGTTTTTCTTAGTTTTCACATAAGGTCCGGGGTCAGGACAAAAGACAGATTTTTGACAAATTTCAAAATCTGTCAGATATTGTCCAAATCATTTTTTATTTCACTTATAGACATGTGAAATGCATGAACTAGGGCAAAAAAGTGTGAAAAAATTGGTTTGATTTTTTTTAGTACCTTGCAGTTTTTCTTAGTTTTCACATAAGGTCCGGGGTCAGGACAAAAGACAGATTTTTGACAAATTTCAAAATATGTCAGATATTGTCCAAATCATTTTTTATTTCACTTATAGACATGTGAAATGTATGAACTAGGGCAAAAAAGTGTAAAAAAATTGGTTTGATTTTTTTTTAGTACCTTGCAGTTTTTCTTAGTTTTCACATAAGGTCCGGGGTCAGGACAAAAGACAGATTTTTGACAAATTTCAAAATATGCCAGATATTGTCCAAATTATTTTTTATTTCACTTCTAGACATGTGAAATGCATGAACTAGTGCAAAAAAGTGTAACAAAATTGGTTTGATTTTTTTTTACTACTTTTCAGTTTTTCTTAGTTTTCACATAAGGTCCGGGGTCAGGACAAAAGACAGATTTTTGACAAATTTCAAAATCTGTCAGATATTGTCCAAATCATTTTTTATTTCACTTCTAGACATGTGAAATGCATGAACTAGGGCAAGAAAGTGAAAAAAAATTGGTCTGATTTTTTTTAGTACTTTTCAGTTTTTCTTAGTTTTCACATAAGGTCCGTGGTCAGGACAAAAGACAGATTTTTGACAAATTTCAAAATATGTCATATATTGTCCAAATTATTTTTTATTTCACGTCTAGACATGTGAAATGCATGAACTAGTGCAAAAAAGTCTAACAAAATTGATTTGATTTTTTTTAGTACTTTTCAGTTTTTCTTAGTTTTCACATAAGGTCCGGGGTCAGGACAAAAGACAGATTTTTGACAAATTTCAAAATATGCCAGATATTGTCCAAATTATTTTTTATTTCACTTCTAGACATGTGAAATGCATGAACTAGTGCAAAAAAGTGTAACAAAATTGATTTGATTTTTTTTAGTACTTTTCAGTTTTTCTTAGTTTTCACATAAGGTCCGGGGTCAGGACAAAAGACAGATTTTTGACAAATTTCAAAATCTGTCAGATATTGTCCAAATCATTTTTAATTTAATTTCTAGACATGTGAAATGCATGAACTAGGGCAAGAAAGTGAAAAAAAATTGGTCTGATTTTTTTTAGTACTTTTCAGTTTTTCTTAGTTTTCACATAAGGTCCAGGGTCAGAACAAAAGACAGATTTTTGACAAATTTCAAAATATGTCAGATATTGTCCAAATTATTTTTTATTTCACGTCTAGACATGTGAAATGCATGAACTAGTGCAAAAAAGTCTAACAAAATTGATTTGATTTTTTTTAGTACTTTTCAGTTTTTCTTAGTTTTCACATAAGGTCCGGGGTCAGGACAAAAGACAGATTTTTGACAAATTTCAAAATCTGTCAGATATTGTCCAAATCATTTTTTATTTCACTTATAGACATGTGAAATGCATGAACTAGGGCAAAAAAGTGTGAAAAAATTGGTTTGATTTTTTTTAGTACCTTGCAGTTTTTCTTAGTTTTCACATAAGGTCCGGGGTCAGGACAAAAGACAGATTTTTGACAAATTTCAAAATATGTCAGATATTGTCCAAATCATTTTTTATTTCACTTATAGACATGTGAAATGTATGAACTAGGGCAAAAAAGTGTAAAAAAATTGGTTTGATTTTTTTTTAGTACCTTGCAGTTTTTCTTAGTTTTCACATAAGGTCCGGGGTCAGGACAAAAGACAGATTTTTGACAAATTTCAAAATATGCCAGATATTGTCCAAATTATTTTTTATTTCACTTCTAGACATGTGAAATGCATGAACTAGTGCAAAAAAGTGTAACAAAATTGGTTTGATTTTTTTTTAGTACTTTTCAGTTTTTCTTAGTTTTCACATAAGGTCCGGGGTCAGGACAAAAGACAGATTTTTGACAAATTTCAAAATCTGTCAGATATTGTCCAAATCATTTTTTATTTCACTTCTAGACATGTGAAATGCATGAACTAGGGCAAGAAAGTGAAAAAAAATTGGTCTGATTTTTTTTAGTACTTTTCAGTTTTTCTTAGTTTTCACATAAGGTCCGTGGTCAGGACAAAAGACAGATTTTTGACAAATTTCAAAATATGTCATATATTGTCCAAATTATTTTTTATTTCACGTCTAGACATGTGAAATGCATGAACTAGTGCAAAAAAGTCTAACAAAATTGATTTGATTTTTTTTAGTACTTTTCAGTTTTTCTTAGTTTTCACATAAGGTCCGGGGTCAGGACAAAAGACAGATTTTTGACAAATTTCAAAATATGCCAGATATTGTCCAAATTATTTTTTATTTCACTTCTAGACATGTGAAATGCATGAACTAGTGCAAAAAAGTGTAACAAAATTGATTTGATTTTTTTTAGTACTTTTCAGTTTTTCTTAGTTTTCACATAAGGTCCGGGGTCAGGACAAAAGACAGATTTTTGACAAATTTCAAAATCTGTCAGATATTGTCCAAATCATTTTTAATTTAATTTCTAGACATGTGAAATGCATGAACTAGGGCAAGAAAGTGAAAAAAAATTGGTCTGATTTTTTTTAGTACTTTTCAGTTTTTCTTAGTTTTCACATAAGGTCCAGGGTCAGAACAAAAGACAGATTTTTGACAAATTTCAAAATATGTCAGATATTGTCCAAATTATTTTTTATTTCACGTCTAGACATGTGAAATGCATGAACTAGTGCAAAAAAGTCTAACAAAATTGATTTGATTTTTTTTAGTACTTTTCAGTTTTTCTTAGTTTTCACATAAGGTCCGGGGTCAGGACAAAAGACAGATTTTTGACAAATTTCAAAATCTGTCAGATATTGTCCAAATCATTTTTTATTTCACTTATAGACATGTGAAATGCATGAACTAGGGCAAAAAAGTGTGAAAAAATTGGTTTGATTTTTTTTAGTACCTTGCAGTTTTTCTTAGTTTTCACATAAGGTCCGGGGTCAGGACAAAAGACAGATTTTTGACAAATTTCAAAATATGTCAGATATTGTCCAAATCATTTTTTATTTCACTTATAGACATGTGAAATGTATGAACTAGGGCAAAAAAGTGTAAAAAAATTGGTTTGATTTTTTTTTAGTACCTTGCAGTTTTTCTTAGTTTTCACATAAGGTCCGGGGTCAGGACAAAAGACAGATTTTTGACAAATTTCAAAATATGTCAGATATTGTCCAAATTATTTTTTTTTTCACGTCTAGACATGTGAAATGCATGAACTAGTGCAAAAAAGTGTAACAAAATTGGTTTGATTTTTTTTTAGTACTTTTCAGTTTTTCTTAGTTTTCACATAAGGTCCGGGGTCAGGACAAAAGACAGATTTTTGACAAATTTCAAAATCTGTCAGATATTGTCCAAATCATTTTTTATTTCACTTCTAGACATGTGAAATGCATGAACTAGGGCAAAAAAAGTGAAAAAAAATTGGTCTGATTTTTTTTAGTACTTTTCAGTTTTTCTTAGTTTTCACATAAAGTCCGGGGTCAGGACAAAAGACAGATTTTTGACAAATTTCAAAATATGTCAGATATTGTCCAAATCATTTTTTATTTCACTTATAGACATGTGAAATGCATGAACTAGTGCAAAAAAGTGTAACAAAATTGATTTGATTTTTTTTTTGTACTTTTCAGTTTTTCTTAGTTTTCACATAAGGTCCGGGGTCAGGACAAAAGACAGATTTTTGACAAATTTCAAAATCTGTCAGATATTGTCCAAATCATTTTTTATTTCACTTCTAGACATGTGAAATGCATGAACTAGGGCAAAAAAGTGTGAAAAAATTGGTTTGATTTTTTTTAGTACCTTGCAGTTTTTCTTAGTTTTCACATAAGGTCCGGGGTCAGGACAAAAGACAGATTTTTGACAAATTTCAAAATCTGTCAGATATTGTCCAAATCATTTTTTATTTCACTTCTAGACATGTGAAATGCATGAACTAGGGCAAAAAAGTGTGAAAAAATTGGTTTGATTTTTTTTAGTACCTTGCAGTTTTTCTTAGTTTTCACATAAGGTCCGGGGTCAGGACAAAAGACAGATTTTTGACAAATTTCAAAATATGTCAGATATTGTCCAAATCATTTTTTATTTCACTTATAGACATGTGAAATGTATGAACTAGGGCAAAAAAGTGTAAAAAAATTGGTTTGATTTTTTTTTGGTACCTTGCAGTTTTTCTTAGTTTTCACATAAGGTCCGGGGTCAGGACAAAAGACAGATTTTTGACAAATTTCAAAATATGCCAGATATTGTCCAAATTATTTTTTATTTCACTTCTAGACATGTGAAATGCATGAACTAGTGCAAAAAAGTGTAACAAAATTGATTTGATTTTTTTTAGTACTTTTCAGTTTTTCTTAGTTTTCACATAAGGTCCGGGGTCAGGATAAAAGACAGATTTTTGACAAATTTCAAAATTCTCTGAGATATTGTCCAAATTATTTTTTATTTCACTTATAGACATGTGAAATGCATGAACTAGTGCAAAAAAGTGTAACAAAATTGATTTGATTTTTTTTTTGTACTTTTCAGTTTTTCTTAGTTTTCACATAAGGTCCGGGGTCAGGACAAAAGACAGATTTTTGACAAATTTCAAAATCTGTCAGATATTGTCCAAATCATTTTTTATTTCACTTCTAGACATGTGAAATGCATGAACTAGGGCAAAAAAGTGTGAAAAAATTGGTTTGATTTTTTTTAGTACCTTGCAGTTTTTCTTAGTTTTCACATAAGGTCCGGGGTCAGGACAAAAGACAGATTTTTGACAAATTTCAAAATATGTCAGATATTGTCCAAATCATTTTTTATTTCACTTATAGACATGTGAAATGTATGAACTAGGGCAAAAAAGTGTAAAAAAATTGGTTTGATTTTTTTTTAGTACCTTGCAGTTTTTCTTAGTTTTCACATAAGGTCCGGGGTCAGGACAAAAGACAGATTTTTGACAAATTTCAAAATATGTCAGATATTGTCCAAATCATTTTTTATTTCACTTATAGACATGTGAAATGTATGAACTAGGGCAAAAAAGTGTAAAAAAATTGGTTTGATTTTTTTTTAGTACCTTGCAGTTTTTCTTAGTTTTCACATAAGGTCCGGGGTCAGGACAAAAGACAGATTTTTGACAAATTTCAAAATATGCCAGATATTGTCCAAATTATTTTTTATTTCACTTCTAGACATGTGAAATGCATGAACTAGTGCAAAAAAGTGTAACAAAATTGATTTGATTTTTTTTAGTACTTTTCAGTTTTTCTTAGTTTTCACATAAGGTCCGGGGTCAGGACAAAAGACAGATTTTTGACAAATTTCAAAATCTGTCAGATATTGTCCAAATCATTTTTTATTTCATTTCTAGACATGTGAAATGCATGAACTAGGGCAAGAAAGTGAAAAAAAAATTGGTCTGATTTTTTTTAGTACTTTTCAGTTTTTCTTAGTTTTCACATAAGGTCCGGGGTCAGGACAAAAGACAGATTTTTGACAAATTTCAAAATATGTCAGATATTGTCCAAATTATTTTTTATTTCACGTCTAGACATGTGAAATGCATGAACTAGTGCAAAAAAGTGTAACAAAATTGGTTTGATTTTTTTTTAGTACTTTTCAGTTTTTCTTAGTTTTCACATAAGGTCCGGGGTCAGGACAAAAGACAGATTTTTGACAAATTTCAAAATATATCAGATATTGTCCAAATCATTTTTTATTTCACTTATAGACATGTGAAATGTATGAACTAGGGCAAAAAAGTGTAAAAAAATTGGTTTTATTTTTTTTTAGTACCTTGCAGTTTTTCTTAGTTTTCACATAAGGTCCGGGGTCAGGACAAAAGACAGATTTTTGACAAATTTCAAAATATGTCAGATATTGTCCAAATCATTTTTTATTTCACTTCTAGACATGTGAAATGCATGAACTAGGGCAAAAAAGTGTGAAAAAATTGGTTTGATTTTTTTCAGTACCTTGCAGTTTTTCTTAGTTTTCACATAAGGTCCGGGGTCAGGACAAAAGACAGATTTTTGACAAATTTCAAAATCTGTCAGATATTGTCCAAATCATTTTTTATTTAATTTCTAGACATGTGAAATGCATGAACTAGGGCAAGAAAGTGAAAAAAAATTGGTCTGATTTTTTTTAGTACTTTTCAGTTTTTCTTAGTTTTCACATAAGGTCCGGGGTCAGGACAAAAGACAGATTTTTGACAAATTTCAAAATATGTCAGATATTGTCCAAATTATTTTTTATTTCACGTCTAGACATATGAAATGCATGAACTAGTGCAAAAAAGTGTAACAAAATTGGTTTGATTTTTTTTTAGTACTTTTCAGTTTTTCTTAGTTTTCACATAAGGTCCGGGGTCAGGACAAAAGACAGATTTTTGACAAATTTCAAAATCTGTCAGATATTGTCCAAATCATTTTTTATTTCACTTCTAGACATGTGAAATGCATGAACTAGGGCAAAAAAGTGTGAAAAAATTGGTTTGATTTTTTTCAGTACCTTGCAGTTTTTCTTAGTTTTCACATAAGGTCCGGGGTCAGGACAAAAGACAGATTTTTGACAAATTTCAAAATATGTCAGATATTGTCCAAATCATTTTTTATTTCACTTATAGACATGTGAAATGTATGAACTAGGGCAAAAAAGTGTAAAAAAATTGGTTTGATTTTTTTTTAGTACCTTGCAGTTTTTCTTAGTTTTCACTTAAGGTCCGGGGTCAGGACAAAAGACAGATTTTTGACAAATTTCAAAATATGCCAGATATTGTCCAAATTATTTTTTATTTCACTTCTAGACATGTGAAATGCATGAACTAGTGCAAAAAAGTGTAACAAAATTGATTTGATTTTTTTTAGTACTTTTCAGTTTTTCTTAGTTTTCACATAAGGTCCGGGGTCAGGACAAAAGACAGATTTTTGACAAATTTCAAAATCTGTCAGATATTGTCCAAATCATTTTTTATTTCATTTCTAGACATGTGAAATGCATGAACTAGGGCAAGAAAGTGAAAAAAAAATTGGTCTGATTTTTTTTAGTACTTTTCAGTTTTTCTTAGTTTTCACATAAGGTCCGGGGTCAGGACAAAAGACAGATTTTTGACAAATTTCAAAATATGTCAGATATTGTCCAAATTATTTTTTATTTCACGTCTAGACATGTGAAATGCATGAACTAGTGCAAAAAAGTGTAACAAAATTGGTTTGATTTTTTTTTAGTACTTTTCAGTTTTTCTTAGTTTTCACATAAGGTCCGGGGTCAGGACAAAAGACAGATTTTTGACAAATTTCAAAATATATCAGATATTGTCCAAATCATTTTTTATTTCACTTATAGACATGTGAAATGTATGAACTAGGGCAAAAAAGTGTAAAAAAATTGGTTTTATTTTTTTTTAGTACCTTGCAGTTTTTCTTAGTTTTCACATAAGGTCCGGGGTCAGGACAAAAGACAGATTTTTGACAAATTTCAAAATATGTCAGATATTGTCCAAATCATTTTTTATTTCACTTCTAGACATGTGAAATGCATGAACTAGGGCAAAAAAGTGTGAAAAAATTGGTTTGATTTTTTTCAGTACCTTGCAGTTTTTCTTAGTTTTCACATAAGGTCCGGGGTCAGGACAAAAGACAGATTTTTGACAAATTACAAAATATGTCAGATATTGTCCAAATCATTTTTTATTTCACTTATAGACATGTGAAATGTATGAACTAGGGCAAAAAAGTGTAAAAAAATTGGTTTGATTTTTTTTTAGTACCTTGCAGTTTTTCTTAGTTTTCACATAAGGTCCGGGGTCAGGACAAAAGACAGATTTTTGACAAATTTCAAAATATGTCAGATATTGTCCAAATCATTTTTTATTTCACTTATAGACATGTGAAATGCATGAACTAGTGCAAAAAAGTGTAACAAAATTGATTTGATTTTTTTTTAGTACTTTTCAGTTTTTCTTAGTTTTCACATAAGGTCCGGGGTCAGGACAAAAGACAGATTTTTGACAAATTTCAAAATCTGTCAGATATTGTCCAAATCATTTTTTATTTAATTTCTAGACATGTGAAATGCATGAACTAGGGCAAGAAAGTGAAAAAAAATTGGTCTGATTTTTTTTAGTACTTTTCAGTTTTTCTTAGTTTTCACATAAGGTCCGGGGTCAGGACAAAAGACAGATTTTTGACAAATTTCAAAATATGTCAGATATTGTCCAAATTATTTTTTATTTCACGTCTAGACATGTGAAATGCATGAACTAGTGCAAAAAAGTGTAACCAAATTGATTTGATTTTTTTTTAGTACTTTTCAGTTTTTCTTAGTTTTCACATAAGGTCCGGGGTCAGGACAAAAGACAGATTTTTGACAAATTTCAAAATATGTCAGATATTGTCCAAATTATTTTTTATTTCACGTCTAGACATGTGAAATGCATGAACTAGTGCAAAAAAGTGTAACACAATTGGTTTGATTTTTTTTTAGTACTTTTCAGTTTTTCTTAGTTTTCACATAAGGTCCGGGGTCAGGACAAAAGACAGATTTTTGACAAATTTCAAAATCTGTCAGATATTGTCCAAATCATTTTTTATTTCACTTATAGACATTTGAAATGCATGAACTAGGGCAAAAAAGTGTGAAAAAATTGGTTTGATTTTTTTTAGTACCTTGCAGTTTTTCTTAGTTTTCACATAAGGTCCGGGGTCAGGACAAAAGACAGATTTTTGACAAATTTCAAAATATGTCAGATATTGTCCAAATCATTTTTTATTTCACTTATAGACATGTGAAATGTATGAACTAGGGCAAAAAAGTGTAAAAAAATTGGTTTGATTTTTTTTTAGTACCTTGCAGTTTTTCTTAGTTTTCACATAAGGTCCGGGGTCAGGACAAAAGACAGATTTTTGACAAATTTCAAAATATGCCAGATATTGTCCAAATAATTTTTTATTTCACTTCTAGACATGTGAAATGCATGAACTAGTGCAAAAAAGTGTAACAAAATTGATTTGATTTTTTTTAGTACTTTTCAGTTTTTCTTAGTTTTCACATAAGGTCCGGGGTCAGGACAAAAGACAGATTTTTGACAAATTTCAAAATCTGTCAGATATTGTCCAAATCATTTTTTATTTAATTTCTAGACATGTGAAATGCATGAACTAGGGCAAGAGAGTGAAAAAAAATTGGTCTGATTTTTTTTAGTACTTTTCAGTTTTTCTTAGTTTTCACATAAGGTCCGGGGTCAGGACAAAAGACAGATTTTTGACAAATTTCAAAATATGTCAGATATTGTCCAAATTATTTTTTATTTCACGTCTAGACATGTGAAATGCATGAACTAGTGCAAAAAAGTCTAACAAAATTGATTTGATTTTTTTTAGTACTTTTCAGTTTTTCTTAGTTTTCACATAAGGTCCGGGGTCAGGACAAAAGACAGATTTTTGACAAATTTCAAAATATGTCAGATATTGTCCAAATTATTTTTTATTTCACGTCTAGACATGTGAAATGCATGAACTAGGGCAAAAAAGTGTGAAAAAATTGGTTTGATTTTTTTTAGTACCTTGCAGTTTTTCTTAGTTTTCACATAAGGTCCGGGGTCAGGACAAAAGACAGATTTTTGACAAATTTCAAAATCTGTCAGATATTGTCCAAATCATTTTTAATTTAATTTCTAGACATGTGAAATGCATGAACTAGGGCAAGAAAGTGAAAAAAAATTGGTCTGATTTTTTTTAGTACTTTTCAGTTTTTCTTAGTTTTCACATAAGGTCCAGGGTCAGGACAAAAGACAGATTTTTGACAAATTTCAAAATATGTCAGATATTGTCCAAATTATTTTTTATTTCACGTCTAGACATGTGAAATGCATGAACTAGTGCAAAAAAGTCTAACAAAATTGATTTGATTTTTTTTAGTACTTTTCAGTTTTTCTTAGTTTTCACATAAGGTCCGGGGTCAGGACAAAAGACAGATTTTTGACAAATTTCAAAATCTGTCAGATATTGTCCAAATCATTTTTTATTTCACTTATAGACATTTGAAATGCATGAACTAGGGCAAAAAAGTGTGAAAAAATTGGTTTGATTTTTTTTAGTACCTTGCAGTTTTTCTTAGTTTTCACATAAGGTCCGGGGTCAGGACAAAAGACAGATTTTTGACAAATTTCAAAATATGTCAGATATTGTCCAAATCATTTTTTATTTCACTTATAGACATGTGAAATGTATAAACTAGGGCAAAAAAGTGTAAAAAAATTGGTTTGATTTTTTTTTAGTACCTTGCAGTTTTTCTTAGTTTTCACATAAGGTCCGGGGTCAGGACAAAAGACAGATTTTTGACAAATTTCAAAATATGTCAGATATTGTCCAAATCATTTTTTATTTCACTTATAGACATGTGAAATGTATGAACTAGGGCAAAAAAGTGTAAAAAAAATTGGTTTGATTTTTTTTTAGTACCTTGCAGTTTTTCTTAGTTTTCACATAAGGTCCGGGGTCAGGACAAAAGACAGATTTTTGACAAATTTCAAAATATGCCAGATATTGTCCAAATAATTTTTTATTTCACTTCTAGACATGTGAAATGCATGAACTAGTGCAAAAAAGTGTAACAAAATTGATTTGATTTTTTTTAGTACTTTTCAGTTTTTCTTAGTTTTCACATAAGGTCCGGGGTCAGGACAAAAGACAGATTTTTGACAAATTTCAAAATCTGTCAGATATTGTCCAAATCATTTTTTATTTAATTTCTAGACATGTGAAATGCATGAACTAGGGCAAGAAAGTGAAAAAAAATTGGTCTGATTTTTTTTAGTACTTTTCAGTTTTTCTTAGTTTTCACATAAGGTCCGGGGTCAGGACAAAAGACAGATTTTTGACAAATTTCAAAATATGTCAGATATTGTCCAAATTATTTTTTATTTCACGTCTAGACATGTGAAATGCATGAACTAGTGCAAAAAAGTCTAACAAAATTGATTTGATTTTTTTTAGTACTTTTCAGTTTTTCTTAGTTTTCACATAAGGTCCGGGGTCAGGACAAAAGACAGATTTTTGACAAATTTCAAAATATGCCAGATATTGTCCAAATTATTTTTTATTTCACTTCTAGACATGTGAAATGCATGAACTAGTGCAAAAAAGTGTAACACAATTGGTTTGATTTTTTTTAGTACTTTTCAGTTTTTCTTAGTTTTCACATAAGGTCCGGGGTCAGGACAAAAGACAGATTTTTGACAAATTTCAAAATATGCCAGATATTGTCCAAATTATTTTTTATTTCACTTCTAGACATGTGAAATGCATGAACTAGTGCAAAAAAGTGTAACAAAATTGGTTTGATTTTTTTTTAGTACTTTTCAGTTTTTCTTAGTTTTCACATAAGGTCCGGGGTCAGGACAAAAGACAGATTTTTGACAAATTTCAAAATCTGTCAGATATTGTCCAAATCATTTTTTATTTCACTTCTAGACATGTGAAATGCATGAACTAGGGCAAGAAAGTGAAAAAAAATTGGTCTGATTTTTTTTAGTACTTTTCAGTTTTTCTTAGTTTTCACATAAGGTCCGGGGTCAGGACAAAAGACAGATTTTTGACAAATTTCAAAATATGTCAGATATTGTCCAAATTATTTTTTATTTCACGTCTAGACATGTGAAATGCATGAACTAGTGCAAAAAAGTCTAACAAAATTGATTTGATTTTTTTTAGTACTTTTCAGTTTTTCTTAGTTTTCACATAAGGTCCGGGGTCAGGACAAAAGACAGATTTTTGACAAATTTCAAAATATGCCAGATATTGTCCAAATTATTTTTTATTTCACTTCTAGACATGTGAAATGCATGAACTAGTGCAAAAAAGTGTAACAAAATTGATTTGATTTTTTTTAGTACTTTTCAGTTTTTCTTAGTTTTCACATAAGGTCCGGGGTCAGGACAAAAGACAGATTTTTGACAAATTTCAAAATCTGTCAGATATTGTCCAAATCATTTTTAATTTAATTTCTAGACATGTGAAATGCATGAACTAGGGCAAGAAAGTGAAAAAAAATTGGTCTGATTTTTTTTAGTACTTTTCAGTTTTTCTTAGTTTTCACATAAGGTCCAGGGTCAGAACAAAAGACAGATTTTTGACAAATTTCAAAATATGTCAGATATTGTCCAAATCATTTTTTATTTCACTTATAGACATGTGAAATGTATGAACTAGGGCAAAAAAGTGTAAAAAAATTGGTTTGATTTTTTTTTAGTACCTTGCAGTTTTTCTTAGTTTTCACATAAGGTCCGGGGTCAGGACAAAAGACAGATTTTTGACAAATTTCAAAATATGCCAGATATTGTCCAAATTATTTTTTATTTCACTTCTAGACATGTGAAATGCATGAACTAGTGCAAAAAAGTGTAACAAAATTGGTTTGATTTTTTTTTAGTACTTTTCAGTTTTTCTTAGTTTTCACATAAGGTCCGGGGTCAGGACAAAAGACAGATTTTTGACAAATTTCAAAATCTGTCAGATATTGTCCAAATCATTTTTTATTTCACTTCTAGACATGTGAAATGCATGAACTAGGGCAAGAAAGTGAAAAAAAATTGGTCTGATTTTTTTTAGTACTTTTCAGTTTTTCTTAGTTTTCACATAAGGTCCGGGGTCAGGACAAAAGACAGATTTTTGACAAATTTCAAAATATGTCATATATTGTCCAAATTATTTTTTATTTCACGTCTAGACATGTGAAATGCATGAACTAGTGCAAAAAAGTCTAACAAAATTGATTTGATTTTTTTTAGTACTTTTCAGTTTTTCTTAGTTTTCACATAAGGTCCGGGGTCAGGACAAAAGACAGATTTTTGACAAATTTCAAAATATGCCAGATATTGTCCAAATTATTTTTTATTTCACTTCTAGACATGTGAAATGCATGAACTAGTGCAAAAAAGTGTAACAAAATTGATTTGATTTTTTTTAGTACTTTTCAGTTTTTCTTAGTTTTCACATAAGGTCCGGGGTCAGGACAAAAGACAGATTTTTGACAAATTTCAAAATCTGTCAGATATTGTCCAAATCATTTTTAATTTAATTTCTAGACATGTGAAATGCATGAACTAGGGCAAGAAAGTGAAAAAAAATTGGTCTGATTTTTTTTAGTACTTTTCAGTTTTTCTTAGTTTTCACATAAGGTCCAGGGTCAGAACAAAAGACAGATTTTTGACAAATTTCAAAATATGTCAGATATTGTCCAAATTATTTTTTATTTCACGTCTAGACATGTGAAATGCATGAACTAGTGCAAAAAAGTCTAACAAAATTGATTTGATTTTTTTTAGTACTTTTCAGTTTTTCTTAGTTTTCACATAAGGTCCGGGGTCAGGACAAAAGACAGATTTTTGACAAATTTCAAAATCTGTCAGATATTGTCCAAATCATTTTTTATTTCACTTATAGACATGTGAAATGGATGAACTAGGGCAAAAAAGTGTGAAAAAATTGGTTTGATTTTTTTTAGTACCTTGCAGTTTTTCTTAGTTTTCACATAAGGTCCGGGGTCAGGACAAAAGACAGATTTTTGACAAATTTCAAAATCTGTCAGATATTGTCCAAATCATTTTTTATTTCACTTCTAGACATGTGAAATGCATGAACTAGGGCAAAAAAGTGTGAAAAAATTGGTTTGATTTTTTTTAGTACCTTGCAGTTTTTCTTAGTTTTCACATAAGGTCCGGGGTCAGGACAAAAGACAGATTTTTGACAAATTTCAAAATATGTCAGATATTGTCCAAATCATTTTTTATTTCACTTATAGACATGTGAAATGCATGAACTAGTGCAAAAAAGTGTAACAAAATTGATTTGATTTTTTTTTTGTACTTTTCAGTTTTTCTTAGTTTTCACATAAGGTCCGGGGTCAGGACAAAAGACAGATTTTTGACAAATTTCAAAATCTGTCAGATATTGTCCAAATCATTTTTTATTTCACTTCTAGACATGTGAAATGCATGAACTAGGGCAAAAAAGTGTGAAAAAATTGGTTTGATTTTTTTTAGTACCTTGCAGTTTTTCTTAGTTTTCACATAAGGTCCGGGGTCAGGACAAAAGACAGATTTTTGACAAATTTCAAAATATGTCAGATATTGTCCAAATCATTTTTTATTTCACTTATAGACATGTGAAATGTATGAACTAGGGCAAAAAAGTGTAAAAAAATTGGTTTGATTTTTTTTTTGGTACCTTGCAGTTTTTCTTAGTTTTCACATAAGGTCCGGGGTCAGGACAAAAGACAGATTTTTGACAAATTTCAAAATATGCCAGATATTGTCCAAATTATTTTTTATTTCACTTCTAGACATGTGAAATGCATGAACTAGTGCAAAAAAGTGTAACAAAATTGATTTGATTTTTTTTAGTACTTTTCAGTTTTTCTTAGTTTTCACATAAGGTCCGGGGTCAGGATAAAAGACAGATTTTTGACAAATTTCAAAATTCTCTGAGATATTGTCCAAATTATTTTTTATTTCACTTCTAGACATGTGAAATGCATGAACTAGTGCAAAAAAGTGTAACAAAATTGATTTGTTTTTTTTTTAGTACTTTTCAGTTTTTCTTAGTTTTCACATAAGGTCCGGGGTCAGGACAAAAGACAGATTTTTGACAAATTTCAAAATCTGTCAGATATTGTCCAAATCATTTTTTATTTCATTTCTAGACATGTGAAATGCATGAACTAGGGCAAAAAAAGTGAAAAAAAAATTGGTCTGATTTTTTTTAGTACTTTTCAGTTTTTCTTAGTTTTCACATAAGGTCCGGGGTCAGGACAAAAGACAGATTTTTGACAAATTTCAAAATATGTCAGATATTGTCCAAATTATTTTTTATTTCACGTCTAGACATGTGAAATGCATGAACTAGTGCAAAAAAGTGTAACACAATTGGTTTGATTTTTTTTTAGTACTTTTCAGTTTTTCTTAGTTTTCACATAAGGTCCGGGGTCAGGACAAAAGACAGATTTTTGACAAATTTCAAAATCTGTCAGATATTGTCCAAATCATTTTTTATTTCACTTCTAGACATGTGAAATGCATGAACTAGGGCAAAAAAGTGTGAAAAAATTGGTTTGATTTTTTTTAGTACCTTGCAGTTTTTCTTAGTTTTCACATAAGGTCCGGGGTCAGGACAAAAGACAGATTTTTGACAAATTTCAAAATATGTCAGATATTGTCCAAATCATTTTTTATTTCACTTATAGACATGTGAAATGTATGAACTAGGGCAAAAAAGTGTAAAAAAATTGGTTTGATTTTTTTTTGGTACCTTGCAGTTTTTCTTAGTTTTCACATAAGGTCCGGGGTCAGGACAAAAGACAGATTTTTGACAAATTTCAAAATATGCCAGATATTGTCCAAATTATTTTTTATTTCACTTCTAGACATGTGAAATGCATGAACTAGTGCAAAAAAGTGTAACAAAATTGATTTGATTTTTTTTAGTACTTTTCTGTTTTTCTTAGTTTTCACATAAGGTCCGGGGTCAGGATAAAAGACAGATTTTTGACAAATTTCAAAATTCTCTGAGATATTGTCCAAATTATTTTTTATTTCACTTCTAGACATGTGAAATGCATGAACTAGTGCAAAAAAGTGTAACAAAATTGATTTGTTTTTTTTTTAGTACTTTTCAGTTTTTCTTAGTTTTCACATAAGGTCCGGGGTCAGGACAAAAGACAGATTTTTGACAAATTTCAAAATCTGTCAGATATTGTCCAAATCATTTTTTATTTCATTTCTAGACATGTGAAATGCATGAACTAGGGCAAAAAAAGTGAAAAAAAAATTGGTCTGATTTTTTTTAGTACTTTTCAGTTTTTCTTAGTTTTCACATAAGGTCCGGGGTCAGGACAAAAGACAGATTTTTGACAAATTTCAAAATATGTCAGATATTGTCCAAATTATTTTTTATTTCACGTCTAGACATGTGAAATGCATGAACTAGTGCAAAAAAGTGTAACACAATTGGTTTGATTTTTTTTTAGTACTTTTCAGTTTTTCTTAGTTTTCACATAAGGTCCGGGGTCAGGACAAAAGACAGATTTTTGACAAATTTCAAAATCTGTCAGATATTGTCCAAATCATTTTTTATTTCACTTCTAGACATGTGAAATGCATGAACTAGGGCAAAAAAGTGTGAAAAAATTGGTTTGATTTTTTTTAGTACCTTGCAGTTTTTCTTAGTTTTCACATAAGGTCCGGGGTCAGGACAAAAGACAGATTTTTGACAAATTTCAAAATATGTCAGATATTGTCCAAATCATTTTTTATTTCACTTATAGACATGTGAAATGTATGAACTAGGGCAAAAAAGTGTAACAAAATTGATTTGATTTTTTTTAGTACTTTTCAGTTTTTCTTAGTTTTCACATAAGGTCCGGGGTCAGGACAAAAGACAGATTTTTGACAAATTTCAAAATCTGTCAGATATTGTCCAAATCATTTTTAATTTAATTTCTAGACATGTGAAATGCATGAACTAGGGCAAGAAAGTGAAAAAAAATTGGTCTGATTTTTTTTAGTACTTTTCAGTTTTTCTTAGTTTTCACATAAGGTCCAGGGTCAGGACAAAAGACAGATTTTTGACAAATTTCAAAATATGTCAGATATTGTCCAAATTATTTTTTATTTCACGTCTAGACATGTGAAATGCATGAACTAGTGCAAAAAAGTGTAACAAAATTGGTTTGATTTTTTTTTAGTACTTTTCAGTTTTTCTTAGTTTTCACATAAGGTCCGGGGTCAGGACAAAAGACAGATTTTTGACAAATTTCAAAATCTGTCAGATATTGTCCAAATCATTTTTAATTTAATTTCTAGACATGTGAAATGCATGAACTAGGGCAAGAAAGTGAAAAAAAATTGGTCTGATTTTTTTTAGTACTTTTCAGTTTTTCTTAGTTTTCACATAAGGTCCAGGGTCAGAACAAAAGACAGATTTTTGACAAATTTCAAAATATGTCAGATATTGTCCAAATTATTTTTTATTTCACGTCTAGACATGTGAAATGCATGAACTAGTGCAAAAAAGTCTAACAAAATTGATTTGATTTTTTTTAGTACTTTTCAGTTTTTCTTAGTTTTCACATAAGGTCCGGGGTCAGGACAAAAGACAGATTTTTGACAAATTTCAAAATCTGTCAGATATTGTCCAAATCATTTTTTATTTCACTTATAGACATGTGAAATGCATGAACTAGGGCAAAAAAGTGTGAAAAAATTGGTTTGATTTTTTTTAGTACCTTGCAGTTTTTCTTAGTTTTCACATAAGGTCCGGGGTCAGGACAAAAGACAGATTTTTGACAAATTTCAAAATCTGTCAGATATTGTCCAAATCATTTTTTATTTCACTTCTAGACATGTGAAATGCATGAACTAGGGCAAAAAAGTGTGAAAAAATTGGTTTGATTTTTTTTAGTACCTTGCAGTTTTTCTTAGTTTTCACATAAGGTCCGGAGTCAGGACAAAAGACAGATTTCTGACAAATTTCAAAATCTGTCAGATATTGTCCAAATCATTTTTTATTTCACTTATAGACATGTGAAATGCATGAACTAGTGCAAAAAAGTGTAACAAAATTGGTTTGATTTTTTTTTTGTACTTTTCAGTTTTTCTTAGTTTTCACATAAGGTCCGGGGTCAGGACAAAAGACAGATTTTTGACAAATTTCAAAATCTGTCAGATATTGTCCAAATCATTTTTAATTTAATTTCTAGACATGTGAAATGCATGAACTAGGGCAAGAAAGTGAAAAAAAAATTGGTCTGATTTTTTTTAGTACTTTTCAGTTTTTCTTAGTTTTCACATAAGGTCCGGGGTCAGGACAAAAGACAGATTTTTGACAAATTTCAAAATCTGTCAGATATTGTCCAAATCATTTTTTATTTCACTTATAGACATGTGAAATGCATGAACTAGGGCAAAAAAGTGTGAAAAAATTGGTTTGATTTTTTTTAGTACCTTGCAGTTTTTCTTAGTTTTCACATAAGGTCCGGGGTCAGGACAAAAGACAGATTTTTGACAAATTTCAAAATCTGTCAGATATTGTCCAAATCATTTTTTATTTCACTTCTAGACATGTGAAATGCATGAACTAGGGCAAAAAAGTGTGAAAAAATTGGTTTGATTTTTTTTAGTACCTTGCAGTTTTTCTTAGTTTTCACATAAGGTCCGGGGTCAGGACAAAAGACAGATTTTTGACAAATTTCAAAATATGTCAGATATTGTCCAAATCATTTTTTATTTCACTTATAGACATGTGAAATGCATGAACTAGTGCAAAAAAGTGTAACAAAATTGATTTGATTTTTTTTTTGTACTTTTCAGTTTTTCTTAGTTTTCACATAAGGTCCGGGGTCAGGACAAAAGACAGATTTTTGACAAATTTCAAAATCTGTCAGATATTGTCCAAATCATTTTTTATTTCACTTCTAGACATGTGAAATGCATGAACTAGGGCAAAAAAGTGTGAAAAAATTGGTTTGATTTTTTTTAGTACCTTGCAGTTTTTCTTAGTTTTCACATAAGGTCCGGGGTCAGGACAAAAGACAGATTTTTGACAAATTTCAAAATATGTCAGATATTGTCCAAATCATTTTTTATTTCACTTATAGACATGTGAAATGTATGAACTAGGGCAAAAAAGTGTAAAAAAATTGGTTTGATTTTTTTTTGGTACCTTGCAGTTTTTCTTAGTTTTCACATAAGGTCCGGGGTCAGGACAAAAGACAGATTTTTGACAAATTTCAAAATATGCC
This sequence comes from Alosa pseudoharengus, assembly GCF_046254945.1. Taxonomy (NCBI): domain Eukaryota; kingdom Metazoa; phylum Chordata; class Actinopteri; order Clupeiformes; family Clupeidae; genus Alosa; species Alosa pseudoharengus. Next base: position 121,791 of record NW_027468849.1, read on the forward strand.
AGATATTGTCCAAATTATTTTTTATTTCACTTCTAGACATGTGAAATGCATGAACTAGTGCAAAAAAGTGTAACAAAATTGATTTGATTTTTTTTAGTACTTTTCAGTTTTTCTTAGTTTTCACATAAGGTCCGGGGTCAGGATAAAAGACAGATTTTTGACAAATTTCAAAATTCTCTGAGATATTGTCCAAATTATTTTTTATTTCACTTCTAGACATGTGAAATGCATGAACTAGTGCAAAAAAGTGTAACAAAATTGATTTGTTTTTTTTTTAGTACTTTTCAGTTTTTCTTAGTTTTCACATAAGGTCCGGGGTCAGGACAAAAGACAGATTTTTGACAAATTTCAAAATCTGTCAGATATTGTCCAAATCATTTTTTATTTCATTTCTAGACATGTGAAATGCATGAACTAGTGCAAAAAAGTGTAACACAATTGGTTTGATTTTTTTTTAGTACTTTTCAGTTTTTCTTAGTTTTCACATAAGGTCCGGGGTCAGGACAAAAGACAGATTTTTGACAAATTTCAAAATCTGTCAGATATTGTCCAAATCATTTTTTATTTCACTTCTAGACATGTGAAATGCATGAACTAGGGCAAAAAAGTGTGAAAAAATTGGTTTGATTTTTTTTAGTACCTTGCAGTTTTTCTTAGTTTTCACATAAGGTCCAGGGTCAGGACAAAAGACAGATTTTTGACAAATTTCAAAATATGTCAGATATTGTCCAAATTATTTTTTATTTCACGTCTAGACATGTGAAATGCATGAACTAGTGCAAAAAAGTGTAACAAAATTGGTTTGATTTTTTTTTAGTACTTTTCAGTTTTTCTTAGTTTTCACATAAGGTCCGGGGTCAGGACAAAAGACAGATTTTTGACAAATTTCAAAATCTGTCAGATATTGTCCAAATCATTTTTTATTTCACTTCTAGACATGTGAAATGCATGAACTAGGGCAAAAAAAGTGAAAAAAAATTGGTCTGATTTTTTTTAGTACTTTTCAGTTTTTCTTAGTTTTCACATAAGGTCCGGGGTCAGGACAAAAGACAGATTTTTGACAAATTTCAAAATATGTCAGATATTGTCCAAATCATTTTTTATTTCACTTATAGACATGTGAAATGCATGAACTAGTGCAAAAAAGTGTAACAAAATTGATTTGATTTTTTTTTTTTACTTTTCAGTTTTTCTTAGTTTTCACATAAGGTCCGGGGTCAGGACAAAAGACAGATTTTTGACAAATTTCTAAATCTGTCAGATATTGTCCAAATCATTTTTTATTTCACTTCTAGACATGTGAAATGCATGAACTAGGGCAAAAAAGTGTGAAAAAATTGGTTTGATTTTTTTTAGTACCTTGCAGTTTTTCTTAGTTTTCACATAAGGTCCGGGGTCAGGACAAAAGACAGATTTTTGACAAATTTCAAAATATGTCAGATATTGTCCAAATCATTTTTTATTTCACTTATAGACATGTGAAATGCATGAACTAGTGCAAAAAAGTGTAACAAAATTGATTTGATTTTTTTTTTTGTACTTTTCAGTTTTTCTTAGTTTTCACATAAGGTCCGGGGTCAGGACAAAAGACAGATTTTTGACAAATTTCAAAATCTGTCAGATATTGTCCAAATCATTTTTTATTTCACTTCTAGACATGTGAAATGCATGAACTAGGGCAAAAAAGTGTGAAAAAATTGGTTTGATTTTTTTTAGTACCTTGCAGTTTTTCTTAGTTTTCACATAAGGTCCGGGGTCAGGACAAAAGACAGATTTTTGACAAATTTCAAAATATGTCAGATATTGTCCAAATCATTTTTTATTTCACTTATAGACATGTGAAATGTATGAACTAGGGCAAAAAAGTGTAAAAAAATTGGTTTGATTTTTTTTTAGTACCTTGCAGTTTTTCTTAGTTTTCACATAAGGTCCGGGGTCAGGACAAAAGACAGATTTTTGACAAATTTCAAAATCTGTCAGATATTGTCCAAATCATTTTTTATTTCACTTCTAGACATGTGAAATGCATGAACTAGGGCAAAAAAAGTGAAAAAAAATTGGTCTGATTTTTTTTAGTACTTTTCAGTTTTTCTTAGTTTTCACATAAGGTCCGGGGTCAGGACAAAAGACAGATTTTTGACAAATTTCAAAATATGTCAGATATTGTCCAAATCATTTTTTATTTCACTTATAGACATGTGAAATGCATGAACTAGTGCAAAAAAGTGTAACAAAATTGATTTGATTTTTTTTTTTTACTTTTCAGTTTTTCTTAGTTTTCACATAAGGTCCGGGGTCAGGACAAAAGACAGATTTTTGACAAATTTCTAAATCTGTCAGATATTGTCCAAATCATTTTTTATTTCACTTCTAGACATGTGAAATGCATGAACTAGGGCAAAAAAGTGTGAAAAAATTGGTTTGATTTTTTTTAGTACCTTGCAGTTTTTCTTAGTTTTCACATAAGGTCCGGGGTCAGGACAAAAGACAGATTTTTGACAAATTTCAAAATATGTCAGATATTGTCCAAATCATTTTTTATTTCACTTATAGACATGTGAAATGCATGAACTAGTGCAAAAAAGTGTAACAAAATTGATTTGATTTTTTTTTTGTACTTTTCAGTTTTTCTTAGTTTTCACATAAGGTCCGGGGTCAGGACAAAAGACAGATTTTTGACAAATTTCAAAATCTGTCAGATATTGTCCAAATCATTTTTTATTTCACTTCTAGACATGTGAAATGCATGAACTAGGGCAAAAAAGTGTGAAAAAATTGGTTTGATTTTTTTTAGTACCTTGCAGTTTTTCTTAGTTTTCACATAAGGTCCGGGGTCAGGACAAAAGACAGATTTTTGACAAATTTCAAAATATGTCAGATATTGTCCAAATCATTTTTTATTTCACTTATAGACATGTGAAATGTATGAACTAGGGCAAAAAAGTGTAAAAAAATTGGTTTGATTTTTTTTTAGTACCTTGCAGTTTTTCTTAGTTTTCACATAAGGTCCGGGGTCAGGACAAAAGACAGATTTTTGACAAATTTCAAAATATGCCAGATATTGTCCAAATTATTTTTTATTTCACTTCTAGACATGTGAAATGCATGAACTAGTGCAAAAAAGTGTAACAAAATTGATTTGATTTTTTTTAGTACTTTTCAGTTTTTCTTAGTTTTCACATAAGGTCCGGGGTCAGGATAAAAGACAGATTTTTGACAAATTTCAAAATTCTCTGAGATATTGTCCAAATTATTTTTTATTTCACTTCTAGACATGTGAAATGCATGAACTAGTGCAAAAAAGTGTAACAAAATTGATTTGTTTTTTTTTTAGTACTTTTCAGTTTTTCTTAGTTTTCACATAAGGTCCGGGGTCAGGACAAAAGACAGATTTTTGACAAATTTCAAAATCTGTCAGATATTGTCCAAATCATTTTTTATTTCATTTCTAGACATGTGAAATGCATGAACTAGGGCAAAAAAAGTGAAAAAAAAATTGGTCTGATTTTTTTTAGTACTTTTCAGTTTTTCTTAGTTTTCACATAAGGTCCGGGGTCAGGACAAAAGACAGATTTTTGACAAATTTCAAAATATGTCAGATATTGTCCAAATTATTTTTTATTTCACGTCTAGACATGTGAAATGCATGAACTAGTGCAAAAAAGTGTAACAAAATTGATTTGATTTTTTTTTAGTACTTTTCAGTTTTTCTTAGTTTTCACATAAGGTCCGGGGTCAGGACAAAAGACAGATTTTTGACAAATTTCAAAATCTGTCAGATATTGTCCAAATCATTTTTTATTTCATTTCTAGACATGTGAAATGCATGAACTAGGGCAAAAAAAGTGAAAAAAAATTGGACTGATTTTTTTTAGTACTTTTCAGTTTTTCTTAGTTTTCACATAAGGTCCGGGGTCAGGACAAAAGACAGATTTTTGACAAATTTCAAAATCTGTCAGATATTGTCCAAATCATTTTTTATTTAATTTCTAGACATGTGAAATGCATGAACTAGGGCAAGAAAGTGAAAAAAAATTGGTCTGATTTTTTTTAGTACTTTTCAGTTTTTCTTAGTTTTCACATAAGGTCCGGGGTCAGGACAAAAGACAGATTTTTGACAAATTTCAAAATCTGTCAGATATTGTCCAAATCATTTTTTATTTCACTTCTAGACATGTGAAATGCATGAACTAGGGCAAAAAAAGTGAAAAAAAATTGGACTGATTTTTTTTAGTACTTTTCAGTTTTTCTTAGTTTTCACATAAGGTCCGGGGTCAGGACAAAAGACAGATTTTTGACAAATTTCTAAATCTGTCAGATATTGTCCAAATCATTTTTTATTTCACTTCTAGACATGTGAAATGCATGAACTAGGGCAAAAAAGTGTGAAAAAATTGGTTTGATTTTTTTTAGTACCTTGCAGTTTTTCTTAGTTTTCACATAAGGTCCGGGGTCAGGACAAAAGACAGATTTTTGACAAATTTCAAAATATGTCAGATATTGTCCAAATCATTTTTTATTTCACTTATAGACATGTGAAATGCATGAACTAGTGCAAAAAAGTGTAACAAAATTGATTTGATTTTTTTTTTGTACTTTTCAGTTTTTCTTAGTTTTCACATAAGGTCCGGGGTCAGGACAAAAGACAGATTTTTGACAAATTTCAAAATCTGTCAGATATTGTCCAAATCATTTTTTATTTCACTTCTAGACATGTGAAATGCATGAACTAGGGCAAAAAAGTGTGAAAAAATTGGTTTGATTTTTTTTAGTACCTTGCAGTTTTTCTTAGTTTTCACATAAGGTCCGGGGTCAGGACAAAAGACAGATTTTTGACAAATTTCAAAATATGTCAGATATTGTCCAAATCATTTTTTATTTCACTTATAGACATGTGAAATGTATGAACTAGGGCAAAAAAGTGTAAAAAAATTGGTTTGATTTTTTTTTAGTACCTTGCAGTTTTTCTTAGTTTTCACATAAGGTCCGGGGTCAGGACAAAAGACAGATTTTTGACAAATTTCAAAATATGCCAGATATTGTCCAAATTATTTTTTATTTCACTTCTAGACATGTGAAATGCATGAACTAGTGCAAAAAAGTGTAACAAAATTGATTTGATTTTTTTTAGTACTTTTCAGTTTTTCTTAGTTTTCACATAAGGTCCGGGGTCAGGATAAAAGACAGATTTTTGACAAATTTCAAAATTCTCTGAGATATTGTCCAAATTATTTTTTATTTCACTTCTAGACATGTGAAATGCATGAACTAGTGCAAAAAAGTGTAACAAAATTGATTTGTTTTTTTTTTAGTACTTTTCAGTTTTTCTTAGTTTTCACATAAGGTCCGGGGTCAGGACAAAAGACAGATTTTTGACAAATTTCAAAATCTGTCAGATATTGTCCAAATCATTTTTTATTTCATTTCTAGACATGTGAAATGCATGAACTAGGGCAAAAAAAGTGAAAAAAAAATTGGTCTGATTTTTTTTAGTACTTTTCAGTTTTTCTTAGTTTTCACATAAGGTCCGGGGTCAGGACAAAAGACAGATTTTTGACAAATTTCAAAATATGTCAGATATTGTCCAAATTATTTTTTATTTCACGTCTAGACATGTGAAATGCATGAACTAGTGCAAAAAAGTGTAACAAAATTGATTTGATTTTTTTTTAGTACTTTTCAGTTTTTCTTAGTTTTCACATAAGGTCCGGGGTCAGGACAAAAGACAGATTTTTGACAAATTTCAAAATCTGTCAGATATTGTCCAAATCATTTTTTATTTCATTTCTAGACATGTGAAATGCATGAACTAGGGCAAAAAAAGTGAAAAAAAATTGGACTGATTTTTTTTAGTACTTTTCAGTTTTTCTTAGTTTTCACATAAGGTCCGGGGTCAGGACAAAAGACAGATTTTTGACAAATTTCAAAATCTGTCAGATATTGTCCAAATCATTTTTTATTTAATTTCTAGACATGTGAAATGCATGAACTAGGGCAAGAAAGTGAAAAAAAATTGGTCTGATTTTTTTTAGTACTTTTCAGTTTTTCTTAGTTTTCACATAAGGTCCGGGGTCAGGACAAAAGACAGATTTTTGACAAATTTCAAAATCTGTCAGATATTGTCCAAATCATTTTTTATTTCACTTCTAGACATGTGAAATGCATGAACTAGGGCAAAAAAAGTGAAAAAAAATTGGACTGATTTTTTTTAGTACTTTTCAGTTTTTCTTAGTTTTCACATAAGGTCCGGGGTCAGGACAAAAGACAGATTTTTGACAAATTTCAAAATATGTCAGATATTGTCCAAATTATTTTTTATTTCACGTCTAGACATGTGAAATGCATGAACTAGGGCAAAAAAGTGTAAAAAAATTGGTTTTATTTTTTTTTAGTACCTTGCAGTTTTTCTTAGTTTTCACATAAGGTCCGGGGTCAGGACAAAAGACAGATTTTTGACAAATTTCAAAATATGTCAGATATTGTCCAAATTATTTTTTATTTCACTTCTAGACATGTGAAATGCATGAACTAGTGCAAAAAAGTGTAACAAAATTGATTTGATTTTTTTTTAGTACTTTTCAGTTTTTCTTAGTTTTCACATAAGGTCCGGGGTCAGGATAAAAGACAGATTTTTGACAAATTTCAAAATCTCTCAGATATTGTCCAAATTATTTTTTATTTCACTTCTAGACATGTGAAATGCATGAACTAGGGCAAAAAAAGTGAAAAAAAATTGGTCTGATTTTTTTTAGTACTTTTCAGTTTTTCTTAGTTTTCACATGAGGTCCGGGGTCAGGACAAAAGACAGATTTTTGACAAATTTCAAAATATGTCAGATATTGTCCAAATCATTTTTTATTTCACTTATAGACATGTGAAATGCATGAACTAGTGCAAAAAAGTGTAACAAAATTGATTTGATTTTTTTTTAGTACTTTTCAGTTTTTCTTAGTTTTCACATAAGGTCCGGGGTCAGGACAAAAGACAGATTTTTGACAAATTTCAAAATATGTCAGATATTGTCCAAATTATTTTTTATTTCACGTCTAGACATGTGAAATGCATGAACTAGGGCAAAAAAGTGTAAAAAAATTGGTTTGATTTTTTTTTAGTACCTTGCAGTTTTTCTTAGTTTTCACATAAGGTCCGGGGTCAGGACAAAAGACAGATTTTTGACAAATTTCAAAATATGTCAGATATTGTCCAAATTATTTTTTATTTCACTTCTAGACATGTGAAATGCATGAACTAGTGCAAAAAAGTGTAACAAAATTGATTTGATTTTTTTTTAGTACTTTTCAGTTTTTCTTAGTTTTCACATAAGGTCCGCGGTCAGGATAAAAGACAGATTTTTGACAAATTTCAAAATCTCTCAGATATTGTCCAAATTATTTTTTATTTCACTTCTAGACATGTGAAATGCATGAACTAGGGCAAAAAAAGTGAAAAAAAAATTGGTCTGATTTTTTTTAGTACTTTTCAGTTTTTCTTAGTTTTCACATAAGGTCCGGGGTCAGGACAAAAGACAGATTTTTGACAAATTTCAAAATATGTCAGATATTGTCCAAATCATTTTTTATTTCACTTATAGACATGTGAAATGCATGAACTAGTGCAAAAAAGTGTAACAAAATTGATTTGATTTTTTTTTAGTACTTTTCAGTTTTTCTTAGTTTTCACATAAGGTCCGGGGTCAGGACAAAAGACAGATTTTTGACAAATTTCAAAATATGTCAGATATTGTCCAAATTATTTTTTATTTCACGTCTAGACATGTGAAATGCATGAACTAGTGCAAAAAAGTGTAACAAAATTGGTTTGATTTTTTTTTAGTACTTTTCAGTTTTTCTTAGTTTTCACATAAGGTCCGGGGTCAGGACAAAAGACAGATTTTTGACAAATTTCAAAATCTGTCAGATATTGTCCAAATAATTTTTTATTTCACTTCTAGACATGTGAAATGCATGAACTAGGGCAAAAAAAGTGAAAAAAAATTGGTCTGATTTTTTTTAGTACTTTTCAGTTTTTCTTAGTTTTCACATAAGGTCCGGGGTCAGGACAAAAGACAGATTTTTGACAAATTTCAAAATATGTCAGATATTGTCCAAATCATTTTTTATTTCACTTATAGACATGTGAAATGCATGAACTAGTGCAAAAAAGTGTAACAAAATTGATTTGATTTTTTTTTTTTCCTTTTCAGTTTTTCTTAGTTTTCACATAAGGTCCGGGGTCAGGACAAAAGACAGATTTTTGACAAATTTCAAAATCTGTCAGATATTGTCCAAATCATTTTTTATTTCACTTCTAGACATGTGAAATGCATGAACTAGGGCAAAAAAGTGTGAAAAAATTGGTTTGATTTTTTTTAGTACCTTGCAGTTTTTCTTAGTTTTCACATAAGGTCCGGGGTCAGGACAAAAGACAGATTTTTGACAAATTTCAAAATATGTCAGATATTGTCCAAATCATTTTTTATTTCACTTATAGACATGTGAAATGCATGAACTAGTGCAAAAAAGTGTAACAAAATTGATTTGATTTTTTTTTTGTACTTTTCAGTTTTTCTTAGTTTTCACATAAGGTCCGGGGTCAGGACAAAAGACAGATTTTTGACAAATTTCAAAATCTGTCAGATATTGTCCAAATCATTTTTTATTTCACTTATAGACATGTGAAATGTATGAACTAGGGCAAAAAAGTGTAAAAAAATTGGTTTGATTTTTTTTTAGTACCTTGCAGTTTTTCTTAGTTTTCACATAAGGTCCGGGGTCAGGACAAAAGACAGATTTTTGACAAATTTCAAAATATGCCAGATATTGTCCAAATTATTTTTTATTTCACTTCTAGACATGTGAAATGCATGAACTAGTGCAAAAAAGTGTAACAAAATTGATTTGATTTTTTTTAGTACTTTTCAGTTTTTCTTAGTTTTCACATAAGGTCCGGGGTCAGGATAAAAGACAGATTTTTGACAAATTTCAAAATTCTCTGAGATATTGTCCAAATTATTTTTTATTTCACTTCTAGACATGTGAAATGCATGAACTAGTGCAAAAAAGTGTAACAAAATTGATTTGTTTTTTTTTTAGTACTTTTCAGTTTTTCTTAGTTTTCACATAAGGTCCGGGGTCAGGACAAAAGACAGATTTTTGACAAATTTCAAAATATGCCAGATATTGTCCAAATTATTTTTTATTTCACTTCTAGACATGTGAAATGCATGAACTAGTGCAAAAAAGTGTAACAAAATTGATTTGATTTTTTTTAGTACTTTTCAGTTTTTCTTAGTTTTCACATAAGGTCCGGGGTCAGGATAAAAGACAGATTTTTGACAAATTTCAAAATTCTCTGAGATATTGTCCAAATTATTTTTTATTTCACTTCTAGACATGTGAAATGCATGAACTAGTGCAAAAAAGTGTAACAAAATTGATTTGTTTTTTTTTTAGTACTTTTCAGTTTTTCTTAGTTTTCACATAAGGTCCGGGGTCAGGACAAAAGACAGATTTTTGACAAATTTCAAAATCTGTCAGATATTGTCCAAATCATTTTTTATTTCATTTCTAGACATGTGAAATGCATGAACTAGGGCAAAAAAAGTGAAAAAAAAATTGGTCTGATTTTTTTTAGTACTTTTCAGTTTTTCTTAGTTTTCACATAAGGTCCGGGGTCAGGACAAAAGACAGATTTTTGACAAATTTCAAAATATGTCAGATATTGTCCAAATTATTTTTTATTTCACGTCTAGACATGTGAAATGCATGAACTAGTGCAAAAAAGTGTAACAAAATTGATTTGATTTTTTTTTAGTACTTTTCAGTTTTTCTTAGTTTTCACATAAGGTCCGGGGTCAGGACAAAAGACAGATTTTTGACAAATTTCAAAATCTGTCAGATATTGTCCAAATCATTTTTTATTTCATTTATAGACATGTGAAATGCATGAACTAGGGCAAAAAAAGTGAAAAAAAATTGGACTGATTTTTTTTAGTACTTTTCAGTTTTTCTTAGTTTTCACATAAGGTCCGGGGTCAGGACAAAAGACAGATTTTTGACAAATTTCAAAATCTGTCAGATATTGTCCAAATCATTTTTTATTTAATTTCTAGACATGTGAAATGCATGAACTAGGGCAAGAAAGTGAAAAAAAATTGGTCTGATTTTTTTTAGTACTTTTCAGTTTTTCTTAGTTTTCACATAAGGTCCGGGGTCAGGACAAAAGACAGATTTTTGACAAATTTCAAAATCTGTCAGATATTGTCCAAATCATTTTTTATTTCACTTCTAGACATGTGAAATGCATGAACTAGGGCAAAAAAAGTGAAAAAAAATTGGACTGATTTTTTTTAGTACTTTTCAGTTTTTCTTAGTTTTCACATAAGGTCCGGGGTCAGGACAAAAGACAGATTTTTGACAAATTTCAAAATATGTCAGATATTGTCCAAATTATTTTTTATTTCACGTCTAGACATGTGAAATGCATGAACTAGGGCAAAAAAGTGTAAAAAAATTGGTTTTATTTTTTTTTAGTACCTTGCAGTTTTTCTTAGTTTTCACATAAGGTCCGGGGTCAGGACAAAAGACAGATTTTTGACAAATTTCAAAATATGTCAGATATTGTCCAAATTATTTTTTATTTCACTTCTAGACATGTGAAATGCATGAACTAGTGCAAAAAAGTGTAACAAAATTGATTTGATTTTTTTTTAGTACTTTTCAGTTTTTCTTAGTTTTCACATAAGGTCCGGGGTCAGGATAAAAGACAGATTTTTGACAAATTTCAAAATCTCTCAGATATTGTCCAAATTATTTTTTATTTCACTTCTAGACATGTGAAATGCATGAACTAGGGCAAAAAAAGTGAAAAAAAAATTGGTCTGATTTTTTTTAGTACTTTTCAGTTTTTCTTAGTTTTCACATGAGGTCCGGGGTCAGGACAAAAGACAGATTTTTGACAAATTTCAAAATATGTCAGATATTGTCCAAATCATTTTTTATTTCACTTATAGACATGTGAAATGCATGAACTAGTGCAAAAAAGTGTAACAAAATTGATTTGATTTTTTTTTAGTACTTTTCAGTTTTTCTTAGTTTTCACATAAGGTCCGGGGTCAGGACAAAAGACAGATTTTTGACAAATTTCAAAATATGTCAGATATTGTCCAAATTATTTTTTATTTCACGTCTAGACATGTGAAATGCATGAACTAGTGCAAAAAAGTGTAACAAAATTGGTTTGATTTTTTTTTAGTACTTTTCAGTTTTTCTTAGTTTTCACATAAGGTCCGGGGTCAGGACAAAAGACAGATTTTTGACAAATTTCAAAATATGTCAGATATTGTCCAAATAATTTTTTATTTCACTTCTAGACATGTGAAATGCATGAACTAGGGCAAAAAAAGTGAAAATAAATTGGTCTGATTTTTTTTAGTACTTTTCAGTTTTTCTTAGTTTTCACATAAGGTCCGGGGTCAGGACAAAATACAGATTTCTGACAAATTTCAAAATCTGTCAGATATTGTCCAAATCATTTTTTATTTAATTTCTAGACATGTGAAATGCATGAACTAGGGCAAGAAAGTGTGAAAAAATTGGTTTGATTTTTTTTTAGTACTTTTCAGTTTTTCTTAGTTTTCACATAAGGTCCGGGGTCAGGACAAAAGACAGATTTTTGACAAATTTCAAAATATGTCAGATATTGTCCAAATTATTTTTTATTTCACGTCTAGACATGTGAAATGCATGAACTAGTGCAAAAAAAGTGTAACAAAATTGGTTTGATTTTTTTTTAGTACTTTTCAGTTTTTCTTAGTTTTCACATAAGGTCCGGGGTCAGGACAAAAGACAGATTTTTGACAAATTTCAAAATATGTCAGATATTGTCCAAATCATTTTTTATTTAATTTCTAGACATGTGAAATGCATGAACTAGGGCAAGAAAGTGTGAAAAAATTGGTTTGATTTTTTTTTAGTACTTTTCAGTTTTTCTTAGTTTTCACATAAGGTCCGGGGTCAGGACAAAAGACAGATTTTTTACAAATTTCAAAATATGTCAGATATTGTCCAAGTCATTTTTTATTTCACTTCTAGACATGTGAAATGCATGAACTAGGGCAAAAAAGTGTAAAAAAATTGGTTTGATTTTTTTTAGTACCTTACAGTTTTTCTTAGTTTTCACATAAGGTCCGGGGGGTCAGGACAAAAGACAGATTTTTGACAAATTTCAAAATATGTCAGATATTGTCCAAATTATTTTTTATTTCACTTCTAGACATGTGAAATGCATGAACTAGGGCAAAAAAAGTGAAAAAAAATTGGTCTGATTTTTTTTTAGTACCTTGCAGTTTTTCTTAGTTTTCACATAAGGTCCGGGGTCAGGACAAAAGACAGATTTTTGACAAATTTCAAAATATGTCAGATATTGTCCAAATCATTTTTTATTTCACGTCTAGACATGTGAAATGCATGAACTAGTGCAAAAAAGTGTAACAAAATTGGTTTGATTTTTTTTAGTACCTTGCAGTTTTTCTTAGTTTTCACATAAGGTCCGGGGTCAGGACAAAAGACAGATTTTTGACAAATTTCAAAATATGCCAGATATTGTCCAAATTATTTTTTATTTCACTTCTAGACATGTGAAATGCATGAACTAGTGCAAAAAAGTGTAACAAAATTGATTTGATTTTTTTTAGTACTTTTCAGTTTTTCTTAGTTTTCACATAAGGTCCGGGGTCAGGACAAAAGACAGATTTTTGACAAATTTCAAAATCTGTCAGATATTGTCCAAATCATTTTTAATTTAATTTCTAGACATGTGAAATGCATGAACTAGGGCAAGAAAGTGAAAAAAAATTGGTCTGATTTTTTTTAGTACTTTTCAGTTTTTCTTAGTTTTCACATAAGGTCCGGGGTCAGGACAAAAGACAGATTTTTGACAAATTTCAAAATATGTCAGATATTGTCCAAATTATTTTTTATTTCACGTCTAGACATGTGAAATGCATGAACTAGTGCAAAAAAGTGTAACAAAATTGGTTTGATTTTTTTTTAGTACTTTTCAGTTTTTCTTAGTTTTCACATAAGGTCCGGGGTCAGGACAAAAGACAGATTTTTGACAAATTTCAAAATCTGTCAGATATTGTCCAAATCATTTTTTATTTCACTTCTAGACATGTGAAATGCATGAACTAGGGCAAAAAAGTGTGAAAAAATTGGTTTGATTTTTTTTAGTACCTTGCAGTTTTTCTTAGTTTTCACATAAGGTCCGGGGTCAGGACAAAAGACAGATTTTTGACAAATTTCAAAATATGTCAGATATTGTCCAAATCATTTTTTATTTCACTTATAGACATGTGAAATGTATGAACTAGGGCAAAAAAGTGTAAAAAAATTGGTTTGATTTTTTTTTAGTACCTTGCAGTTTTTCTTAGTTTTCACATAAGGTCCGGGGTCAGGACAAAAGACAGATTTTTGACAAATTTCAAAATATGTCAGATATTGTCCAAATTATTTTTTATTTCACTTCTAGACATGTGAAATGCATGAACTAGGGCAAAAAAGTGTGAAAAAATTGGTTTGATTTTTTTTAGTACCTTGCAGTTTTTCTTAGTTTTCACATAAGGTCCGGGGTCAGGACAAAAGACAGATTTTTGACAAATTTCAAAATATGTCAGATATTGTCCAAATCATTTTTTATTTCACTTATAGACATGTGAAATGTATGAACTAGGGCAAAAAAGTGTAAAAAAATTGGTTTGATTTTTTTTTAGTACCTTGCAGTTTTTCTTAGTTTTCACATAAGGTCCGGGGTCAGGACAAAAGACAGATTTTTGACAAATTTCAAAATATGCCAGATATTGTCCAAATTATTTTTTATTTCACTTCTAGACATGTGAAATGCATGAACTAGTGCAAAAAAGTGTAACAAAATTGATTTGATTTTTTTTAGTACTTTTCAGTTTTTCTTAGTTTTCACATAAGGTCCGGGGTCAGGATAAAAGACAGATTTTTGACAAATTTCTAAATTCTCTGAGATATTGTCCAAATTATTTTTTATTTCACTTCTAGACATGTGAAATGCATGAACTAGTGCAAAAAAGTGTAACAAAATTGATTTGTTTTTTTTTTAGTACTTTTCAGTTTTTCTTAGTTTTCACATAAGGTCCGGGGTCAGGACAAAAGACAGATTTTTGACAAATTTCAAAATCTGTCAGATATTGTCCAAATCATTTTTTATTTCATTTCTAGACATGTGAAATGCATGAACTAGGGCAAAAAAAGTGAAAAAAAAATTGGTCTGATTTTTTTTAGTACTTTTCAGTTTTTCTTAGTTTTCACATAAGGTCCGGGGTCAGGACAAAAGACAGATTTTTGACAAATTTCAAAATATGTCAGATATTGTCCAAATTATTTTTTATTTCACGTCTAGACATGTGAAATGCATGAACTAGTGCAAAAAAGTGTAACAAAATTGATTTGATTTTTTTTTAGTACTTTTCAGTTTTTCTTAGTTTTCACATAAGGTCCGGGGTCAGGACAAAAGACAGATTTTTGACAAATTTCAAAATCTGTCAGATATTGTCCAAATCATTTTTAATTTAATTTCTAGACATGTGAAATGCATGAACTAGGGCAAGAAAGTGAAAAAAAATTGGTCTGATTTTTTTTAGTACTTTTCAGTTTTTCTTAGTTTTCACATAAGGTCCGGGGTCAGGACAAAAGACAGATTTTTGACAAATTTCAAAATATGTCAGATATTGTCCAAATTATTTTTTATTTCACGTCTAGACATGTGAAATGCATGAACTAGTGCAAAAAAGTGTAACAAAATTGGTTTGATTTTTTTTTAGTACTTTTCAGTTTTTCTTAGTTTTCACATAAGGTCCGGGGTCAGGACAAAAGACAGATTTTTGACAAATTTCAAAATCTGTCAGATATTGTCCAAATCATTTTTTATTTCACTTCTAGACATGTGAAATGCATGAACTAGGGCAAAAAAGTGTGAAAAAATTGGTTTGATTTTTTTTAGTACCTTGCAGTTTTTCTTAGTTTTCACATAAGGTCCGGGGTCAGGACAAAAGACAGATTTTTGACAAATTTCAAAATATGTCAGATATTGTCCAAATCATTTTTTATTTCACTTATAGACATGTGAAATGTATGAACTAGGGCAAAAAAGTGTAAAAAAATTGGTTTGATTTTTTTTTAGTACCTTGCAGTTTTTCTTAGTTTTCACATAAGGTCCGGGGTCAGGACAAAAGACAGATTTTTGACAAATTTCAAAATATGTCAGATATTGTCCAAATTATTTTTTATTTCACTTCTAGACATGTGAAATGCATGAACTAGGGCAAAAAAGTGTGAAAAAATTGGTTTGATTTTTTTTAGTACCTTGCAGTTTTTCTTAGTTTTCACATAAGGTCCGGGGTCAGGACAAAAGACAGATTTTTGACAAATTTCAAAATATGTCAGATATTGTCCAAATCATTTTTTATTTCACTTATAGACATGTGAAATGTATGAACTAGGGCAAAAAAGTGTAAAAAAATTGGTTTGATTTTTTTTTAGTACCTTGCAGTTTTTCTTAGTTTTCACATAAGGTCCGGGGTCAGGACAAAAGACAGATTTTTGACAAATTTCAAAATATGTCAGATATTGTCCAAATTATTTTTTATTTCACTTCTAGACATGTGAAATGCATGAACTAGGGCAAAAAAGTGTGAAAAAATTGGTTTGATTTTTTTTAGTACCTTGCAGTTTTTCTTAGTTTTCACATAAGGTCCGGGGTCAGGACAAAAGACAGATTTTTGACAAATTTCAAAATATGTCAGATATTGTCCAAATCATTTTTTATTTCACTTATAGACATGTGAAATGTATGAACTAGGGCAAAAAAGTGTAAAAAAATTGGTTTGATTTTTTTTTAGTACCTTGCAGTTTTTCTTAGTTTTCACATAAGGTCCGGGGTCAGGACAAAAGACAGATTTTTGACAAATTTCAAAATATGCCAGATATTGTCCAAATTATTTTTTATTTCACTTCTAGACATGTGAAATGCATGAACTAGTGCAAAAAAGTGTAACAAAATTGATTTGATTTTTTTTAGTACTTTTCAGTTTTTCTTAGTTTTCACATAAGGTCCGGGGTCAGGATAAAAGACAGATTTTTGACAAATTTCAAAATTCTCTGAGATATTGTCCAAATTATTTTTTATTTCACTTCTAGACATGTGAAATGCATGAACTAGTGCAAAAAAGTGTAACAAAATTGATTTGTTTTTTTTTTAGTACTTTTCAGTTTTTCTTAGTTTTCAAATAAGGTCCGGGGTCAGGACAAAAGACAGATTTTTGACAAATTTCAAAATCTGTCAGATATTGTCCAAATCATTTTTTATTTCATTTCTAGACATGTGAAATGCATGAACTAGGGCAAAAAAAGTGAAAAAAAAATTGGTCTGATTTTTTTTAGTACTTTTCAGTTTTTCTTAGTTTTCACATAAGGTCCGGGGTCAGGACAAAAGACAGATTTTTGACAAATTTCAAAATATGTCAGATATTGTCCAAATTATTTTTTATTTCACGTCTAGACATGTGAAATGCATGAACTAGTGCAAAAAAGTGTAACAAAATTGATTTGATTTTTTTTTAGTACTTTTCAGTTTTTCTTAGTTTTCACATAAGGTCCGGGGTCAGGACAAAAGACAGATTTTTGACAAATTTCAAAATCTGTCAGATATTGTCCAAATCATTTTTTATTTCATTTCTAGACATGTGAAATGCATGAACTAGGGCAAAAAAAGTGAAAAAAAATTGGACTGATTTTTTTTAGTACTTTTCAGTTTTTCTTAGTTTTCACATAAGGTCCGGGGTCAGGACAAAAGACAGATTTTTGACAAATTTCAAAATATGTCAGATATTGTCCAAATTATTTTTTATTTCACGTCTAGACATGTGAAATGCATGAACTAGTGCAAAAAAGTGTAACAAAATTGATTTGATTTTTTTTAGTACTTTTCAGTTTTTCTTAGTTTTCACATAAGGTCCGGGGTCAGGACAAAAGACAGATTTTTGACAAATTTCAAAATATGTCAGATATTGTCCAAATCATTTTTAATTTAATTTCTAGACATGTGAAATGCATGAACTAGGGCAAGAAAGTGAAAAAAAATTGGTCTGATTTTTTTTAGTACTTTTCAGTTTTTCTTAGTTTTCACATAAGGTCCAGGGTCAGGACAAAAGACAGATTTTTGACAAATTTCAAAATATGTCAGATATTGTCCAAATTATTTTTTATTTCACGTCTAGACATGTGAAATGCATGAACTAGTGCAAAAAAGTGTAACAAAATTGATTTGATTTTTTTTTAGTACTTTTCAGTTTTTCTTAGTTTTCACATAAGGTCCGGGGTCAGGACAAAAGACAGATTTTTGACAAATTTCAAAATCTGTCAGATATTGTCCAAATCATTTTTTATTTAATTTCTAGACATGTGAAATGCATGAACTAGGGCAAGAAAGTGAAAAAAAATTGGTCTGATTTTTTTTAGTACTTTTCAGTTTTTCTTAGTTTTCACATAAGGTCCGGGGTCAGGACAAAAGACAGATTTTTGACAAATTTCAAAATATGTCAGATATTGTCCAAATCATTTTTATTTCACTTATAGACATGTGAAATGCATGAACTAGTGCAAAAAAGTGTAACAAAATTGATTTGATTTTTTTTTAGTACTTTTCAGTTTTTCTTAGTTTTCACATAAGGTCCGGGGTCAGGACAAAAGACAGATTTTTGACAAATTTCAAAATCTGTCAGATATTGTCCAAATCATTTTTTATTTCACTTATAGACATGTGAAATGCATGAACTAGTGCAAAAAAGTGTAACAAAATTGGTTTGATTTTTTTTTAGTACTTTTCAGTTTTTCTTAGTTTTCACATAAGGTCCGGGGTCAGGACAAAAGACAGATTTTTGACAAATTTCAAAATCTGTCAGATATTGTCCAAATAATTTTTTATTTCACTTCTAGACATGTGAAATGCATGAACTAGGGCAAAAAAAGTGAAAAAAAATTGGTCTGATTTTTTTTAGTACTTTTCAGTTTTTCTTAGTTTTCACATAAGGTCCGGGGTCAGCACAAAAGACAGATTTTTGACAAATTTCAAAATCTGTCAGATATTGTCCAAGTCATTTTTTATTTCACTTCTAGACATGTGAAATGCATGAACTAGGGCAAAAAAGTGTAAAAAAATTGGTTTGATTTTTTTTAGTACCTTACAGTTTTTCTTAGTTTTCACATAAGGTCCGGGGGGTCAGGACAAAAGACAGATTTTTGAAAAATTTCAAAATATGTCAGATATTGTCCAAATTATTTTTTATTTCACTTCTAGACATGTGAAATGCATGAACTAGGGCAAAAAAGGGAAAAAAAATTGGTCTGATTTTTTTTTAGTACCTTGCAGTTTTTCTTAGTTTTCACATAAGGTCCGGGGTCAGGACAAAAGACAGATTTTTGACAAATTTCAAAATCTGTCAGATATTGTCCAAATAATTTTTTATTTCACTTCTAGACATGTGAAATGCATGAACTAGGGCAAAAAAAGTGAAAAAAAATTGGTCTGATTTTTTTTAGTACTTTTCAGTTTTTCTTAGTTTTCACATAAGGTCCGGGGTCAGCACAAAAGACAGATTTTTGACAAATTTCAAAATCTGTCAGATATTGTCCAAGTCATTTTTTATTTCACTTCTAGACATGTGAAATGCATGAACTAGGGCAAAAAAGTGTAAAAAAATTGGTTTGATTTTTTTTAGTACCTTACAGTTTTTCTTAGTTTTCACATAAGGTCCGGGGGGTCAGGACAAAAGACAGATTTTTGAAAAATTTCAAAATATGTCAGATATTGTCCAAATTATTTTTTATTTCACTTCTAGACATGTGAAATGCATGAACTAGGGCAAAAAAGGGAAAAAAAATTGGTCTGATTTTTTTTTAGTACCTTGCAGTTTTTCTTAGTTTTCACATAAGGTCCGGGGTCAGGACAAAAGACAGATTTTTGACAAATTTCAAAATATGTCAGATATTGTCCAAATCATTTTTTATTTCACGTCTAGACATGTGAAAGCATGAACTAGTGCAAAAAAGTGTAACAAAATTGGTTTGATTTTTTTTAGTACCTTTCAGTTTTTCTTAGTTTTCACATAAGGTCCGGGGTCAGCACAAAAGACAGATTTTTGACAAATTTCAAAATCTGTCAGATATTGTCCAAATTATTTTTTATTTCACTTCTAGACATGTGAAATGCATGAACTAGGGCAAAAAAAGTGAAAAAAAATTGGTTTGATTTTTTTTAGTACCTTTCAGTTTTTCTTAGTTTTCACATAAGGTCCGGGGTCAGGACAAAAGACAGATTTTTGACAAATTTCAAAATCTGTCAGATATTGTCCAAATCATTTTTTATTTAATTTCTAGACATGTGAAATGCATGAACTAGGGCAAGAAAGTGAAAAAAAATTGGTCTGATTTTTTTTAGTACTTTTCAGTTTTTCTTAGTTTTCACATAAGGTCCGGGGTCAGGACAAAAGACAGATTTTTGACAAATTTCAAAATCTGTCAGATATTGTCCAAATCATTTTTTATTTCACTTCTAGACATGTGAAATGCATGAACTAGGGCAAAAAAAGTGTAACAAAATTGATTTGATTTTTTTTTAGTACTTTTCAGTTTTTCTTAGTTTTCACATAAGGTCCGGGGTCAGGACAAAAGACAGATTTTTGACAAATTTCAAAATCTGTCAGATATTGTCCAAATCATTTTTTATTTCACTTATAGACATGTGAAATGCATGAACTAGTGCAAAAAAGTGTAACAAAATTGGTTTGATTTTTTTTTAGTACTTTTCAGTTTTTCTTAGTTTTCACATAAGGTCCGGGGTCAGGACAAAAGACAGATTTTTGACAAATTTCAAAATCTGTCAGATATTGTCCAAATAATTTTTTATTTCACTTCTAGACATGTGAAATGCATGAACTAGGGCAAAAAAAGTGAAAAAAAATTGGTCTGATTTTTTTTAGTACTTTTCAGTTTTTCTTAGTTTTCACATAAGGTCCGGGGTCAGCACAAAAGACAGATTTTTGACAAATTTCAAAATCTGTCAGATATTGTCCAAGTCATTTTTTATTTCACTTCTAGACATGTGAAATGCATGAACTAGGGCAAAAAAGTGTAAAAAAATTGGTTTGATTTTTTTTAGTACCTTACAGTTTTTCTTAGTTTTCACATAAGGTCCGGGGGGTCAGGACAAAAGACAGATTTTTGAAAAATTTCAAAATATGTCAGATATTGTCCAAATTATTTTTTATTTCACTTCTAGACATGTGAAATGCATGAACTAGGGCAAAAAAGGGAAAAAAAATTGGTCTGATTTTTTTTTAGTACCTTGCAGTTTTTCTTAGTTTTCACATAAGGTCCGGGGTCAGGACAAAAGACAGATTTTTGACAAATTTCAAAATATGTCAGATATTGTCCAAATCATTTTTTATTTCACGTCTAGACATGTGAAATGCATGAACTAGTGCAAAAAAGTGTAACAAAATTGGTTTGATTTTTTTTAGTACCTTTCAGTTTTTCTTAGTTTTCACATAAGGTCCGGGGTCAGCACAAAAGACAGATTTTTGACAAATTTCAAAATCTGTCAGATATTGTCCAAATTATTTTTTATTTCACTTCTAGACATGTGAAATGCATGAACTAGGGCAAAAAAAGTGAAAAAAAATTGGTTTGATTTTTTTTAGTACCTTTCAGTTTTTCTTAGTTTTCACATAAGGTCCGGGGTCAGGACAAAAGACAGATTTTTGACAAATTTCAAAATCTGTCAGATATTGTCCAAATCATTTTTTATTTAATTTCTAGACATGTGAAATGCATGAACTAGGGCAAAAAAAGTGAAAAAAAATTGGTCTGATTTTTTTTAGTACGTTTCAGTTTTTCTTAGTTTTCACATAAGGTCCGGGGTCAGGACAAAAGACAGATTTTTGACAAATTTCAAAATATGTCAGATATTGTCCAAATTATTTTTTATTTCACGTCTAGACATGTGAAATGCATGAACTAGTGCAAAAAAGTGTAACAAAATTGGTTTGATTTTTTTTTAGTACTTTTCAGTTTTTCTTAGTTTTCACATAAGGTCCGGGGTCAGGACAAAAGACAGATTTTTGACAAATTTCAAAATCTGTCAGATATTGTCCAAATAATTTTTTATTTCACTTCTAGACATGTGAAATGCATGAACTAGGGCAAAAAAGTGTAAAAATATTGGTTTGATTTTTTTTAGTACCTTTCAGTTTTTCTTAGTTTTCACATAAGGTCCGGGGTCAGGACAAAAGACAGATTTTTGACAAATTTCAAAATCTGTCAGATATTGTCCAAATCATTTTTTATTTAATTTCTAGACATGTGAAATGCATGAACTAGGGCAAAAAAAGTGAAAAAAAATTGGTCTGATTTTTTTTAGTACTTTTCAGTTTTTCTTAGTTTTCACATAAGGTCCGGGGTCAGGACAAAATACAGATTTCTGACAAATTTCAAAATCTGTCAGATATTGTCCAAATCATTTTTTATTTAATTTCTAGACATGTGAAATGCATGAACTAGGGCAAGAAAGTGTGAAAAAATTGGTTTGATTTTTTTTTAGTACTTTTCAGTTTTTCTTAGTTTTCACATAAGGTCCGGGGTCAGGACAAAAGACAGATTTTTGACAAATTTCAAAATATGTCAGATATTGTCCAAATTATTTTTTATTTCACGTCTAGACATGTGAAATGCATGAACTAGTGCAAAAAAAGTGTAACAAAATTGGTTTGATTTTTTTTTAGTACTTTTCAGTTTTTCTTAGTTTTCACATCAGGTCCGGGGTCAGGACAAAAGACAGATTTTTTACAAATTTCAAAATATGTCAGATATTGTCCAAATCATTTTTTATTTCACTTCTAGACATGTGAAATGCATGAACTAGGGCAAAAAAGTGTAAAAAAATTGGTTTGATTTTTTTTTAGTACCTTGCAGTTTT
Organism: Alosa pseudoharengus; assembly: GCF_046254945.1. NCBI lineage: Eukaryota > Metazoa > Chordata > Actinopteri > Clupeiformes > Clupeidae > Alosa > Alosa pseudoharengus. Next base: position 143,850 of record NW_027468849.1, read on the forward strand.
TCTTAGTTTTCACATAAGGTCCGGGGTCAGGACAAAAGACAGAATTTTGACAAATTTCAAAATATGTCAGATATTGTCCAAATCATTTTTTATTTCACTTATAGACATGTGAAATGCATGAACTAGGGCAAAAAAGTGTAAAAAAATTGGTTTGATTTTTTTTTAGTACCTTGCAGTTTTTCTTAGTTTTCACATAAGGTCCGGGGTCAGGACAAAAGACAGATTTTTGACAAATTTCAAAATATGTCAGATATTGTCCAAATCATTTTTTATTTCACGTCTAGACATGTGAAATGCATGAACTAGGGCAAAAAAGTGTAAAAAAATTGGTTTGATTTTTTTTTAGTACCTTGCAGTTTTTCTTAGTTTTCACATAAGGTCCGGGGTCAGGACAAAAGACAGATTTTTGACAAATTTCAAAATATGTCAGATATTGTCCAAATCATTTTTTATTTCACTTCTAGACATGTGAAATGCATGAACTAGGGCAAAAAAAGTGAAAAAAAATTGGTCTGATTTTTTTTAGTACTTTTCAGTTTTTCTTAGTTTTCACATAAGGTCCGGGGTCAGGACAAAATACAGATTTCTGACAAATTTCAAAATCTGTCAGATATTGTCCAAATCATTTTTTATTTAATTTCTAGACATGTGAAATGCATGAACTAGGGCAAGAAAGTGTGAAAAAATTGGTTTGATTTTTTTTTAGTACTTTTCAGTTTTTCTTAGTTTTCACATAAGGTCCGGGGTCAGGACAAAAGACAGATTTTTGACAAATTTCAAAATATGTCAGATATTGTCCAAATTATTTTTTATTTCACGTCTAGACATGTGAAATGCATGAACTAGTGCAAAAAAAGTGTAACAAAATTGGTTTGATTTTTTTTTAGTACTTTTCAGTTTTTCTTAGTTTTCACATAAGGTCCGGGGTCAGGACAAAAGACAGATTTTTTACAAATTTCAAAATATGTCAGATATTGTCCAAATCATTTTTTATTTCACTTCTAGACATGTGAAATGCATGAACTAGGGCAAAAAAGTGTAAAAAAATTGGTTTGATTTTTTTTTAGTACCTTGCAGTTTTTCTTAGTTTTCACATAAGGTCCGGGGTCAGGACAAAAGACAGAATTTTGACAAATTTCAAAATATGTCAGATATTGTCCAAATCATTTTTTATTTCACTTATAGACATGTGAAATGCATGAACTAGGGCAAAAAAGTGTAAAAAAATTGGTTTGATTTTTTTTTAGTACCTTGCAGTTTTTTTTAGTTTTCACATAAGGTCCGGGGTCAGGACAAAAGACAGATTTTTGACAAATTTCAAAATATGTCAGATATTGTCCAAATCATTTTTTATTTCACGTCTAGACATGTGAAATGCATGAACTAGTGCAAAAAAGTGTAACAAAATTGGTTTGATTTTTTTTAGTACCTTACAGTTTTTCTTAGTTTTCACATAAGGTCCGGGGGGTCAGGACAAAAGACAGATTTTTGAAAAATTTCAAAATATGTCAGATATTGTCCAAATTATTTTTTATTTCACTTCTAGACATGTGAAATGCATGAACTAGGGCAAAAAAGGGAAAAAAAATTGGTCTGATTTTTTTTAGTACCTTGCAGTTTTTCTTAGTTTTCACATAAGGTCCGGGGTCAGGACAAAAGACAGATTTTTGACAAATTTCAAAATATGTCAGATATTGTCCAAATCATTTTTTATTTCACTTCTAGACATGTGAAATGCATGAACTAGGGCAAAAAAGTGTAAAAAAATTGGTTTGATTTTTTTTAGTACCTTTCAGTTTTTCTTAGTTTTCACACAAGGTCCGGGGTCAGGACAAAAGACAGATTTTTGACAAATTTCAAAATATGTCAGATATTGTCCAAATTATTTTTTATTTCACTTATAGACATGTGAAATGCATGAACTAGGGCAAAAAAGTGTAAAAAAATTGGTTTGATTTTTTTTAGTACCTTTCAGTTTTTTTTAGTTTTCACATAAGGTCCGGGGTCAGGACAAAAGACAGATTTTTGACAAATTTCAAAATATGTCAGATATTGTCCAAATTATTTTTTATTTCACGTCTAGACATGTGAAATGCATGAACTAGTGCAAAAAAAGTGTAACAAAATTGGTTTGATTTTTTTTTAGTACTTTTCAGTTTTTCTTAGTTTTCACATAAGGTCCGGGGTCAGGACAAAAGACAGAATTTTGACAAATTTCAAAATATGTCAGATATTGTCCAAATCATTTTTTATTTCACTTATAGACATGTGAAATGCATGAACTAGGGCAAAAAAGTGTAAAAAAATTGGTTTGATTTTTTTTTAGTACCTTGCAGTTTTTTTTAGTTTTCACATAAGGTCCGGGGTCAGGACAAAAGACAGATTTTTGACAAATTTCAAAATATGTCAGATATTGTCCAAATTATTTTTTATTTCACGTCTAGACATGTGAAATGCATGAACTAGGGCAAAAAAGTGTAAAAAAATTGGTTTGATTTTTTTTAGTACCTTGCAGTTTTTCTTAGTTTTCACATAAGGTCCGGGGTCAGGACAAAAGACAGAATTTTGACAAATTTCAAAATATGTCAGATATTGTCCAAATCATTTTTTATTTCACTTATAGACATGTGAAATGCATGAACTAGGGCAAAAAAGTGTAAAAAAATTGGTTTGATTTTTTTTAGTACCTTTCAGTTTTTTTTAGTTTTCACATAAGGTCCGGGGTCAGGACAAAAGACAGATTTTTGACAAATTTCAAAATCTGTCAGATATTGTCCAAATTATTTTTTATTTCACGTCTAGACATGTGAAATGCATGAACTAGTGCAAAAAAAGTGTAACAAAATTGGTTTGATTTTTTTTTAGTACTTTTCAGTTTTTCTTAGTTTTCACATAAGGTCCGGGGTCAGGACGAAAGACAGAATTTTGACAAATTTCAAAATATGTCAGATATTGTCCAAATCATTTTTTATTTCACTTATAGACATGTGAAATGCATGAACTAGGGCAAAAAAGTGTAAAAAAATTGGTTTGATTTTTTTTTAGTACCTTGCAGTTTTTTTTAGTTTTCACATAAGGTCCGGGGTCAGGACAAAAGACAGATTTTTGACAAATTTCAAAATATGTCAGATATTGTCCAAATTATTTTTTATTTCACGTCTAGACATGTGAAATGCATGAACTAGGGCAAAAAAGTGTAAAAAAATTGGTTTGATTTTTTTTAGTACCTTGCAGTTTTTCTTAGTTTTCACATAAGGTCCGGGGTCAGGACAAAAGACAGAATTTTGACAAATTTCAAAATATGTCAGATATTGTCCAAATCATTTTTTATTTCACTTATAGACATGTGAAATGCATGAACTAGGGCAAAAAAGTGTAAAAAAATTGGTTTGATTTTTTTTTAGTACTTTTCAGTTTTTCTTAGTTTTCACATAAGGTCCGGGGTCAGGACAAAAGACAGAATTTTGACAAATTTCAAAATATGTCAGATATTGTCCAAATTATTTTTTATTTCACGTCTAGACATGTGAAATGCATGAACTAGTGCAAAAAAGTGTAACAAAATTGGTTTGATTTTTTTTTAGTACTTTTCAGTTTTTCTTAGTTTTCACATAAGGTCCGGGGTCAGGACAAAAGACAGATTTTTGACAAATTTCAAAATATGTCAGATATTGTCCAAATTATTTTTTATTTCACGTCTAGACATGTGAAATGCATGAACTAGTGCAAAAAAGTCTAACAAAATTGGTCTGATTTTTTTTTAGTACTTTTCAGTTTTTCTTAGTTTTCACATAAGGTCCGGGGTCAGGACAAAAGACAGATTTTTGACAAATTTCAAAATATGTCAGATATTGTCCAAATCATTTTTTATTTCACGTCTAGACATGTGAAATGCATGAACTAGTGCAAAAAAGTGTAACAAAATTGGTTTGATTTTTTTTAGTACCTTTCAGTTTTTCTTAGTTTTCACATAAGGTCCGGGGTCAGCACAAAAGACAGATTTTTGACAAATTTCAAAATCTGTCAGATATTGTCCAAGTCATTTTTTATTTCACTTCTAGACATGTGAAATGCATGAACTAGGGCAAAAAAGTGTAAAAAAATTGGTTTGATTTTTTTTAGTACCTTACAGTTTTTCTTAGTTTTCACATAAGGTCCGGGGGGTCAGGACAAAAGACAGATTTTTGAAAAATTTCAAAATATGTCAGATATTGTCCAAATTATTTTTTATTTCACTTCTAGACATGTGAAATGCATGAACTAGGGCAAAAAAGGGAAAAAAAATTGGTCTGATTTTTTTTTAGTACCTTGCAGTTTTTCTTAGTTTTCACATAAGGTCCGGGGTCAGGACAAAAGACAGATTTTTGACAAATTTCAAAATATGTCAGATATTGTCCAAATTATTTTTTATTTCACGTCTAGACATGTGAAATGCATGAACTAGGGCAAAAAAGTGTAAAAAAATTGGTTTGATTTTTTTTAGTACCTTGCAGTTTTTCTTAGTTTTCACATAAGGTCCGGGGTCAGGACAAAAGACAGAATTTTGACAAATTTCAAAATATGTCAGATATTGTCCAAATCATTTTTTATTTCACTTATAGACATGTGAAATGCATGAACTAGGGCAAAAAAGTGTAAAAAAATTGGTTTGATTTTTTTTAGTACCTTTCAGTTTTTTTTAGTTTTCACATAAGGTCCGGGGTCAGGACAAAAGACAGAATTTTGACAAATTTCAAAATATGTCAGATATTGTCCAAATCATTTTTTATTTCACTTATAGACATGTGAAATGCATGAACTAGGGCAAAAAAGTGTAAAAAAATTGGTTTGATTTTTTTTAGTACCTTTCAGTTTTTTTTAGTTTTCACATAAGGTCCGGGGTCAGGACAAAAGACAGATTTTTGACAAATTTCAAAATATGTCAGATATTGTCCAAATTATTTTTTATTTCACGTCTAGACATGTGAAATGCATGAACTAGTGCAAAAAAAGTGTAACAAAATTGGTTTGATTTTTTTTTAGTACTTTTCAGTTTTTCTTAGTTTTCACATAAGGTCCGGGGTCAGGACGAAAGACAGAATTTTGACAAATTTCAAAATATGTCAGATATTGTCCAAATCATTTTTTATTTCACTTATAGACATGTGAAATGCATGAACTAGGGCAAAAAAGTGTAAAAAAATTGGTTTGATTTTTTTTTAGTACCTTGCAGTTTTTTTTAGTTTTCACATAAGGTCCGGGGTCAGGACAAAAGACAGATTTTTGACAAATTTCAAAATATGTCACATATTGTCCAAATTATTTTTTATTTCACGTCTAGACATGTGAAATGCATGAACTAGGGCAAAAAAGTGTAAAAAAATTGGTTTGATTTTTTTTAGTACCTTGCAGTTTTTCTTAGTTTTCACATAAGGTCCGGGGTCAGGACAAAAGACAGAATTTTGACAAATTTCAAAATATGTCAGATATTGTCCAAATCATTTTTTATTTCACTTATAGACATGTGAAATGCATGAACTAGGGCAAAAAAGTGTAAAAAAATTGGTTTGATTTTTTTTAGTACCTTTCAGTTTTTTTTAGTTTTCACATAAGGTCCGGGGTCAGGACAAAAGACAGATTTTTGACAAATTTCAAAATATGTCAGATATTGTCCAAATTATTTTTTATTTCACGTCTAGACATGTGAAATGCATGAACTAGTGCAAAAAAGTGTAACAAAATTGGTTTGATTTTTTTTTAGTACTTTTCAGTTTTTCTTAGTTTTCACATAAGGTCCGGGGTCAGGACAAAAGACAGATTTTTGACAAATTTCAAAATATGTCAGATATTGTCCAAATTATTTTTTATTTCACGTCTAGACATGTGAAATGCATGAACTAGTGCAAAAAAGTCTAACAAAATTGGTCTGATTTTTTTTAAGTACTTTTCAGTTTTTCTTAGTTTTCACATAAGGTCCGGGGTCAGGACAAAAGACAGATTTTTGACAAATTTCAAAATATGTCAGATATTGTCCAAATTATTTTTTATTTCACGTCTAGACATGTGAAATGCATGAACTAGTGCAAAAAAGTCTAACAAAATTGGTCTGATTTTTTTTAGTACTTTTCAGTTTTTCTTAGTTTTCACATAAGGTCCGGGGTCAGGACAAAAGACAGATTTTTGACAAATTTCAAAATCTGTCAGATATTGTCCAAATCATTTTTTATTTCACTTCTAGACATGTGAAATGCATGAACTAGGGCAAAAAAGGGAAAAAAAATTGGTCTGATTTTTTTTTAGTACCTTGCAGTTTTTCTTAGTTTTCACATAAGGTCCGGGGTCAGGACAAAAGACAGATTTTTGACAAATTTCAAAATATGTCAGATATTGTCCAAATCATTTTTTATTTCACTTCTAGACATGTGAAATGCATGAACTAGGGCAAAAAAGTGTAAAAAAATTGGTTTGATTTTTTTTAGTACCTTTCAGTTTTTCTTAGTTTTCACACAAGGTCCGGGGTCAGGACAAAAGACAGATTTTTGACAAATTTCAAAATATGTCAGATATTGTCCAAATTATTTTTTATTTCACTTATAGACATGTGAAATGCATGAACTAGGGCAAAAAAGTGTAAAAAAATTGGTTTGATTTTTTTTAGTACCTTTCAGTTTTTTTTAGTTTTCACATAAGGTCCGGGGTCAGGACAAAAGACAGATTTTTGACAAATTTCAAAATCTGTCAGATATTGTCCAAATCATTTTTTATTTAATTTCTAGACATGTGAAATGCATGAACTAGGGCAAAAAAAGTGAAAAAAAATTGGTCTGATTTTTTTTAGTACTTTTCAGTTTTTCTTAGTTTTCACATAAGGTCCGGGGTCAGGACAAAATACAGATTTCTGATAAATTTCAAAATCTGTCAGATATTGTCCAAATCATTTTTTATTTAATTTCTAGACATGTGAAATGCATGAACTAGGGCAAGAAAGTGTGAAAAAATTGGTTTGATTTTTTTTTAGTACTTTTCAGTTTTTCTTAGTTTTCACATAAGGTCCGGGGTCAGGACAAAAGACAGATTTTTGACAAATTTCAAAATATGTCAGATATTGTCCAAATTATTTTTTATTTCACGTCTAGACATGTGAAATGCATGAACTAGTGCAAAAAAAGTGTAACAAAATTGTTTGATTTTTTTTTAGTACTTTTCAGTTTTTCTTAGTTTTCACATAAGGTCCGGGGTCAGGACAAAAGACAGAATTTTGACAAATTTCAAAATATGTCAGATATTGTCCAAATCATTTTTTATTTCACTTATAGACATGTGAAATGCATGAACTAGGGCAAAAAAGTGTAAAAAAATTGGTTTGATTTTTTTTTAGTACCTTGCAGTTTTTTTTAGTTTTCACATAAGGTCCGGGGTCAGGACAAAAGACAGATTTTTGACAAATTTCAAAATATGTCAGATATTGTCCAAATTATTTTTTATTTCACGTCTAGACATGTGAAATGCATGAACTAGGGCAAAAAAGTGTAAAAAAATTGGTTTGATTTTTTTTAGTACCTTGCAGTTTTTCTTAGTTTTCACATAAGGTCCGGGGTCAGGACAAAAGACAGAATTTTGACAAATTTCAAAATATGTCAGATATTGTCCAAATCATTTTTTATTTCACTTATAGACATGTGAAATGCATGAACTAGGGCAAAAAAGTGTAAAAAAATTGGTTTGATTTTTTTTAGTACCTTTCAGTTTTTTTTAGTTTTCACATAAGGTCCGGGGTCAGGACAAAAGACAGAATTTTGACAAATTTCAAAATATGTCAGATATTGTCCAAATCATTTTTTATTTCACTTATAGACATGTGAAATGCATGAACTAGGGCAAAAAAGTGTAAAAAAATTGGTTTGATTTTTTTTAGTACCTTTCAGTTTTTTTTAGTTTTCACATAAGGTCCGGGGTCAGGACAAAAGACAGATTTTTGACAAATTTCAAAATATGTCAGATATTGTCCAAATTATTTTTTATTTCACGTCTAGACATGTGAAATGCATGAACTAGTGCAAAAAAAGTGTAACAAAATTGGTTTGATTTTTTTTTAGTACTTTTCAGTTTTTCTTAGTTTTCACATAAGGTCCGGGGTCAGGACGAAAGACAGAATTTTGACAAATTTCAAAATATGTCAGATATTGTCCAAATCATTTTTTATTTCACTTATAGACATGTGAAATGCATGAACTAGGGCAAAAAAGTGTAAAAAAATTGGTTTGATTTTTTTTTAGTACCTTGCAGTTTTTTTTAGTTTTCACATAAGGTCCGGGGTCAGGACAAAAGACAGATTTTTGACAAATTTCAAAATATGTCACATATTGTCCAAATTATTTTTTATTTCACGTCTAGACATGTGAAATGCATGAACTAGGGCAAAAAAGTGTAAAAAAATTGGTTTGATTTTTTTTAGTACCTTGCAGTTTTTCTTAGTTTTCACATAAGGTCCGGGGTCAGGACAAAAGACAGAATTTTGACAAATTTCAAAATATGTCAGATATTGTCCAAATCATTTTTTATTTCACTTATAGACATGTGAAATGCATGAACTAGGGCAAAAAAGTGTAAAAAAATTGGTTTGATTTTTTTTAGTACCTTTCAGTTTTTTTTAGTTTTCACATAAGGTCCGGGGTCAGGACAAAAGACAGATTTTTGACAAATTTCAAAATATGTCAGATATTGTCCAAATTATTTTTTATTTCACGTCTAGACATGTGAAATGCATGAACTAGTGCAAAAAAGTGTAACAAAATTGGTTTGATTTTTTTTTAGTACTTTTCAGTTTTTCTTAGTTTTCACATAAGGTCCGGGGTCAGGACAAAAGACAGATTTTTGACAAATTTCAAAATATGTCAGATATTGTCCAAATTATTTTTTATTTCACGTCTAGACATGTGAAATGCATGAACTAGTGCAAAAAAAGTGTAACAAAATTGTTTGATTTTTTTTTAGTACTTTTCAGTTTTTCTTAGTTTTCACATAAGGTCCGGGGTCAGGACAAAAGACAGAATTTTGACAAATTTCAAAATATGTCAGATATTGTCCAAATCATTTTTTATTTCACTTATAGACATGTGAAATGCATGAACTAGGGCAAAAAAGTGTAAAAAAATTGGTTTGATTTTTTTTTAGTACCTTGCAGTTTTTTTTAGTTTTCACATAAGGTCCGGGGTCAGGACAAAAGACAGATTTTTGACAAATTTCAAAATATGTCAGATATTGTCCAAATTATTTTTTATTTCACGTCTAGACATGTGAAATGCATGAACTAGGGCAAAAAAGTGTAAAAAAATTGGTTTGATTTTTTTTAGTACCTTGCAGTTTTTCTTAGTTTTCACATAAGGTCCGGGGTCAGGACAAAAGACAGAATTTTGACAAATTTCAAAATATGTCAGATATTGTCCAAATCATTTTTTATTTCACTTATAGACATGTGAAATGCATGAACTAGGGCAAAAAAGTGTAAAAAAATTGGTTTGATTTTTTTTAGTACCTTTCAGTTTTTTTTAGTTTTCACATAAGGTCCGGGGTCAGGACAAAAGACAGATTTTTGACAAATTTCAAAATATGTCAGATATTGTCCAAATTATTTTTTATTTCACGTCTAGACATGTGAAATGCATGAACTAGTGCAAAAAAGTGTAACAAAATTGGTTTGATTTTTTTTTAGTACTTTTCAGTTTTTCTTAGTTTTCACATAAGGTCCGGGGTCAGGACAAAAGACAGATTTTTGACAAATTTCAAAATATGTCAGATATTGTCCAAATTATTTTTTATTTCACGTCTAGACATGTGAAATGCATGAACTAGTGCAAAAAAGTCTAACAAAATTGGTCTGATTTTTTTTAAGTACTTTTCAGTTTTTCTTAGTTTTCACATAAGGTCCGGGGTCAGGACAAAAGACAGATTTTTGACAAATTTCAAAATATGTCAGATATTGTCCAAATTATTTTTTATTTCACGTCTAGACATGTGAAATGCATGAACTAGTGCAAAAAAGTCTAACAAAATTGGTCTGATTTTTTTTAGTACTTTTCAGTTTTTCTTAGTTTTCACATAAGGTCCGGGGTCAGGACAAAAGACAGATTTTTGACAAATTTCAAAATCTGTCAGATATTGTCCAAATCATTTTTTATTTCACTTCTAGACATGTGAAATGCATGAACTAGGGCAAAAAAGTGTAAAAAAATTGGTTTGATTTTTTTTAGTACCTTGCAGTTTTTCTTAGTTTTCACATAAGGTCCGGGGTCAGGACAAAAGACAGAATTTTGACAAATTTCAAAATATGTCAGATATTGTCCAAATTATTTTTTATTTCACGTCTAGACATGTGAAATGCATGAACTAGGGCAAAAAAAGTGAAAAAAAATTGGTCTGATTTTTTTTAGTACCTTGCAGTTTTTCTTAGTTTTCACATAAGGTCCGGGGTAAGGACAAAAGACAGATTTTTTACAAATTTCAAAATATGTCAGATATTGTCCAAATCATTTTTTATTTCACTTATAGACATGTGAAATGCATGAACTAGGGCAAAAAAGTGTAAAAAAATTGGTCTGATTTTTTTTAGTACTTTTCAGTTTTTCTTAGTTTTCACATAAGGTCCGGGGTCAGGACAAAAGACAGATTTTTGACAAATTTCAAAATATGTCAGATATTGTCCAAATCATTTTTTATTTCACTTCTAGACATGTGAAATGCATGAACTAGGGCAAAAAAGTGTAAAAAAATTGGTTTGATTTTTTTTAGTACCTTTCAGTTTTTCTTAGTTTTCACACAAGGTCCGGGGTCAGGACAAAAGACAGATTTTTGACAAATTTCAAAATATGTCACATATTGTCCAAATTATTTTTTATTTCACGTCTAGACATGTGAAATGCATGAACTAGGGCAAAAAAGTGTAAAAAAATTGGTTTGATTTTTTTTAGTACCTTGCAGTTTTTCTTAGTTTTCACATAAGGTCCGGGGTCAGGACAAAAGACAGAATTTTGACAAATTTCAAAATATGTCAGATATTGTCCAAATCATTTTTTATTTCACTTATAGACATGTGAAATGCATGAACTAGGGCAAAAAAGTGTAAAAAAATTGGTTTGATTTTTTTTAGTACCTTTCAGTTTTTTTTAGTTTTCACATAAGGTCCGGGGTCAGGACAAAAGACAGATTTTTGACAAATTTCAAAATATGTCAGATATTGTCCAAATTATTTTTTATTTCACGTCTAGACATGTGAAATGCATGAACTAGGGCAAAAAAGTGTAAAAAAATTGGTTTGATTTTTTTTAGTACCTTGCAGTTTTTCTTAGTTTTCACATAAGGTCCGGGGTCAGGACAAAAGACAGAATTTTGACAAATTTCAAAATATGTCAGATATTGTCCAAATCATTTTTTATTTCACTTATAGACATGTGAAATGCATGAACTAGGGCAAAAAAGTGTAAAAAAATTGGTTTGATTTTTTTTAGTACCTTTCAGTTTTTTTTAGTTTTCACATAAGGTCCGGGGTCAGGACAAAAGACAGATTTTTGACAAATTTCAAAATATGTCAGATATTGTCCAAATTATTTTTTATTTCACGTCTAGACATGTGAAATGCATGAACTAGTGCAAAAAAGTGTAACAAAATTGGTTTGATTTTTTTTTAGTACTTTTCAGTTTTTCTTAGTTTTCACATAAGGTCCGGGGTCAGGACAAAAGACAGATTTTTGACAAATTTCAAAATATGTCAGATATTGTCCAAATTATTTTTTATTTCACGTCTAGACATGTGAAATGCATGAACTAGTGCAAAAAAGTCTAACAAAATTGGTCTGATTTTTTTTAAGTACTTTTCAGTTTTTCTTAGTTTTCACATAAGGTCCGGGGTCAGGACAAAAGACAGATTTTTGACAAATTTCAAAATATGTCAGATATTGTCCAAATTATTTTTTATTTCACGTCTAGACATGTGAAATGCATGAACTAGTGCAAAAAAGTCTAACAAAATTGGTCTGATTTTTTTTAGTACTTTTCAGTTTTTCTTAGTTTTCACATAAGGTCCGGGGTCAGGACAAAAGACAGATTTTTGACAAATTTCAAAATCTGTCAGATATTGTCCAAATCATTTTTTATTTCACTTCTAGACATGTGAAATGCATGAACTAGGGCAAAAAAGTGTAAAAAAATTGGTTTGATTTTTTTTAGTACCTTGCAGTTTTTCTTAGTTTTCACATAAGGTCCGGGGTCAGGACAAAAGACAGAATTTTGACAAATTTCAAAATATGTCAGATATTGTCCAAATTATTTTTTATTTCACGTCTAGACATGTGAAATGCATGAACTAGGGCAAAAAAAGTGAAAAAAAATTGGTCTGATTTTTTTTAGTACCTTGCAGTTTTTCTTAGTTTTCACATAAGGTCCGGGGTAAGGACAAAAGACAGATTTTTTACAAATTTCAAAATATGTCAGATATTGTCCAAATCATTTTTTATTTCACTTATAGACATGTGAAATGCATGAACTAGGGCAAAAAAGTGTAAAAAAATTGGTCTGATTTTTTTTAGTACTTTTCAGTTTTTCTTAGTTTTCACATAAGGTCCGGGGTCAGGACAAAAGACAGATTTTTGACAAATTTCAAAATATGTCAGATATTGTCCAAATCATTTTTTATTTCACTTCTAGACATGTGAAATGCATGAACTAGGGCAAAAAAGTGTAAAAAAATTGGTTTGATTTTTTTTAGTACCTTTCAGTTTTTCTTAGTTTTCACACAAGGTCCGGGGTCAGGACAAAAGACAGATTTTTGACAAATTTCAAAATATGTCAGATATTGTCCAAATTATTTTTTATTTCACTTATAGACATGTGAAATGCATGAACTAGGGCAAAAAAGTGTAAAAAAATTGGTTTGATTTTTTTTAGTACCTTTCAGTTTTTTTTAGTTTTCACATAAGGTCCGGGGTCAGGACAAAAGACAGATTTTTGACAAATTTCAAAATCTGTCAGATATTGTCCAAATCATTTTTTATTTAATTTCTAGACATGTGAAATGCATGAACTAGGGCAAAAAAAGTGAAAAAAAATTGGTCTGATTTTTTTTAGTACTTTTCAGTTTTTCTTAGTTTTCACATAAGGTCCGGGGTCAGGACAAAATACAGATTTCTGATAAATTTCAAAATCTGTCAGATATTGTCCAAATCATTTTTTATTTAATTTCTAGACATGTGAAATGCATGAACTAGGGCAAGAAAGTGTGAAAAAATTGGTTTGATTTTTTTTTAGTACTTTTCAGTTTTTCTTAGTTTTCACATAAGGTCCGGGGTCAGGACAAAAGACAGATTTTTGACAAATTTCAAAATATGTCAGATATTGTCCAAATTATTTTTTATTTCACGTCTAGACATGTGAAATGCATGAACTAGTGCAAAAAAAGTGTAACAAAATTGTTTGATTTTTTTTAGTACTTTTCAGTTTTTCTTAGTTTTCACATAAGGTCCGGGGTCAGGACAAAAGACAGAATTTTGACAAATTTCAAAATATGTCAGATATTGTCCAAATCATTTTTTATTTCACTTATAGACATGTGAAATGCATGAACTAGGGCAAAAAAGTGTAAAAAAATTGGTTTGATTTTTTTTTAGTACCTTGCAGTTTTTTTTAGTTTTCACATAAGGTCCGGGGTCAGGACAAAAGACAGATTTTTGACAAATTTCAAAATATGTCAGATATTGTCCAAATTATTTTTTATTTCACGTCTAGACATGTGAAATGCATGAACTAGGGCAAAAAAGTGTAAAAAAATTGGTTTGATTTTTTTTAGTACCTTGCAGTTTTTCTTAGTTTTCACATAAGGTCCGGGGTCAGGACAAAAGACAGAATTTTGACAAATTTCAAAATATGTCAGATATTGTCCAAATCATTTTTTATTTCACTTATAGACATGTGAAATGCATGAACTAGGGCAAAAAAGTGTAAAAAAATTGGTTTGATTTTTTTTAGTACCTTTCAGTTTTTTTTAGTTTTCACATAAGGTCCGGGGTCAGGACAAAAGACAGAATTTTGACAAATTTCAAAATATGTCAGATATTGTCCAAATCATTTTTTATTTCACTTATAGACATGTGAAATGCATGAACTAGGGCAAAAAAGTGTAAAAAAATTGGTTTGATTTTTTTTAGTACCTTTCAGTTTTTTTTAGTTTTCACATAAGGTCCGGGGTCAGGACAAAAGACAGATTTTTGACAAATTTCAAAATATGTCAGATATTGTCCAAATTATTTTTTATTTCACGTCTAGACATGTGAAATGCATGAACTAGTGCAAAAAAAGTGTAACAAAATTGGTTTGATTTTTTTTTAGTACTTTTCAGTTTTTCTTAGTTTTCACATAAGGTCCGGGGTCAGGACGAAAGACAGAATTTTGACAAATTTCAAAATATGTCAGATATTGTCCAAATCATTTTTTATTTCACTTATAGACATGTGAAATGCATGAACTAGGGCAAAAAAGTGTAAAAAAATTGGTTTGATTTTTTTTTAGTACCTTGCAGTTTTTTTTAGTTTTCACATAAGGTCCGGGGTCAGGACAAAAGACAGATTTTTGACAAATTTCAAAATATGTCACATATTGTCCAAATTATTTTTTATTTCACGTCTAGACATGTGAAATGCATGAACTAGGGCAAAAAAGTGTAAAAAAATTGGTTTGATTTTTTTTAGTACCTTGCAGTTTTTCTTAGTTTTCACATAAGGTCCGGGGTCAGGACAAAAGACAGAATTTTGACAAATTTCAAAATATGTCAGATATTGTCCAAATCATTTTTTATTTCACTTATAGACATGTGAAATGCATGAACTAGGGCAAAAAAGTGTAAAAAAATTGGTTTGATTTTTTTTAGTACCTTTCAGTTTTTTTTAGTTTTCACATAAGGTCCGGGGTCAGGACAAAAGACAGATTTTTGACAAATTTCAAAATATGTCAGATATTGTCCAAATTATTTTTTATTTCACGTCTAGACATGTGAAATGCATGAACTAGTGCAAAAAAGTGTAACAAAATTGGTTTGATTTTTTTTTAGTACTTTTCAGTTTTTCTTAGTTTTCACATAAGGTCCGGGGTCAGGACAAAAGACAGATTTTTGACAAATTTCAAAATATGTCAGATATTGTCCAAATTATTTTTTATTTCACGTCTAGACATGTGAAATGCATGAACTAGTGCAAAAAAGTCTAACAAAATTGGTCTGATTTTTTTTAAGTACTTTTCAGTTTTTCTTAGTTTTCACATAAGGTCCGGGGTCAGGACAAAAGACAGATTTTTGACAAATTTCAAAATATGTCAGATATTGTCCAAATTATTTTTTATTTCACGTCTAGACATGTGAAATGCATGAACTAGTGCAAAAAAGTCTAACAAAATTGGTCTGATTTTTTTTAGTACTTTTCAGTTTTTCTTAGTTTTCACATAAGGTCCGGGGTCAGGACAAAAGACAGATTTTTGACAAATTTCAAAATCTGTCAGATATTGTCCAAATCATTTTTTATTTCACTTCTAGACATGTGAAATGCATGAACTAGGGCAAAAAAGTGTAAAAAAATTGGTTTGATTTTTTTTAGTACCTTGCAGTTTTTCTTAGTTTTCACATAAGGTCCGGGGTCAGGACAAAAGACAGAATTTTGACAAATTTCAAAATATGTCAGATATTGTCCAAATTATTTTTTATTTCACGTCTAGACATGTGAAATGCATGAACTAGGGCAAAAAAAGTGAAAAAAAATTGGTCTGATTTTTTTTAGTACCTTGCAGTTTTTCTTAGTTTTCACATAAGGTCCGGGGTCAGGACAAAAGACAGATTTTTGACAAATTTCAAAATATGTCAGATATTGTCCAAATTATTTTTTATTTCACGTCTAGACATGTGAAATGCATGAACTAGTGCAAAAAAGTGTAACAAAATTGATTTGATTTTTTTTTAGTACTTTTCAGTTTTTCTTAGTTTTCACATAAGGTCCGGGGTCAGGACAAAAGACAGATTTTTGACAAATTTCAAAATCTGTCAGATATTGTCCAAATCATTTTTTATTTCACGTCTAGACATGTGAAATGCATGAACTAGGGCAAGAAAGTGAAAAAAAATTGGTCTGATTTTTTTTAGTACTTTTCAGTTTTTCTTAGTTTTCACATAAGGTCCGGGGTCAGGACAAAAGACAGATTTTTGACAAATTTCAAAATATGTCAGATATTGTCCAAATTATTTTTTATTTCACGTCTAGACATGTGAAATGCATGAACTAGTGCAAAAAAGTGTAACAAAATTGATTTGATTTTTTTTTAGTACTTTTCAGTTTTTCTTAGTTTTCACATAAGGTCCGGGGTCAGGACAAAAGACAGATTTTTGACAAATTTCAAAATCTGTCAGATATTGTCCAAATCATTTTTTATTTCACGTCTAGACATGTGAAATGCATGAACTAGGGCAAAAAAGTGTGAAAAAATTGGTTTGATTTTTTTTAGTACCTTGCAGTTTTTCTTAGTTTTCACATAAGGTCCGGGGTCAGGACAAAAGACAGATTTTTGACAAATTTCAAAATATGTCAGATATTGTCCAAATCATTTTTTATTTCACTTATAGACATGTGAAATGCATGAACTAGTGCAAAAAAGTGTAACAAAATTGATTTGATTTTTTTTTTGTACTTTTCAGTTTTTCTTAGTTTTCACATAAGGTCCGGGGTCAGGACAAAAGACAGATTTTTGACAAATTTCAAAATCTGTCAGATATTGTCCAAATCATTTTTTATTTAATTTCTAGACATGTGAAATGCATGAACTAGGGCAAGAAAGTGAAAAAAAATTGGTCTGATTTTTTTTAGTACTTTTCAGTTTTTCTTAGTTTTCACATAAGGTCCGGGGTCAGGACAAAAGACAGATTTTTGACAAATTTCAAAATATGTCAGATATTGTCCAAATTATTTTTTATTTCACTTCTAGACATGTGAAATGCTTGAACTAGGGCAAAAAAAGTGAAAAAAAATTGGTCTGATTTTTTTTAGTACTTTTCAGTTTTTCTTAGTTTTCACATAAGGTCCGGGGTCAGGACAAAAGACAGATTTTTGACAAATTTCAAAATATGTCAGATATTGTCCAAATCATTTTTTATTTCACTTATAGACATGTGAAATGCATGAACTAGGGCAAAAAAGTGTAAAAAAATTGGTTTGATTTTTTTTAGTACCTTGCAGTTTTTCTTAGTTTTCACATAAGGTCCGGGGTCAGGACAAAAGACAGATTTTTGACAAATTTCAAAATATGTCAGATATTGTCCAAATTATTTTTTATTTCACTTCTAGACATGTGAAATGCATGAACTAGTGCAAAAAAGTGTAACAAAATTGATTTGATTTTTTTTTAGTACTTTTCAGTTTTTCTTAGTTTTCACATAAGGTCCGGGGTCAGGACAAAAGACAGATTTTTGACAAATTTCTAAATCTGTCAGATATTGTCCAAATCATTTTTTATTTCATTTCTAGACATGTGAAATACATGAACTAGGGCAAGAAAGTGAAAACAAATTGGTCTGATTTTTTGTAGTACTTTTCAGTTTTTCTTAGTTTTCACATAAGGTCCGGTGTCAGGACAAAAGACAGATTTTTGACAAATTTCAAAATATGTCAGATATTGTCCAAATTATTTTTTATTTCAGGTCTAGACATGTGAAATGCATGAACTAGTGCAAAAAAGTGTAACAAAATTGATTTGATTTTTTTTTAGTACTTTTCAGTTTTTCTTAGTTTTCACATAAGGTCTGGGGTCAGGACAAAAGACAGATTTTTGACAAATTTCAAAATATATCAGATATTGTCCAAATCATTTTTTATTTCACTTATAGACATGTGAAATGTATGAACTAGGGCAAAAAAGTGTAAAAAAATTGGTTTGATTTTTTTTTAGTACCTTGCAGTTTTTCTTAGTTTTCACATAAGGTCCGGGGTCAGGACAAAAGACAGATTTTTGACAAATTTCAAAATATGTCAGATATTGTCCAAATAATTTTTTATTTCACGTCTAGACATGTGAAATGCATGAACTAGTGCAAAAAAGTGTAACAAAATTGATTTGATTTTTTTTTAGTACTTTTCAGTTTTTCTTAGTTTTCACATAAGGTCCGGGGTCAGGACAAAAGACAGATTTTTGACAAATTTCAAAATCTGTCAGATATTGTCCAAATCATTTTTTATTTCATTTCTAGACATGTGAAATGCATGAACTAGGGCAAAAAAAGTGAAAAAAAATTGGACTGATTTTTTTTAGTACTTTTCAGTTTTTCTTAGTTTTCACATAAGGTCCGGGGTCAGGACAAAAGACAGATTTTTGACAAATTTCAAAATCTGTCAGATATTGTCCAAATCATTTTTTATTTAATTTCTAGACATGTGAAATGCATGAACTAGGGCAAGAAAGTGAAAAAAAATTGGTCTGATTTTTTTTAGTACTTTTCAGTTTTTCTTAGTTTTCACATAAGGTCTGGGGTCAGGACAAAAGACAGATTTTTGACAAATTTCAAAATATGTCAGATATTGTCCAAATTATTTTTTATTTCACGTCTAGACATGTGAAATGCATGAACTAGTGCAAAAAAGTGTAACAAAATTGGTTTGATTTTTTTTTAGTACTTTTCAGTTTTTCTTAGTTTTCACATAAGGTCCGGGGTCAGGACAAAAGACAGATTTTTGACAAATTTCAAAATCTGTCAGATATTGTCCAAATCATTTTTTATTTCACTTCTAGACATGTGAAATGCATGAACTAGGGCAAAAAAGTGTGAAAAAATTGGTTTGATTTTTTTCAGTACCTTGCAGTTTTTCTTAGTTTTCACATAAGGTCCGGGGTCAGGACAAAAGACAGATTTTTGACAAATTTCAAAATATGTCAGATATTGTCCAAATCATTTTTTATTTCACTTATAGACATGTGAAATGTATGAACTAGGGCAAAAAAGTGTAAAAAAATTGGTTTGATTTTTTTTTAGTACCTTGCAGTTTTTCTTAGTTTTCACATAAGGTCCGGGGTCAGGACAAAAGACAGATTTTTGACAAATTTCAAAATATGCCAGATATTGTCCAAATTATTTTTTATTTCACTTCTAGACATGTGAAATGCATGAACTAGTGCAAAAAAGTGTAACAAAATTGATTTGATTTTTTTTAGTACTTTTCAGTTTTTCTTAGTTTTCACATAAGGTCCGGGGTCAGGACAAAAGACAGATTTTTGACAAATTTCAAAATATGTCAGATATTGTCCAAATTATTTTTTATTTCACGTCTAGACATGTGAAATGCATGAACTAGTGCAAAAAAGTGTAACACAATTGGTTTGATTTTTTTTAGTACTTTTCAGTTTTTCTTAGTTTTCACATAAGGTCCGGGGTCAGGACAAAAGACAGATTTTTGACAAATTTCAAAATCTGTCAGATATTGTCCAAATCATTTTTTATTTAATTTCTAGACATGTGAAATGCATGAACTAGGGCAAGAAAGTGAAAAAAAATTGGTCTGATTTTTTTTAGTACTTTTCAGTTTTTCTTAGTTTTCACATAAGGTCTGGGGTCAGGACAAAAGACAGATTTTTGACAAATTTCAAAATATGTCAGATATTGTCCAAATTATTTTTTATTTCACGTCTAGACATGTGAAATGCATGAACTAGTGCAAAAAAGTGTAACAAAATTGGTTTGATTTTTTTTTAGTACTTTTCAGTTTTTCTTAGTTTTCACATAAGGTCCGGGGTCAGGACAAAAGACAGATTTTTGACAAATTTCAAAATCTGTCAGATATTGTCCAAATCATTTTTTATTTCACTTCTAGACATGTGAAATGCATGAACTAGGGCAAAAAAGTGTGAAAAAATTGGTTTGATTTTTTTCAGTACCTTGCAGTTTTTCTTAGTTTTCACATAAGGTCCGGGGTCAGGACAAAAGACAGATTTTTGACAAATTTCAAAATATGTCAGATATTGTCCAAATCATTTTTTATTTCACTTATAGACATGTGAAATGTATGAACTAGGGCAAAAAAGTGTAAAAAAATTGGTTTGATTTTTTTTTAGTACCTTGCAGTTTTTCTTAGTTTTCACATAAGGTCCGGGGTCAGGACAAAAGACAGATTTTTGACAAATTTCAAAATATGCCAGATATTGTCCAAATTATTTTTTATTTCACTTCTAGACATGTGAAATGCATGAACTAGTGCAAAAAAGTGTAACAAAATTGATTTGATTTTTTTTAGTACTTTTCAGTTTTTCTTAGTTTTCACATAAGGTCCGGGGTCAGGACAAAAGACAGATTTTTGACAAATTTCAAAATATGTCAGATATTGTCCAAATTATTTTTTATTTCACGTCTAGACATGTGAAATGCATGAACTAGTGCAAAAAAGTGTAACACAATTGGTTTGATTTTTTTTAGTACTTTTCAGTTTTTCTTAGTTTTCACATAAGGTCCGGGGTCAGGACAAAAGACAGATTTTTGACAAATTTCAAAATCTGTCAGATATTGTCCAAATCATTTTTTATTTAATTTCTAGACATGTGAAATGCATGAACTAGGGCAAGAAAGTGAAAAAAAATTGGTCTGATTTTTTTTAGTACTTTTCAGTTTTTCTTAGTTTTCACATAAGGTCCGGGGTCAGGACAAAAGACAGATTTTTGACAAATTTCAAAATATGTCAGATATTGTCCAAATTATTTTTTATTTCACGTCTAGACATGTGAAATGCATGAACTAGTGCAAAAAAGTGTAACAAAATTGGTTTGATTTTTTTTTAGTACTTTTCAGTTTTTCTTAGTTTTCACATAAGGTCCGGGGTCAGGACAAAAGACAGATTTTTGACAAATTTCAAAATCTGTCAGATATTGTCCAAATCATTTTTTATTTCACTTCTAGACATGTGAAATGCATGAACTAGGGCAAAAAAGTGTGAAAAAATTGGTTTGATTTTTTTCAGTACCTTGCAGTTTTTCTTAGTTTTCACATAAGGTCCGGGGTCAGGACAAAAGACAGATTTTTGACAAATTTCAAAATATGTCAGATATTGTCCAAATCATTTTTTATTTCACTTATAGACATGTGAAATGTATGAACTAGGGCAAAAAAGTGTAAAAAAATTGGTTTGATTTTTTTTTAGTACCTTGCAGTTTTTCTTAGTTTTCACATAAGGTCCGGGGTCAGGACAAAAGACAGATTTTTGACAAATTTCAAAATATGCCAGATATTGTCCAAATTATTTTTTATTTCACGTCTAGACATGTGAAATGCATGAACTAGTGCAAAAAAGTGTAACAAAATTGGTTTGATTTTTTTTTAGTACTTTTCAGTTTTTCTTAGTTTTCACATAAGGTCCGGGGTCAGGACAAAAGACAGATTTTTGACAAATTTCAAAATCTGTCAGATATTGTCCAAATCATTTTTTATTTCACTTCTAGACATGTGAAATGCATGAACTAGGGCAAAAAAGTGTGAAAAAATTGGTTTGATTTTTTTCAGTACCTTGCAGTTTTTCTTAGTTTTCACATAAGGTCCGGGGTCAGGACAAAAGACAGATTTTTGACAAATTTCAAAATATGTCAGATATTGTCCAAATCATTTTTTATTTCACTTATAGACATGTGAAATGTATGAACTAGGGCAAAAAAGTGTAAAAAAATTGGTTTGATTTTTTTTTAGTACCTTGCAGTTTTTCTTAGTTTTCACATAAGGTCCGGGGTCAGGACAAAAGACAGATTTTTGACAAATTTCAAAATATGCCAGATATTGTCCAAATTATTTTTTATTTCACTTCTAGACATGTGAAATGCATGAACTAGTGCAAAAAAGTGTAACAAAATTGATTTGATTTTTTTTAGTACTTTTCAGTTTTTCTTAGTTTTCACTTAAGGTCCGGGGTCGGGACAAAAGACAGATTTTTGACAAATTTCAAAATCTGTCAGATATTGTCCAAATCATTTTTTATTTCACGTCTAGACATGTGAAATGCATGAACTAGTGCAAAAAAGTGTAACAAAATTGGTTTGATTTTTTTTTAGTACTTTTCAGTTTTTCTTAGTTTTCACATAAGGTCCGGGGTCAGGACAAAAGACAGATTTTTGACAAATTTCAAAATCTGTCAGATATTGTCCAAATCATTTTTTATTTCACTTCTAGACATGTGAAATGCATGAACTAGGGCAAAAAAGTGTGAAAAAATTGGTTTGATTTTTTTCAGTACCTTGCAGTTTTTCTTAGTTTTCACATAAGTTCCGGGGTCAGGACAAAAGACAGATTTTTGACAAATTTCAAAATATGTCAGATATTGTCCAAATCATTTTTTATTTCACTTATAGACATGTGAAATGTATGAACTAGGGCAAAAAAGTGTAAAAAAATTGGTTTGATTTTTTTTTAGTACCTTGCAGTTTTTCTTAGTTTTCACATAAGGTCCGGGGTCAGGACAAAAGACAGATTTTTGACAAATTTCAAAATATGCCAGATATTGTCCAAATTATTTTTTATTTCACTTCTAGACATGTGAAATGCATGAACTAGTGCAAAAAAGTGTAACAAAATTGATTTGATTTTTTTTAGTACTTTTCAGTTTTTCTTAGTTTTCACATAAGGTCCGGGGTCGGGACAAAAGACAGATTTTTGACAAATTTCAAAATCTGTCAGATATTGTCCAAATCATTTTTAATTTAATTTCTAGACATGTGAAATGCATGAACAAGGGCAAGAAAGTGAAAAAAAATTGGTCTGATTTTTTTTAGTACTTTTCAGTTTTTCTTAGTTTTCACATAAGGTCCGGGGTCAGGACAAAAGACAGATTTTTGACAAATTTCAAAATATGTCAGATATTGTCCAAATTATTTTTTATTTCACGTCTAGACATGTGAAATGCATGAACTAGTGCAAAAAAGTCTAACAAAATTGATTTGATTTTTTTTTAGTACTTTTCAGTTTTTCTTAGTTTTCACATAAGGTCCGGGGTCAGGACAAAAGACAGATTTTTGACAAATTTCAAAATATGTCAGATATTGTCCAAATCATTTTTTATTTCACTTCTAGACATGTGAAATGCATGAACTAGGGCAAAAAAGTGTGAAAAAATTGGTTTGATTTTTTTCAGTACCTTGCAGTTTTTCTTAGTTTTCACATAAGGTCCGGGGTCAGGACAAAAGACAGATTTTTGACAAATTTCAAAATATGTCAGATATTGTCCAAATCATTTTTTATTTCACTTATAGACATGTGAAATGTATGAACTAGGGCAAAAAAGTGTAAAAAAATTGGTTTGATTTTTTTTTAGTACCTTGCAGTTTTTCTTAGTTTTCACATAAGGTCCGGGGTCAGGACAAAAGACAGATTTTTGACAAATTTCAAAATATGTCAGATATTGTCCAAATCATTTTTTATTTCACTTATAGACATGTGAAATGTATGAACTAGGGCAAAAAAGTGTAAAAAAATTGGTTTGATTTTTTTTAGTACCTTGCAGTTTTTCTTAGTTTTCACATAAGGTCCGGGGTCAGGACAAAAGACAGATTTTTGACAAATTTCAAAATCTGTCAGATATTGTCCAAATCATTTTTAATTTAATTTCTAGACATGTGAAATGCATGAACTAGGGCAAGAAAGTGAAAAAAAATTGGTCTGATTTTTTTTAGTACTTTTCAGTTTTTCTTAGTTTTCACATAAGGTCCAGGGTCAGGACAAAAGACAGATTTTTGACAAATTTCAAAATATGTCAGATATTGTCCAAATTATTTTTTATTTCACGTCTAGACATGTGAAATGCATGAACTAGTGCAAAAAAGTCTAACAAAATTGATTTGATTTTTTTTAGTACTTTTCAGTTTTTCTTAGTTTTCACATAAGGTCCGGGGTCAGGACAAAAGACAGATTTTTGACAAATTTCAAAATCTGTCAGATATTGTCCAAATCATTTTTTATTTCACTTATAGACATTTGAAATGCATGAACTAGGGCAAAAAAGTGTGAAAAAATTGGTTTGATTTTTTTTAGTACCTTGCAGTTTTTCTTAGTTTTCACATAAGGTCCGGGGTCAGGACAAAAGACAGATTTTTGACAAATTTCAAAATATGTCAGATATTGTCCAAATCATTTTTTATTTCACTTATAGACATGTGAAATGTATGAACTAGGGCAAAAAAGTGTAAAAAAATTGGTTTGATTTTTTTTTAGTACCTTGCAGTTTTTCTTAGTTTTCACATAAGGTCCGGGGTCAGGACAAAAGACAGATTTTTGACAAATTTCAAAATATGTCAGATATTGTCCAAATTATTTTTTATTTCACGTCTAGACATGTGAAATGCATGAACTAGTGCAAAAAAGTGTAACAAAATTGGTTTGATTTTTTTTTAGTACTTTTCAGTTTTTCTTAGTTTTCACATAAGGTCCGGGGTCAGGACAAAAGACAGATTTTTGACAAATTTCAAAATCTGTCAGATATTGTCCAAATCATTTTTTATTTCACTTCTAGACATGTGAAATGCATGAACTAGGGCAAAAAAAGTGAAAAAAAATTGGTCTGATTTTTTTTAGTACTTTTCAGTTTTTCTTAGTTTTCACATAAGGTCCGGGGTCAGGACAAAAGACAGATTTTTGACAAATTTCAAAATATGTCAGATATTGTCCAAATCATTTTTTATTTCACTTATAGACATGTGAAATGCATGAACTAGTGCAAAAAAGTGTAACAAAATTGATTTGATTTTTTTTTTGTACTTTTCAGTTTTTCTTAGTTTTCACATAAGGTCCGGGGTCAGGACAAAAGACAGATTTTTGACAAATTTCAAAATCTGTCAGATATTGTCCAAATCATTTTTTATTTCACTTCTAGACATGTGAAATGCATGAACTAGGGCAAAAAAGTGTGAAAAAATTGGTTTGATTTTTTTTAGTACCTTGCAGTTTTTCTTAGTTTTCACATAAGGTCCGGGGTCAGGACAAAAGACAGATTTTTGACAAATTTCAAAATATGTCAGATATTGTCCAAATCATTTTTTATTTCACTTATAGACATGTGAAATGTATGAACTAGGGCAAAAAAGTGTAAAAAAATTTGTTTGATTTTTTTTTAGTACCTTGCAGTTTTTCTTAGTTTTCACATAAGGTCCGGGGTCAGGACAAAAGACAGATTTTTGACAAATTTCAAAATATGTCAGATATTGTCCAAATCATTTTTTATTTCACTTATAGACATGTGAAATGTATGAACTAGGGCAAAAAAGTGTAAAAAAATTGGTTTGATTTTTTTTTAGTACCTTGCAGTTTTTCTTAGTTTTCACATAAGGTCCGGGGTCAGGACAAAAGACAGATTTTTGACAAATTTCAAAATATGCCAGATATTGTCCAAATAATTTTTTATTTCACTTCTAGACATGTGAAATGCATGAACTAGTGCAAAAAAGTGTAACAAAATTGATTTGATTTTTTTTAGTACTTTTCAGTTTTTCTTAGTTTTCACATAAGGTCCGGGGTCAGGACAAAAGACAGATTTTTGACAAATTTCAAAATCTGTCAGATATTGTCCAAATCATTTTTTATTTAATTTCTAGACATGTGAAATGCATGAACTAGGGCAAGAAAGTGAAAAAAAATTGGTCTGATTTTTTTTAGTACTTTTCAGTTTTTCTTAGTTTTCACATAAGGTCCGGGGTCAGGACAAAAGACAGATTTTTGACAAATTTCAAAATATGTCAGATATTGTCCAAATTATTTTTTATTTCACGTCTAGACATGTGAAATGCATGAACTAGTGCAAAAAAGTCTAACAAAATTGATTTGATTTTTTTTAGTACTTTTCAGTTTTTCTTAGTTTTCACATAAGGTCCGGGGTCAGGACAAAAGACAGATTTTTGACAAATTTCAAAATATGTCAGATATTGTCCAAATTATTTTTTATTTCACGTCTAGACATGTGAAATGCATGAACTAGTGCAAAAAAGTGTAACACAATTGGTTTGATTTTTTTTAGTACTTTTCAGTTTTTCTTAGTTTTCACATAAGGTCCGGGGTCAGGACAAAAGACAGATTTTTGACAAATTTCAAAATATGTCAGATATTGTCCAAATTATTTTTTATTTCACGTCTAGACATGTGAAATGCATGAACTAGTGCAAAAAAGTCTAACAAAATTGATTTGATTTTTTTTAGTACTTTTCAGTTTTTCTTAGTTTTCACATAAGGTCCGGGGTCAGGACAAAAGACAGATTTTTGACAAATTTCAAAATATGTCAGATATTGTCCAAATTATTTTTTATTTCACTTCTAGACATGTGAAATGCATGAACTAGTGCAAAAAAGTCTAACAAAATTGATTTGATTTTTTTTAGTACTTTTCAGTTTTTCTTAGTTTTCACATAAGGTCCGGGGTCAGGACAAAAGACAGATTTTTGACAAATTTCAAAATATGTCAGATATTGTCCAAATTATTTTTTATTTCACGTCTAGACATGTGAAATGCATGAACTAGTGCAAAAAAGTGTAACACAATTGGTTTGATTTTTTTTAGTACTTTTCAGTTTTTCTTAGTTTTCACATAAGGTCCGGGGTCAGGACAAAAGACAGATTTTTGACAAATTTCAAAATATGTCAGATATTGTCCAAATTATTTTTTATTTCACGTCTAGACATGTGAAATGCATGAACTAGTGCAAAAAAGTCTAACAAAATTGATTTGATTTTTTTTAGTACTTTTCAGTTTTTCTTAGTTTTCACATAAGGTCCGGGGTCAGGACAAAAGACAGATTTTTGACAAATTTCAAAATATGCCAGATATTGTCCAAATTATTTTTTATTTCACTTCTAGACATGTGAAATGCATGAACTAGTGCAAAAAAGTGTAACAAAATTGATTTGATTTTTTTTAGTACTTTTCAGTTTTTCTTAGTTTTCACATAAGGTCCGGGGTCAGGACAAAAGACAGATTTTTGACAAATTTCAAAATCTGTCAGATATTGTCTAAATCATTTTTAATTTAATTTCTAGACATGTGAAATGCATGAACTAGGGCAAGAAAGTGAAAAAAAATTGGTCTGATTTTTTTTAGTACTTTTCAGTTTTTCTTAGTTTTCACATAAGGTCCAGGGTCAGGACAAAAGACAGATTTTTGACAAATTTCAAAATATGTCAGATATTGTCCAAATTATTTTTTATTTCACGTCTAGACATGTGAAATGCATGAACTAGTGCAAAAAAGTCTAACAAAATTGATTTGATTTTTTTTAGTACTTTTCAGTTTTTCTTAGTTTTCACATAAGGTCCGGGGTCAGGACAAAAGACAGATTTTTGACAAATTTCAAAATCTGTCAGATATTGTCCAAATCATTTTTTATTTCACTTATAGACATGTGAAATGCATGAACTAGGGCAAAAAAGTGTGAAAAAATTGGTTTGATTTTTTTTAGTACCTTGCAGTTTTTCTTAGTTTTCACATAAGGTCCGGGGTCAGGACAAAAGACAGATTTTTGACAAATTTCAAAATATGTCAGATATTGTCCAAATCATTTTTTATTTCACTTATAGACATGTGAAATGTATGAACTAGGGCAAAAAAGTGTAAAAAAATTGGTTTGATTTTTTTTTAGTACCTTGCAGTTTTTCTTAGTTTTCACATAAGGTCCGGGGTCAGGACAAAAGACAGATTTTTGACAAATTTCAAAATATGTCAGATATTGTCCAAATTATTTTTTATTTCACGTCTAGACATGTGAAATGCATGAACTAGTGCAAAAAAGTGTAACAAAATTGGTTTGATTTTTTTTTAGTACTTTTCAGTTTTTCTTAGTTTTCACATAAGGTCCGGGGTCAGGACAAAAGACAGATTTTTGACAAATTTCAAAATCTGTCAGATATTGTCCAAATCATTTTTTATTTCACTTCTAGACATGTGAAATGCATGAACTAGGGCAAAAAAAGTGAAAAAAAATTGGTCTGATTTTTTTTAGTACTTTTCAGTTTTTCTTAGTTTTCACATAAGGTCCGGGGTCAGGACAAAAGACAGATTTTTGACAAATTTCAAAATATGTCAGATATTGTCCAAATCATTTTTTATTTCACTTATAGACATGTGAAATGCATGAACTAGTGCAAAAAAGTGTAACAAAATTGATTTGATTTTTTTTTTGTACTTTTCAGTTTTTCTTAGTTTTCACATAAGGTCCGGGGTCAGGACAAAAGACAGATTTTTGACAAATTTCAAAATCTGTCAGATATTGTCCAAATCATTTTTTATTTCACTTCTAGACATGTGAAATGCATGAACTAGGGCAAAAAAGTGTGAAAAAATTGGTTTGATTTTTTTTAGTACCTTGCAGTTTTTCTTAGTTTTCACATAAGGTCCGGGGTCAGGACAAAAGACAGATTTTTGACAAATTTCAAAATATGTCAGATATTGTCCAAATCATTTTTTATTTCACTTATAGACATGTGAAATGCATGAACTAGTGCAAAAAAGTGTAACAAAATTGATTTGTTTTTTTTTTAGTACTTTTCAGTTTTTCTTAGTTTTCACATAAGGTCCGGGGTCAGGACAAAAGACAGATTTTTGACAAATTTCAAAATCTCTCAGATATTGTCCAAATTATTTTTTATTTCATTTCTAGACATGTGAAATGCATGAACTAGGGCAAAAAAGTGTAAAAAAATTGGTTTGATTTTTTTTAGTACTTTTCAGTTTTTCTTAGTTTTCACATAAGGTCCGGGGTCAGGACAAAAGACAGATTTTTTACAAATTTCAAAATATGTCAGATATTGTCCAAATCATTTTTTATTTAATTTCTAGACATGTGAAATGCATGAACTAGGGCAAGAAAGTGAAAAAAAATTGGTCTGATTTTTTTTAGTACTTTTCAGTTTTTCTTAGTTTTCACATAAGGTCCGGGGTCAGGACAAAAGACAGATTTTTGACAAATTTCAAAATATGTCAGATATTGTCCAAATTATTTTTTATTTCACGTCTAGACATGTGAAATGCATGAACTAGTGCAAAAAAGTGTAACAAAATTGATTTGATTTTTTTTTAGTACTTTTCAGTTTTTCTTAGTTTTCACATAAGGTCCGGGGTCAGGACAAAAGACAGATTTTTGACAAATTTCAAAATATGTCAGATATTGTCCAAATTATTTTTTATTTCACTTCTAGACATGTGAAATGCATGAACTAGTGCAAAAAAGTGTAACAAAATTGGTCTGATTTTTTTTAGTACTTTTCAGTTTTTCTTAGTTTTCACATAAGGTCCGGGGTCAGGACAAAAGACAGATTTTTGACAAATTTCAAAATATGTCAGATATTGTCCAAATTATTTTTTATTTCACGTCTAGACATGTGAAATGCATGAACTAGTGCAAAAAAGTCTAACAAAATTGATTTGATTTTTTTTAGTACTTTTCAGTTTTTCTTAGTTTTCACATAAGGTCCGGGGACAGGACAAAAGACAGATTTTTGACAAATTTCAAAATATGTCAGATATTGTCCAAATTATTTTTTATTTCACGTCTAGACATGTGAAATGCATGAACTAGTGCAAAAAAGTGTAATACAATTGGTTTGATTTTTTTTAGTACTTTTCAGTTTTTCTTAGTTTTCACATAAGGTCCGGGGTCAGGACAAAAGACAGATTTTTGACAAATTTCAAAATCTGTCAGATATTGTCCAAATCATTTTTTATTTCATTTCTATACATGTGAAATACATGAACTAGGGCAAAAAAAGTGAAAAAAAATTGGTCTGATTTTTTTTAGTACTTTTCAGTTTTTCTTAGTCTTCACATAAGGTCCGGGGTCAGGACAAAAGACAGATTTTTGACAAATTTCAAAATATGTCAGATATTGTCCAAATTATTTTTTATTTCACGTCTAGACATGTGAAATGCATGAACTAGTGCAAAAAAGTGTAATACAATTGGTTTGATTTTTTTTAGTACTTTTCAGTTTTTCTTAGTTTTCACATAAGGTCCGGGGTCAGGACAAAAGACAGATTTTTGACAAATTTCAAAATCTGTCAGATATTGTCCAAATCATTTTTTATTTCACGTCTAGACATGTGAAATGCATGAACTAGTGCAAAAAAGTGTAACAAAATTGATTTGATTTTTTTTTAGTACTTTTCAGTTTTTCTTAGTTTTCACATAAGGTCCGGGGTCAGGACAAAAGACAGATTTTTGACAAATTTCAAAATATGTCAGATATTGTCCAAATTATTTTTTATTTCACTTCTAGACATGTGAAATGCATGAACTAGTGCAAAAAAGTGTAACAAAATTGGTCTGATTTTTTTTAGTACTTTTCAGTTTTTCTTAGTTTTCACATAAGGTCCGGGGTCAGGACAAAAGACAGATTTTTGACAAATTTCAAAATATGTCAGATATTGTCCAAATTATTTTTTATTTCACGTCTAGACATGTGAAATGCATGAACTAGTGCAAAAAAGTCTAACAAAATTGATTTGATTTTTTTTAGTACTTTTCAGTTTTTCTTAGTTTTCACATAAGGTCCGGGGACAGGACAAAAGACAGATTTTTGACAAATTTCAAAATATGTCAGATATTGTCCAAATTATTTTTTATTTCACTTCTAGACATGTGAAATGCTTGAACTAGGGCAAAAAAAGTGAAAAAAAATTGGTCTGATTTTTTTTAGTACTTTTCAGTTTTTCTTAGTTTTCACATAAGGTCCGGGGTCAGGACAAAAGACAGATTTTTGACAAATTTCAAAATATGTCAGATATTGTCCAAATCATTTTTTATTTCACTTATAGACATGTGAAATGCATGAACTAGGGCAAAAAAGTGTAAAAAAATTGGTTTGATTTTTTTTAGTACCTTGCAGTTTTTCTTAGTTTTCACATAAGGTCCGGGGTCAGGACAAAAGACAGATTTTTGACAAATTTCAAAATATGTCAGATATTGTCCAAATTATTTTTTATTTCACTTCTAGACATGTGAAATGCATGAACTAGTGCAAAAAAGTGTAACAAAATTGATTTGATTTTTTTTTAGTACTTTTCAGTTTTTCTTAGTTTTCACATAAGGTCCGGGGTCAGGACAAAAGACAGATTTTTGACAAATTTCAAAATATGTCAGATATTGTCCAAATTATTTTTTATTTCACGTCTAGACATGTGAAATGCATGAACTAGTGCAAAAAAGTGTAATACAATTGGTTTGATTTTTTTTAGTACTTTTCAGTTTTTCTTAGTTTTCACATAAGGTCCGGGGTCAGGACAAAAGACAGATTTTTGACAAATTTCAAAATCTGTCAGATATTGTCCAAATCATTTTTTATTTCACGTCTAGACATGTGAAATGCATGAACTAGGGCAAAAAAGTGTGAAAAAATTGGTTTGATTTTTTTTAGTACCTTGCAGTTTTTCTTAGTTTTCACATAAGGTCCGGGGTCAGGACAAAAGACAGATTTTTGACAAATTTCAAAATATGTCAGATATTGTCCAAATCATTTTTTATTTCACTTATAGACATGTGAAATGTATGAACTAGGGCAAAAAAGTGTAAAAAAATTGGTATGATTTTTTTTAGTACCTTGCAGTTTTTCTTAGTTTTCACATAAGGTCCGGGGTCAGGACAAAAGACAGATTTTTGACAAATTTCAAAATATGTCAGATATTGTCCAAATTATTTTTTATTTCACTTCTAGACATGTGAAATGCATGAACTAGTGCAAAAAAGTGTAACAAAATTGATTTGATTTTTTTTTAGTACTTTTCAGTTTTTCTTAGTTTTCACATAAGGTCCGGGGTCAGGATAAAAGACAGATTTTTGACAAATTTCAAAATCTCTCAGATATTGTCCAAATTATTTTTTATTTCACTTCTAGACATGTGAAATGCTTGAACTAGGGCAAAAAAAGTGAAAAAAAATTGGTCTGATTTTTTTTAGTACTTTTCAGTTTTTCTTAGTTTTCACATAAGGTCCGGGGTCAGGACAAAAGACAGATTTTTGACAAATTTCAAAATATGTCAGATATTGTCCAAATCATTTTTTATTTCACTTATAGACATGTGAAATGCATGAACTAGGGCAAAAAAGTGTAAAAAAATTGGTTTGATTTTTTTTAGTACCTTGCAGTTTTTCTTAGTTTTCACATAAGGTCCGGGGTCAGGACAAAAGACAGATTTTTGACAAATTTCAAAATATGTCAGATATTGTCCAAATTATTTTTTATTTCACTTCTAGACATGTGAAATGCATGAACTAGTGCAAAAAAGTGTAACAAAATTGATTTGATTTTTTTTTAGTACTTTTCAGTTTTTCTTAGTTTTCACATAAGGTCCGGGGTCAGGACAAAAGACAGATTTTTGACAAATTTCAAAATATGTCAGATATTGTCCAAATTATTTTTTATTTCACGTCTAGACATGTGAAATGCATGAACTAGTGCAAAAAAGTGTAACAAAATTGATTTGATTTTTTTTTAGTACTTTTCAGTTTTTCTTAGTTTTCACATAAGGTCCGGGGTCAGGACAAAAGACAGATTTTTGACAAATTTCAAAATATATCAGATATTGTCCAAATCATTTTTTATTTAATTTCTAGACATGTGAAATGCATGAACTAGGGCAAGAAAGTGAAAAAAAATTGGTCTGATTTTTTTTAGTACTTTTCAGTTTTTCTTAGTTTTCACATAAGGTCCGGGGTCAGGACAAAAGACAGATTTTTGACAAATTTCAAAATATGTCAGATATTGTCCAAATTATTTTTTATTTCACGTCTAGACATGTGAAATGCATGAACTAGTGCAAAAAAGTGTAACAAAATTGATTTGATTTTTTTTTAGTACTTTTCAGTTTTTCTTAGTTTTCACATAAGGTCCGGGGTCAGGACAAAAGACAGATTTTTGACAAATTTCAAAATATGTCAGATATTGTCCAAATTATTTTTTATTTCACGTCTAGACATGTGAAATGCATGAACTAGTGCAAAAAAGTGTAACAAAATTGGTTTGATTTTTTTTTAGTACTTTTCAGTTTTTCTTATTTTCACATAAGGTCCGGGGTCAGGACAAAAGACAGATTTTTGACAAATTTCAAAATCTGTCAGATATTGTCCAAATCATTTTTTATTTCACTTCTAGACATGTGAAATGCATGAACTAGGGCAAAAAAGTGTGAAAAAATTGGTTTGATTTTTTTTAGTACCTTGCAGTTTTTCTTAGTTTTCACATAAGGTCCGGGGTCAGGACAAAAGACAGATTTTTGACAAATTTCAAAATATATCAGATATTGTCCAAATCATTTTTTATTTCACTTATAGACATGTGAAATGTATGAACTAGGGCAAAAAAGTGTAAAAAAATTGGTTTGATTTTTTTTAGTACCTTGCAGTTTTTCTTAGTTTTCACATAAGGTCCGGGGTCAGGACAAAAGACAGATTTTTGACAAATTTCAAAATATGTCAGATATTGTCCAAATCATTTTTTATTTCACTTATAGACATGTGAAATGCATGAACTAGTGCAAAAAAGTGTAACAAAATTGATTTGATTTTTTTTTAGTACTTTTCAGTTTTTCTTAGTTTTCACATAAGGTCCGGGGTCAGGACAAAAGACAGATTTTTGACAAATTTCAAAATCTGTCAGATATTGTCCAAATCATTTTTTATTTCATTTCTAGACATGTGAAATACATGAACTAGGGCAAAAAAAGTGAAAAAAAATTGGTCTGATTTTTTTTAGTACTTTTCAGTTTTTCTTAGTTTTCACATAAGGTCCGGGGTCAGGACAAAAGACAGATTTTTGACAAATTTCAAAATCTGTCAGATATTGTCCAAATCATTTTTTATTTAATTTCTAGACATGTGAAATGCATGAACTAGGGCAAGAAAGTGAAAAAAAATTGGTCTGATTTTTTTTAGTACTTTTCAGTTTTTCTTAGTTTTCACATAAGGTCCGGGGTCAGGACAAAAGATAGATTTTTGACAAATTTCAAAATATGTCAGATATTGTCCAAATCATTTTTTATTTCACTTCTAGACATGTGAAATGCATGAACTAGGGCAAAAAAGTGTAAAAAAATTGGTTTGATTTTTTTTTAGTACCTTGCAGTTTTTCTTAGTTTTCACATAAGGTCCGGGGTCAGGACAAAAGACAGAATTTTGACAAATTTCAAAATATGTCAGATATTGTCCAAATCATTTTTTATTTCACTTATAGACATGTGAAATGCATGAACTAGGGCAAAAAAGTGTAAAAAAATTGGTTTGATTTTTTTTAGTACCTTTCAGTTTTTTTTAGTTTTCACATAAGGTCCGGGGTCAGGACAAAAGACAGATTTTTGACAAATTTCAAAATCTGTCAGATATTGTCCAAATTATTTTTTATTTCACGTCTAGACATGTGAAATGCATGAACTAGTGCAAAAAAGTTTAAAAAAATTGATTTGATTTTTTTTTAGTACTTTTCAGTTTTTCTTAGTTTTCACATAAGGTCCGGGGTCAGGACAAAAGACAGATTTTTGACAAATTTCAAAATCTGTCAGATATTGTCCAAATCATTTTTTATTTCATTTCTAGACATGTGAAATGCATGAACTAGGGCAAAAAAAGTGAAAAAAAAATTGGTCTGATTTTTTTTAGTACTTTTCAGTTTTTCTTAGTTTTCACATAAGGTCCGGGGTCAGGACAAAAGACAGATTTTTGACAAATTTCAAAATATGTCAGATATTGTCCAAATCATTTTTTATTTCACTTATAGACATGTGAAATGCATGAACTAGGGCAAAAAAGTGTAAAAAAATTGGTTTGATTTTTTTTAGTACCTTTCAGTTTTTTTTAGTTTTCACATAAGGTCCGGGGTCAGGACAAAAGACAGATTTTTGACAAATTTCAAAATCTGTCAGATATTGTCCAAATTATTTTTTATTTCACGTCTAGACATGTGAAATGCATGAACTAGGGCAAAAAAAAGTGAAAAAAAATTGGTCTGATTTTTTTTAGTACTTTTCAGTTTTTCTTAGTTTTCACATAAGGTCCGGGGTCAGGACAAAAGACAGAATTTTGACAAATTTCAAAATATGTCAGATATTGTCCAAATCATTTTTTATTTCACTTATAGACATGTGAAATGCATGAACTAGGGCAAAAAAGTGTAAAAAAATTGGTTTGATTTTTTTTTTAGTACCTTGCAGTTTTTCTTAGTTTTCACATAAGGTCCGGGGTCAGGACAAAAGACAGATTTTTGACAAATTTCAAAATATGTGAGATATTGTCCAAATTATTTTTTATTTCATTTCTAGACATGTGAAATGCATGAACTAGTGCAAAAAAGTGTAACAAAATTGGTTTGATTTTTTTTAGTACTTTTCAGTTTTTCTTAGTTTTCACATAAGGTCCGGGGTCAGGATAAAAGACAGATTTTTGACAAATTTCAAAATCTCTCAGATATTGTCCAAATTATTTTTTATTTCACTTCTAGACATGTGAAATGCATGAACTATGGCAAAAAAAGTGAAAAAAAAATTGGTCTGATTTTTTTTAGTACTTTTCAGTTTTTCTTAGTTTTCACATAAGGTCCGGGGTCAGGACAAAAGACAGATTTTTGACAAATTTCAAAATATGTCAGATATTGTCCAAATTATTTTTTATTTCACTTATAGACATGTGAAATGCATGAACTAGTGCAAAAAAGTGTAACAAAATTGATTTGTTTTTTTTTTAGTACTTTTCAGTTTTTCTTAGTTTTCACATAAGGTCCGGGGTCAGGACAAAAGACAGATTTTTGACAAATTTCAAAATCTCTCAGATATTGTCCAAATTATTTTTTATTTCATTTCTAGACATGTGAAATGCATGAACTAGGGCAAAAAAGTGTAAAAAAATTGGTTTGATTTTTTTTAGTACTTTTCAGTTTTTCTTAGTTTTCACATAAGGTCCGGGGTCAGGACAAAAGACAGATTTTTTACAAATTTCAAAATATGTCAGATATTGTCCAAATCATTTTTTATTTAATTTCTAGACATGTGAAATGCATGAACTAGGGCAAGAAAGTGAAAAAAAATTGGTCTGATTTTTTTTAGTACTTTTCAGTTTTTCTTAGTTTTCACATAAGGTCCGGGGTCAGGACAAAAGACAGATTTTTGACAAATTTCAAAATATGTCAGATATTGTCCAAATTATTTTTTATTTCACGTCTAGACATGTGAAATGCATGAACTAGTGCAAAAAAGTGTAACAAAATTGATTTTATTTTTTTTTAGTACTTTTCAGTTTTTCTTAGTTTTCACATAAGGTCCGGGGTCAGGACAAAAGACAGATTTTTGACAAATTTCAAAATATGTCAGATATTGTCCAAATTATTTTTTATTTCACTTCTAGACATGTGAAATGCATGAACTAGTGCAAAAAAGTGTAACAAAATTGATTTGATTTTTTTTTAGTACTTTTCAGTTTTTCTTAGTTTTCACATAAGGTCCGGGGTCAGGACAAAAGACAGATTTTTGACAAATTTCAAAATCTGTCAGATATTGTCCAAATCATTTTTTATTTCATTTCTAGACATGTGAAATACATGAACTAGGGCAAAAAAAGTGAAAAAAAATTGGTCTGATTTTTTTTAGTACTTTTCAGTTTTTCTTAGTTTTCACATAAGGTCCGGGGTCAGGACAAAAGACAGATTTTTGACAAATTTCAAAATATGTCAGATATTGTCCAAATTATTTTTTATTTCACGTCTAGACATGTGAAATGCATGAACTAGTGCAAAAAAGTCTAACAAAATTGATTTGATTTTTTTTAGTACTTTTCAGTTTTTCTTAGTTTTCACATAAGGTCCGGGGTCAGGACAAAAGACAGATTTTTGACAAATTTCAAAATCTGTCAGATATTGTCCAAATCATTTTTTATTTCACGTCTAGACATGTGAAATGCATGAACTAGGGCAAAAAAGTGTGAAAAAATTGGTTTGATTTTTTTTAGTACCTTGCAGTTTTTCTTAGTTTTCACATAAGGTCCGGGGTCAGGACAAAAGACAGATTTTTGACAAATTTCAAAATATGTCAGATATTGTCCAAATCATTTTTTATTTCACTTATAGACATGTGAAATGTATGAACTAGGGCAAAAAAGTGTAAAAAAATTGGTATGATTTTTTTTAGTACCTTGCAGTTTTTCTTAGTTTTCACATAAGGTCCGGGGTCAGGACAAAAGACAGATTTTTGACAAATTTCAAAATATGTCAGATATTGTCCAAATTATTTTTTATTTCACTTCTAGACATGTGAAATGCATGAACTAGTGCAAAAAAGTGTAACAAAATTGATTTGATTTTTTTTTAGTACTTTTCAGTTTTTCTTAGTTTTCACATAAGGTCCGGGGTCAGGATAAAAGACAGATTTTTGACAAATTTCAAAATCTCTCAGATATTGTCCAAATTATTTTTTATTTCACTTCTAGACATGTGAAATGCTTGAACTAGGGCAAAAAAAGTGAAAAAAAATTGGTCTGATTTTTTTTAGTACTTTTCAGTTTTTCTTAGTTTTCACATAAGGTCCGGGGTCAGGACAAAAGACAGATTTTTGACAAATTTCAAAATATGTCAGATATTGTCCAAATCATTTTTTATTTCACTTATAGACATGTGAAATGCATGAACTAGGGCAAAAAAGTGTAAAAAAATTGGTTTGATTTTTTTTAGTACCTTGCAGTTTTTCTTAGTTTTCACATAAGGTCCGGGGTCAGGACAAAAGACAGATTTTTGACAAATTTCAAAATATGTCAGATATTGTCCAAATTATTTTTTATTTCACTTCTAGACATGTGAAATGCATGAACTAGTGCAAAAAAGTGTAACAAAATTGATTTGATTTTTTTTTAGTACTTTTCAGTTTTTCTTAGTTTTCACATAAGGTCCGGGGTCAGGACAAAAGACAGATTTTTGACAAATTTCAAAATATGTCAGATATTGTCCAAATTATTTTTTATTTCACGTCTAGACATGTGAAATGCATGAACTAGTGCAAAAAAGTGTAATACAATTGGTTTGATTTTTTTTAGTACTTTTCAGTTTTTCTTAGTTTTCACATAAGGTCCGGGGTCAGGACAAAAGACAGATTTTTGACAAATTTCAAAATCTGTCAGATATTGTCCAAATCATTTTTTATTTCACGTCTAGACATGTGAAATGCATGAACTAGGGCAAAAAAGTGTGAAAAAATTGGTTTGATTTTTTTTAGTACCTTGCAGTTTTTCTTAGTTTTCACATAAGGTCCGGGGTCAGGACAAAAGACAGATTTTTGACAAATTTCAAAATATGTCAGATATTGTCCAAATCATTTTTTATTTCACTTATAGACATGTGAAATGTATGAACTAGGGCAAAAAAGTGTAAAAAAATTGGTATGATTTTTTTTAGTACCTTGCAGTTTTTCTTAGTTTTCACATAAGGTCCGGGGTCAGGACAAAAGACAGATTTTTGACAAATTTCAAAATATGTCAGATATTGTCCAAATTATTTTTTATTTCACTTCTAGACATGTGAAATGCATGAACTAGTGCAAAAAAGTGTAACAAAATTGATTTGATTTTTTTTTAGTACTTTTCAGTTTTTCTTAGTTTTCACATAAGGTCCGGGGTCAGGATAAAAGACAGATTTTTGACAAATTTCAAAATCTCTCAGATATTGTCCAAATTATTTTTTATTTCACTTCTAGACATGTGAAATGCTTGAACTAGGGCAAAAAAAGTGAAAAAAAATTGGTCTGATTTTTTTTAGTACTTTTCAGTTTTTCTTAGTTTTCACATAAGGTCCGGGGTCAGGACAAAAGACAGATTTTTGACAAATTTCAAAATATGTCAGATATTGTCCAAATTATTTTTTATTTCAGGTCTAGACATGTGAAATGCATGAACTAGTGCAAAAAAGTGTAACAAAATTGATTTGATTTTTTTTTAGTACTTTTCAGTTTTTCTTAGTTTTCACATAAGGTCCGGGGTCAGGACAAAAGACAGATTTTTGACAAATTTCAAAATATGTCAGATATTGTCCAAATTATTTTTTATTTCACGTCTAGACATGTGAAATGCATGAACTAGTGCAAAAAAGTGTAACAAAATTGGTTTGATTTTTTTTTAGTACTTTTCAGTTTTTCTTATTTTCACATAAGGTCCGGGGTCAGGACAAAAGACAGATTTTTGACAAATTTCAAAATCTGTCAGATATTGTCCAAATCATTTTTTATTTCACTTCTAGACATGTGAAATGCATGAACTAGGGCAAAAAAGTGTGAAAAAATTGGTTTGATTTTTTTTAGTACCTTGCAGTTTTTCTTAGTTTTCACATAAGGTCCGGGGTCAGGACAAAAGACAGATTTTTGACAAATTTCAAAATATATCAGATATTGTCCAAATCATTTTTTATTTCACTTATAGACATGTGAAATGTATGAACTAGGGCAAAAAAGTGTAAAAAAATTGGTTTGATTTTTTTTAGTACCTTGCAGTTTTTCTTAGTTTTCACATAAGGTCCGGGGTCAGGACAAAAGACAGATTTTTGACAAATTTCAAAATATGTCAGATATTGTCCAAATCATTTTTTATTTCACTTATAGACATGTGAAATGCATGAACTAGTGCAAAAAAGTGTAACAAAATTGATTTGATTTTTTTTTAGTACTTTTCAGTTTTTCTTAGTTTTCACATAAGGTCCGGGGTCAGGACAAAAGACAGATTTTTGACAAATTTCAAAATCTGTCAGATATTGTCCAAATCATTTTTTATTTCATTTCTAGACATGTGAAATACATGAACTAGGGCAAAAAAGTGTAAAAAAATTGGTTTGATTTTTTTTAGTACCTTTCAGTTTTTCTTAGTTTTCACATAAGGTCCGGGGTCAGGACAAAAGACAGATTTTTTACAAATTTCAAAATATGTCAGATATTGTCCAAATCATTTTTTATTTAATTTCTAGACATGTGAAATGCATGAACTAGGGCAAGAAAGTGAAAAAAAATTGGTCTGATTTTTTTTAGTACTTTTCAGTTTTTCTTAGTTTTCACATAAGGTCCGGGGTCAGGACAAAAGACAGATTTTTGACAAATTTCAAAATATGTCAGATATTGTCCAAATTATTTTTTATTTCACGTCTAGACATGTGAAATGCATGAACTAGTGCAAAAAAGTGTAACAAAATTGATTTGATTTTTTTTTAGTACTTTTCAGTTTTTCTTAGTTTTCACATAAGGTCCGGGGTCAGGACAAAAGACAGATTTTTGACAAATTTCAAAATATGTCAGATATTGTCCAAATTATTTTTTATTTCACTTCTAGACATGTGAAATGCATGAACTAGTGCAAAAAAGTGTAACAAAATTGATTTGATTTTTTTTTAGTACTTTTCAGTTTTTCTTAGTTTTCACATAAGGTCCGGGGTCAGGACAAAAGACAGATTTTTGACAAATTTCAAAATCTGTCAGATATTGTCCAAATCATTTTTTATTTCACGTCTAGACATGTGAAATGCATGAACTAGGGCAAAAAAGTGTGAAAAAATTGGTTTGATTTTTTTTAGTACCTTGCAGTTTTTCTTAGTTTTCACATAAGGTCCGGGGTCAGGACAAAAGACAGATTTTTGACAAATTTCAAAATATGTCAGATATTGTCCAAATCATTTTTTATTTCACTTATAGACATGTGAAATGTATGAACTAGGGCAAAAAAGTGTAAAAAAATTGGTATGATTTTTTTTAGTACCTTGCAGTTTTTCTTAGTTTTCACATAAGGTCCGGGGTCAGGACAAAAGACAGATTTTTGACAAATTTCAAAATATGTCAGATATTGTCCAAATTATTTTTTATTTCACTTCTAGACATGTGAAATGCATGAACTAGTGCAAAAAAGTGTAATACAATTGGTTTGATTTTTTTTAGTACTTTTCAGTTTTTCTTAGTTTTCACATAAGGTCCGGGGTCAGGACAAAAGACAGATTTTTGACAAATTTCAAAATCTGTCAGATATTGTCCAAATCATTTTTTATTTCACGTCTAGACATGTGAAATGCATGAACTAGGGCAAAAAAGTGTGAAAAAATTGGTTTGATTTTTTTTAGTACCTTGCAGTTTTTCTTAGTTTTCACATAAGGTCCGGGGTCAGGACAAAAGACAGATTTTTGACAAATTTCAAAATATGTCAGATATTGTCCAAATCATTTTTTATTTCACTTATAGACATGTGAAATGTATGAACTAAGGCAAAAAAGTGTAAAAAAATTGGTTTGATTTTTTTTTAGTACCTTGCAGTTTTTCTTAGTTTTCACATAAGGTCCGGCCCAGCCCGCCTACACGTACCCGTACGAGAGGAGCCCGGACTCGACAAAAGACAGATTTTTGACAAATTTCAAAATATGCCAGATATTGTCCAAATAATTTTTTATTTCACTTCTAGACATGTGAAATGCATGAACTAGTGCAAAAAAGTGTAACAAAATTGATTTGATTTTTTTTAGTACTTTTCAGTTTTTCTTAGTTTTCACATAAGGTCCGGGGTCAGGACAAAAGACAGATTTTTGACAAATTTCAAAATCTGTCAGATATTGTCCAAATCATTTTTTATTTAATTTCTAGACATGTGAAATGCATGAACTAGGGCAAGAAAGTGAAAAAAAATTGGTCTGATTTTTTTTAGTACTTTTCAGTTTTTCTTAGTTTTCACATAAGGTCCGGGGTCAGGAAAAAAGACAGATTTTTGACAAATTTCAAAATATGTCAGATATTGTCCAAATTATTTTTTATTTCACGTCTAGAAATGTGAAATGCATGAACTAGTGCAAAAAAGTCTAACAAAATTGATTTGATTTTTTTTAGTACTTTTCAGTTTTTCTTAGTTTTCACATAAGGTCCGGGGTCAGGACAAAAGACAGATTTTTGACAAATTTCAAAATATGTCAGATATTGTCCAAATTATTTTTTATTTCACGTCTAGACATGTGAAATGCATGAACTAGTGCAAAAAAGTGTAACACAATTGGTTTGATTTTTTTTAGTACTTTTCAGTTTTTCTTAGTTTTCACATAAGGTCCGGGGTCAGGACAAAAGACAGATTTTTGACAAATTTCAAAATATGTCAGATATTGTCCAAATCATTTTTTATTTCACTTATAGACATGTGAAATGTATGAACTAGGGCAAAAAAGTGTAAAAAAATTGGTTTGATTTTTTTTTAGTACCTTGCAGTTTTTCTTAGTTTTCACATAAGGTCCGGGGTCAGGACAAAAGACAGATTTTTGACAAATTTCAAAATCTGTCAGATATTGTCCAAATCATTTTTAATTTAATTTCTAGACATGTGAAATGCATGAACTAGGGCAAGAAAGTGAAAAAAAATTGGTCTGATTTTTTTTAGTACTTTTCAGTTTTTCTTAGTTTTCACATAAGGTCCAGGGTCAGGACAAAAGACAGATTTTTGACAAATTTCAAAATATGTCAGATATTGTCCAAATTATTTTTTATTTCACGTCTAGACATGTGAAATGCATGAACTAGTGCAAAAAAGTCTAACAAAATTGATTTGATTTTTTTTAGTACTTTTCAGTTTTTCTTAGTTTTCACATAAGGTCCGGGGTCAGGACAAAAGACAGATTTTTGACAAATTTCAAAATCTGTCAGATATTGTCCAAATCATTTTTTATTTCACTTATAGACATTTGAAATGCATGAACTAGGGCAAAAAAGTGTGAAAAAATTGGTTTGATTTTTTTTAGTACCTTGCAGTTTTTCTTAGTTTTCACATAAGGTCCGGGGTCAGGACAAAAGACAGATTTTTGACAAATTTCAAAATATGTCAGATATTGTCCAAATCATTTTTTATTTCACTTATAGACATGTGAAATGTATAAACTAGGGCAAAAAAGTGTAAAAAAATTGGTTTGATTTTTTTTTAGTACCTTGCAGTTTTTCTTAGTTTTCACATAAGGTCCGGGGTCAGGACAAAAGACAGATTTTTGACAAATTTCAAAATATGTCAGATATTGTCCAAATTATTTTTTATTTCACGTCTAGACATGTGAAATGCATGAACTAGTGCAAAAAAG
This sequence comes from Alosa pseudoharengus, assembly GCF_046254945.1. Taxonomy (NCBI): domain Eukaryota; kingdom Metazoa; phylum Chordata; class Actinopteri; order Clupeiformes; family Clupeidae; genus Alosa; species Alosa pseudoharengus. Next base: position 186,927 of record NW_027468849.1, read on the forward strand.
TGTAACAAAATTGGTTTGATTTTTTTTTAGTACTTTTCAGTTTTTCTTAGTTTTCACATAAGGTCCGGGGTCAGGACAAAAGACAGATTTTTGACAAATTTCAAAATCTGTCAGATATTGTCCAAATCATTTTTTATTTCACTTCTAGACATGTGAAATGCATGAACTAGGGCAAAAAAAGTGAAAAAAAATTGGTCTGATTTTTTTTAGTACTTTTCAGTTTTTCTTAGTTTTCACATAAGGTCCGGGGTCAGGACAAAAGACAGATTTGTGACAAATTTCAAAATATGTCAGATATTGTCCAAATCATTTTTTATTTCACTTATAGACATGTGAAATGCATGAACTAGTGCAAAAAAGTGTAACAAAATTGATTTGATTTTTTTTTTGTACTTTTCAGTTTTTCTTAGTTTTCACATAAGGTCCGGGGTCAGGACAAAAGACAGATTTTTGACAAATTTCAAAATCTGTCAGATATTGTCCAAATTATTTTTTATTTCACTTCTAGACATGTGAAATGCATGAACTAGGGCAAAAAAGTGTGAAAAAATTGGTTTGATTTTTTTTAGTACCTTGCAGTTTTTCTTAGTTTTCACATAAGGTCCGGGGTCAGGACAAAAGACAGATTTTTGACAAATTTCAAAATATGTCAGATATTGTCCAAATCATTTTTTATTTCACTTATAGACATGTGAAATGTATGAACTAGGGCAAAAAAGTGTAAAAAAATTGGTTTGATTTTTTTTTAGTACCTTGCAGTTTTTCTTAGTTTTCACATAAGGTCCGGGGTCAGGACAAAAGACAGATTTTTGACAAATTTCAAAATATGTCAGATATTGTCCAAATCATTTTTTATTTCACTTATAGACATGTGAAATGTATGAACTAGGGCAAAAAAGTGTAAAAAAATTGGTTTGATTTTTTTTTAGTACCTTGCAGTTTTTCTTAGTTTTCACATAAGGTCCGGGGTCAGGACAAAAGACAGATTTTTGACAAATTTCAAAATATGCCAGATATTGTCCAAATAATTTTTTATTTCACTTCTAGACATGTGAAATGCATGAACTAGTGCAAAAAAGTGTAACAAAATTGATTTGATTTTTTTTAGTACTTTTCAGTTTTTCTTAGTTTTCACATAAGGTCCGGGGTCAGGACAAAAGACAGATTTTTGACAAATTTCAAAATCTGTCAGATATTGTCCAAATCATTTTTTATTTAATTTCTAGACATGTGAAATGCATGAACTAGGGCAAGAAAGTGAAAAAAAATTGGTCTGATTTTTTTTAGTACTTTTCAGTTTTTCTTAGTTTTCACATAAGGTCCGGGGTCAGGACAAAAGACAGATTTTTGACAAATTTCAAAATATGTCAGATATTGTCCAAATCATTTTTTATTTCACTTATAGACATGTGAAATGTATGAACTAGGGCAAAAAAGTGTAAAAAAATTGGTTTGATTTTTTTTTAGTACCTTGCAGTTTTTCTTAGTTTTCACATAAGGTCCGGGGTCAGGACAAAAGACAGATTTTTGACAAATTTCAAAATATGCCAGATATTGTCCAAATTATTTTTTATTTCACTTCTAGACATGTGAAATGCATGAACTAGTGCAAAAAAGTGTAACAAAATTGATTTGATTTTTTTTAGTACTTTTCAGTTTTTCTTAGTTTTCACATAAGGTCCGGGGTCAGGACAAAAGACAGATTTTTGACAAATTTCAAAATATGTCAGATATTGTCCAAATTATTTTTTATTTCACGTCTAGACATATGAAATGCATGAACTAGTGCAAAAAAGTGTAACAAAATTGGTTTGATTTTTTTTTAGTACTTTTCAGTTTTTCTTAGTTTTCACATAAGGTCCGGGGTCAGGACAAAAGACAGATTTTTGACAAATTTCAAAATCTGTCAGATATTGTCCAAATCATTTTTTATTTCACTTCTAGACATGTGAAATGCATGAACTAGGGCAAAAAAGTGTGAAAAAATTGGTTTGATTTTTTTCAGTACCTTGCAGTTTTTCTTAGTTTTCACATAAGGTCCGGGGTCAGGACAAAAGACAGATTTTTGACAAATTTCAAAATATGTCAGATATTGTCCAAATCATTTTTTATTTCACTTATAGACATGTGAAATGTATGAACTAGGGCAAAAAAGTGTAAAAAAATTGGTTTGATTTTTTTTTAGTACCTTGCAGTTTTTCTTAGTTTTCACATAAGGTCCGGGGTCAGGACAAAAGACAGATTTTTGACAAATTTCAAAATATGCCAGATATTGTCCAAATTATTTTTTATTTCACTTCTAGACATGTGAAATGCATGAACTAGTGCAAAAAAGTGTAACAAAATTGATTTGATTTTTTTTAGTACTTTTCAGTTTTTCTTAGTTTTCACATAAGGTCCGGGGTCAGGACAAAAGACAGATTTTTGACAAATTTCAAAATCTGTCAGATATTGTCCAAATCATTTTTAATTTAATTTCTAGACATGTGAAATGCATGAACTAGGGCAAGAAAGTGAAAAAAAATTGGTCTGATTTTTTTTAGTACTTTTCAGTTTTTCTTAGTTTTCACATAAGGTCCGGGGTCAGGACAAAAGACAGATTTTTGACAAATTTCAAAATATGTCAGATATTGTCCAAATTATTTTTTATTTCACGTCTAGACATGTGAAATGCATGAACTAGTGCAAAAAAGTCTAACAAAATTGATTTGATTTTTTTTTAGTACTTTTCAGTTTTTCTTAGTTTTCACATAAGGTCCGGGGTCAGGACAAAAGACAGATTTTTGACAAATTTCAATATCTGTCAGATATTGTCCAAATCATTTTTTATTTCATTTCTAGACATGTGAAATGCATGAACTAGGGCAAGAAAGTGAAAAAAAAATTGGTCTGATTTTTTTTAGTACTTTTCAGTTTTTCTTAGTTTTCACATAAGGTCCGGGGTCAGGACAAAAGACAGATTTTTGACAAATTTCAAAATATGTCAGATATTGTCCAAATTATTTTTTATTTCACGTCTAGACATGTGAAATGCATGAACTAGTGCAAAAAAGTGTAACAAAATTGGTTTGATTTTTTTTTAGTACTTTTCAGTTTTTCTTAGTTTTCACATAAGGTCCGGGGTCAGGACAAAAGACAGATTTTTGACAAATTTCAAAATATATCAGATATTGTCCAAATCATTTTTTATTTCACTTATAGACATGTGAAATGTATGAACTAGGGCAAAAAAGTGTAAAAAAATTGGTTTGATTTTTTTTTAGTACCTTGCAGTTTTTCTTAGTTTTCACATAAGGTCCGGGGTCAGGACAAAAGACAGATTTTTGACAAATTTCAAAATATGCCAGATATTGTCCAAATTATTTTTTATTTCACTTCTAGACATGTGAAATGCATGAACTAGTGCAAAAAAGTGTAACAAAATTGATTTGATTTTTTTTAGTACTTTTCAGTTTTTCTTAGTTTTCACATAAGGTCCGGGGTCAGGACAAAAGACAGATTTTTGACAAATTTCAAAATCTGTCAGATATTGTCCAAATCATTTTTAATTTAATTTCTAGACATGTGAAATGCATGAACTAGTGCAAAAAAGTGTAACAAAATTGATTTGATTTTTTTTAGTACTTTTCAGTTTTTCTTAGTTTTCACATAAGGTCCGGGGTCAGGACAAAAGACAGATTTTTGACAAATTTCAAAATCTGTCAGATATTGTCCAAATTATTTTTTATTTCACGTCTAGACATGTGAAATGCATGAACTAGGGCAAAAAAGTGTGAAAAAATTGGTTTGATTTTTTTTAGTACCTTGCAGTTTTTCTTAGTTTTCACATAAGGTCCGGGGTCAGGACAAAAGACAGATTTTTGACAAATTTCAAAATATGTCAGATATTGTCCAAATCATTTTTAATTTAATTTCTAGACATGTGAAATGCATGAACTAGTGCAAAAAAGTGTAACAAAATTGATTTGATTTTTTTTAGTACTTTTCAGTTTTTCTTAGTTTTCACATAAGGTCCGGGGTCAGGACAAAAGACAGATTTTTGACAAATTTCAAAATCTGTCAGATATTGTCCAAATTATTTTTTATTTCACGTCTAGACATGTGAAATGCATGAACTAGTGCAAAAAAGTGTAACAAAATTGGTTTGATTTTTTTTTAGTACTTTTCAGTTTTTCTTAGTTTTCACATAAGGTCCGGGGTCAGGACAAAAGACAGATTTTTGACAAATTTCAAAATATATCAGATATTGTCCAAATCATTTTTTATTTCACTTATAGACATGTGAAATGTATGAACTAGGGCAAAAAAGTGTAAAAAAATTGGTTTGATTTTTTTTTAGTACCTTGCAGTTTTTCTTAGTTTTCACATAAGGTCCGGGGTCAGGACAAAAGACAGATTTTTGACAAATTTCAAAATATGCCAGATATTGTCCAAATTATTTTTTATTTCACTTCTAGACATGTGAAATGCATGAACTAGTGCAAAAAAGTGTAACAAAATTGATTTGATTTTTTTTAGTACTTTTCAGTTTTTCTTAGTTTTCACATAAGGTCCGGGGTCAGGACAAAAGACAGATTTTTGACAAATTTCAAAATCTGTCAGATATTGTCCAAATCATTTTTAATTTAATTTCTAGACATGTGAAATGCATGAACTAGTGCAAAAAAGTGTAACAAAATTGATTTGATTTTTTTTAGTACTTTTCAGTTTTTCTTAGTTTTCACATAAGGTCCGGGGTCAGGACAAAAGACAGATTTTTGACAAATTTCAAAATCTGTCAGATATTGTCCAAATTATTTTTTATTTCACGTCTAGACATGTGAAATGCATGAACTAGGGCAAAAAAGTGTGAAAAAATTGGTTTGATTTTTTTTAGTACCTTGCAGTTTTTCTTAGTTTTCACATAAGGTCCGGGGTCAGGACAAAAGACAGATTTTTGACAAATTTCAAAATATGTCAGATATTGTCCAAATCATTTTTTATTTCACTTATAGACATGTGAAATGTATGAACTAGGGCAAAAAAGTGTAAAAAAATTGGTTTGATTTTTTTTTAGTACCTTGCAGTTTTTCTTAGTTTTCACATAAGGTCCGGCCCAGCCCGCCTACACGTACCCGTACGAGAGGAGCCCGGACTCGACAAAAGACAGATTTTTGACAAATTTCAAAATATGCCAGATATTGTCCAAATAATTTTTTATTTCACTTCTAGACATGTGAAATGCATGAACTAGTGCAAAAAAGTGTAACAAAATTGATTTGATTTTTTTTAGTACTTTTCAGTTTTTCTTAGTTTTCACATAAGGTCCGGGGTCAGGACAAAAGACAGATTTTTGACAAATTTCAAAATCTGTCAGATATTGTCCAAATCATTTTTTATTTAATTTCTAGACATGTGAAATGCATGAACTAGGGCAAGAAAGTGAAAAAAAATTGGTCTGATTTTTTTTAGTACTTTTCAGTTTTTCTTAGTTTTCACATAAGGTCCGGGGTCAGGACAAAAGACAGATTTTTGACAAATTTCAAAATATGTCAGATATTGTCCAAATTATTTTTTATTTCACGTCTAGACATGTGAAATGCATGAACTAGTGCAAAAAAGTCTAACAAAATTGATTTGATTTTTTTTAGTACTTTTCAGTTTTTCTTAGTTTTCACATAAGGTCCGGGGTCAGGACAAAAGACAGATTTTTGACAAATTTCAAAATATGTCAGATATTGTCCAAATTATTTTTTATTTCACGTCTAGACATGTGAAATGCATGAACTAGTGCAAAAAAGTGTAACACAATTGGTTTGATTTTTTTTAGTACTTTTCAGTTTTTCTTAGTTTTCACATAAGGTCCGGGGTCAGGACAAAAGACAGATTTTTGACAAATTTCAAAATATGTCAGATATTGTCCAAATCATTTTTTATTTCACTTATAGACATGTGAAATGTATGAACTAGGGCAAAAAAGTGTAAAAAAATTGGTTTGATTTTTTTTTAGTACCTTGCAGTTTTTCTTAGTTTTCACATAAGGTCCGGGGTCAGGACAAAAGACAGATTTTTGACAAATTTCAAAATATGCCAGATATTGTCCAAATTATTTTTTATTTCACTTCTAGACATGTGAAATGCATGAACTAGTGCAAAAAAGTGTAACAAAATTGGTTTGATTTTTTTTTAGTACTTTTCAGTTTTTCTTAGTTTTCACATAAGGTCCGGGGTCAGGACAAAAGACAGATTTTTGACAAATTTCAAAATCTGTCAGATATTGTCCAAATCATTTTTTATTTCACTTCTAGACATGTGAAATGCATGAACTAGGGCAAGAAAGTGAAAAAAAATTGGTCTGATTTTTTTTAGTACTTTTCAGTTTTTCTTAGTTTTCACATAAGGTCCGGGGTCAGGACAAAAGACAGATTTTTGACAAATTTCAAAATATGTCAGATATTGTCCAAATTATTTTTTATTTCACGTCTAGACATGTGAAATGCATGAACTAGTGCAAAAAAGTCTAACAAAATTGATTTGATTTTTTTTAGTACTTTTCAGTTTTTCTTAGTTTTCACATAAGGTCCGGGGTCAGGACAAAAGACAGATTTTTGACAAATTTCAAAATATGCCAGATATTGTCCAAATTATTTTTTATTTCACTTCTAGACATGTGAAATGCATGAACTAGTGCAAAAAAGTGTAACAAAATTGATTTGATTTTTTTTAGTACTTTTCAGTTTTTCTTAGTTTTCACATAAGGTCCGGGGTCAGGACAAAAGACAGATTTTTGACAAATTTCAAAATCTGTCAGATATTGTCCAAATCATTTTTAATTTAATTTCTAGACATGTGAAATGCATGAACTAGGGCAAGAAAGTGAAAAAAAATTGGTCTGATTTTTTTTAGTACTTTTCAGTTTTTCTTAGTTTTCACATAAGGTCCAGGGTCAGAACAAAAGACAGATTTTTGACAAATTTCAAAATATGTCAGATATTGTCCAAATTATTTTTTATTTCACGTCTAGACATGTGAAATGCATGAACTAGTGCAAAAAAGTCTAACAAAATTGATTTGATTTTTTTTAGTACTTTTCAGTTTTTCTTAGTTTTCACATAAGGTCCGGGGTCAGGACAAAAGACAGATTTTTGACAAATTTCAAAATCTGTCAGATATTGTCCAAATTATTTTTTATTTCACGTCTAGACATGTGAAATGCATGAACTAGTGCAAAAAAGTGTAACAAAATTGGTTTGATTTTTTTTTAGTACTTTTCAGTTTTTCTTAGTTTTCACATAAGGTCCGGGGTCAGGACAAAAGACAGATTTTTGACAAATTTCAAAATATATCAGATATTGTCCAAATCATTTTTTATTTCACTTATAGACATGTGAAATGTATGAACTAGGGCAAAAAAGTGTAAAAAAATTGGTTTGATTTTTTTTTAGTACCTTGCAGTTTTTCTTAGTTTTCACATAAGGTCCGGGGTCAGGACAAAAGACAGATTTTTGACAAATTTCAAAATATGCCAGATATTGTCCAAATTATTTTTTATTTCACTTCTAGACATGTGAAATGCATGAACTAGTGCAAAAAAGTGTAACAAAATTGATTTGATTTTTTTTAGTACTTTTCAGTTTTTCTTAGTTTTCACATAAGGTCCGGGGTCAGGACAAAAGACAGATTTTTGACAAATTTCAAAATCTGTCAGATATTGTCCAAATCATTTTTAATTTAATTTCTAGACATGTGAAATGCATGAACTAGTGCAAAAAAGTGTAACAAAATTGATTTGATTTTTTTTAGTACTTTTCAGTTTTTCTTAGTTTTCACATAAGGTCCGGGGTCAGGACAAAAGACAGATTTTTGACAAATTTCAAAATCTGTCAGATATTGTCCAAATTATTTTTTATTTCACGTCTAGACATGTGAAATGCATGAACTAGGGCAAAAAAGTGTGAAAAAATTGGTTTGATTTTTTTTAGTACCTTGCAGTTTTTCTTAGTTTTCACATAAGGTCCGGGGTCAGGACAAAAGACAGATTTTTGACAAATTTCAAAATATGTCAGATATTGTCCAAATCATTTTTTATTTCACTTATAGACATGTGAAATGTATGAACTAGGGCAAAAAAGTGTAAAAAAATTGGTTTGATTTTTTTTTAGTACCTTGCAGTTTTTCTTAGTTTTCACATAAGGTCCGGCCCAGCCCGCCTACACGTACCCGTACGAGAGGAGCCCGGACTCGACAAAAGACAGATTTTTGACAAATTTCAAAATATGCCAGATATTGTCCAAATAATTTTTTATTTCACTTCTAGACATGTGAAATGCATGAACTAGTGCAAAAAAGTGTAACAAAATTGATTTGATTTTTTTTAGTACTTTTCAGTTTTTCTTAGTTTTCACATAAGGTCCGGGGTCAGGACAAAAGACAGATTTTTGACAAATTTCAAAATCTGTCAGATATTGTCCAAATCATTTTTTATTTAATTTCTAGACATGTGAAATGCATGAACTAGGGCAAGAAAGTGAAAAAAAATTGGTCTGATTTTTTTTAGTACTTTTCAGTTTTTCTTAGTTTTCACATAAGGTCCGGGGTCAGGACAAAAGACAGATTTTTGACAAATTTCAAAATATGTCAGATATTGTCCAAATTATTTTTTATTTCACGTCTAGACATGTGAAATGCATGAACTAGTGCAAAAAAGTCTAACAAAATTGATTTGATTTTTTTTAGTACTTTTCAGTTTTTCTTAGTTTTCACATAAGGTCCGGGGTCAGGACAAAAGACAGATTTTTGACAAATTTCAAAATATGTCAGATATTGTCCAAATTATTTTTTATTTCACGTCTAGACATGTGAAATGCATGAACTAGTGCAAAAAAGTGTAACACAATTGGTTTGATTTTTTTTAGTACTTTTCAGTTTTTCTTAGTTTTCACATAAGGTCCGGGGTCAGGACAAAAGACAGATTTTTGACAAATTTCAAAATATGTCAGATATTGTCCAAATCATTTTTTATTTCACTTATAGACATGTGAAATGTATGAACTAGGGCAAAAAAGTGTAAAAAAATTGGTTTGATTTTTTTTTAGTACCTTGCAGTTTTTCTTAGTTTTCACATAAGGTCCGGGGTCAGGACAAAAGACAGATTTTTGACAAATTTCAAAATATGCCAGATATTGTCCAAATTATTTTTTATTTCACTTCTAGACATGTGAAATGCATGAACTAGTGCAAAAAAGTGTAACAAAATTGGTTTGATTTTTTTTTAGTACTTTTCAGTTTTTCTTAGTTTTCACATAAGGTCCGGGGTCAGGACAAAAGACAGATTTTTGACAAATTTCAAAATCTGTCAGATATTGTCCAAATCATTTTTTATTTCACTTCTAGACATGTGAAATGCATGAACTAGGGCAAGAAAGTGAAAAAAAATTGGTCTGATTTTTTTTAGTACTTTTCAGTTTTTCTTAGTTTTCACATAAGGTCCGGGGTCAGGACAAAAGACAGATTTTTGACAAATTTCAAAATATGTCAGATATTGTCCAAATTATTTTTTATTTCACGTCTAGACATGTGAAATGCATGAACTAGTGCAAAAAAGTCTAACAAAATTGATTTGATTTTTTTTAGTACTTTTCAGTTTTTCTTAGTTTTCACATAAGGTCCGGGGTCAGGACAAAAGACAGATTTTTGACAAATTTCAAAATATGCCAGATATTGTCCAAATTATTTTTTATTTCACTTCTAGACATGTGAAATGCATGAACTAGTGCAAAAAAGTGTAACAAAATTGATTTGATTTTTTTTAGTACTTTTCAGTTTTTCTTAGTTTTCACATAAGGTCCGGGGTCAGGACAAAAGACAGATTTTTGACAAATTTCAAAATCTGTCAGATATTGTCCAAATCATTTTTAATTTAATTTCTAGACATGTGAAATGCATGAACTAGGGCAAGAAAGTGAAAAAAAATTGGTCTGATTTTTTTTAGTACTTTTCAGTTTTTCTTAGTTTTCACATAAGGTCCAGGGTCAGAACAAAAGACAGATTTTTGACAAATTTCAAAATATGTCAGATATTGTCCAAATTATTTTTTATTTCACGTCTAGACATGTGAAATGCATGAACTAGTGCAAAAAAGTCTAACAAAATTGATTTGATTTTTTTTAGTACTTTTCAGTTTTTCTTAGTTTTCACATAAGGTCCGGGGTCAGGACAAAAGACAGATTTTTGACAAATTTCAAAATCTGTCAGATATTGTCCAAATCATTTTTTATTTCACTTATAGACATGTGAAATGCATGAACTAGGGCAAAAAAGTGTGAAAAAATTGGTTTGATTTTTTTTAGTACCTTGCAGTTTTTCTTAGTTTTCACATAAGGTCCGGGGTCAGGACAAAAGACAGATTTTTGACAAATTTCAAAATATGTCAGATATTGTCCAAATCATTTTTTATTTCACTTATAGACATGTGAAATGTATGAACTAGGGCAAAAAAGTGTAAAAAAATTGGTTTGATTTTTTTTTAGTACCTTGCAGTTTTTCTTAGTTTTCACATAAGGTCCGGGGTCAGGACAAAAGACAGATTTTTGACAAATTTCAAAATATGCCAGATATTGTCCAAATTATTTTTTATTTCACTTCTAGACATGTGAAATGCATGAACTAGTGCAAAAAAGTGTAACAAAATTGGTTTGATTTTTTTTTAGTACTTTTCAGTTTTTCTTAGTTTTCACATAAGGTCCGGGGTCAGGACAAAAGACAGATTTTTGACAAATTTCAAAATCTGTCAGATATTGTCCAAATCATTTTTTATTTCACTTCTAGACATGTGAAATGCATGAACTAGGGCAAGAAAGTGAAAAAAAATTGGTCTGATTTTTTTTAGTACTTTTCAGTTTTTCTTAGTTTTCACATAAGGTCCGGGGTCAGGACAAAAGACAGATTTTTGACAAATTTCAAAATATGTCATATATTGTCCAAATTATTTTTTATTTCACGTCTAGACATGTGAAATGCATGAACTAGTGCAAAAAAGTCTAACAAAATTGATTTGATTTTTTTTAGTACTTTTCAGTTTTTCTTAGTTTTCACATAAGGTCCGGGGTCAGGACAAAAGACAGATTTTTGACAAATTTCAAAATCTGTCAGATATTGTCCAAATCATTTTTTATTTCACTTATAGACATGTGAAATGCATGAACTAGGGCAAAAAAGTGTGAAAAAATTGGTTTGATTTTTTTTAGTACCTTGCAGTTTTTCTTAGTTTTCACATAAGGTCCGGGGTCAGGACAAAAGACAGATTTTTGACAAATTTCAAAATATGTCAGATATTGTCCAAATCATTTTTTATTTCACTTATAGACATGTGAAATGTATGAACTAGGGCAAAAAAGTGTAAAAAAATTGGTTTGATTTTTTTTTAGTACCTTGCAGTTTTTCTTAGTTTTCACATAAGGTCCGGGGTCAGGACAAAAGACAGATTTTTGACAAATTTCAAAATATGTCAGATATTGTCCAAATTATTTTTTTTTTCACGTCTAGACATGTGAAATGCATGAACTAGTGCAAAAAAGTGTAACAAAATTGGTTTGATTTTTTTTTAGTACTTTTCAGTTTTTCTTAGTTTTCACATAAGGTCCGGGGTCAGGACAAAAGACAGATTTTTGACAAATTTCAAAATCTGTCAGATATTGTCCAAATCATTTTTTATTTCACTTCTAGACATGTGAAATGCATGAACTAGGGCAAAAAAAGTGAAAAAAAATTGGTCTGATTTTTTTTAGTACTTTTCAGTTTTTCTTAGTTTTCACATAAAGTCCGGGGTCAGGACAAAAGACAGATTTTTGACAAATTTCAAAATATGTCAGATATTGTCCAAATCATTTTTTATTTCACTTATAGACATGTGAAATGCATGAACTAGTGCAAAAAAGTGTAACAAAATTGATTTGATTTTTTTTTTGTACTTTTCAGTTTTTCTTAGTTTTCACATAAGGTCCGGGGTCAGGACAAAAGACAGATTTTTGACAAATTTCAAAATCTGTCAGATATTGTCCAAATCATTTTTTATTTCACTTCTAGACATGTGAAATGCATGAACTAGGGCAAAAAAGTGTGAAAAAATTGGTTTGATTTTTTTTAGTACCTTGCAGTTTTTCTTAGTTTTCACATAAGGTCCGGGGTCAGGACAAAAGACAGATTTTTGACAAATTTCAAAATATGTCAGATATTGTCCAAATCATTTTTTATTTCATTTCTAGACATGTGAAATGCATGAACTAGGGCAAAAAAAGTGAAAAAAAAATTGGTCTGATTTTTTTTAGTACTTTTCAGTTTTTCTTAGTTTTCACATAAGGTCCGGGGTCAGGACAAAAGACAGATTTTTGACAAATTTCAAAATATGTCAGATATTGTCCAAATTATTTTTTATTTCACGTCTAGACATGTGAAATGCATGAACTAGTGCAAAAAAGTGTAACACAATTGGTTTGATTTTTTTTTAGTACTTTTCAGTTTTTCTTAGTTTTCACATAAGGTCCGGGGTCAGGACAAAAGACAGATTTTTGACAAATTTCAAAATCTGTCAGATATTGTCCAAATCATTTTTTATTTCACTTCTAGACATGTGAAATGCATGAACTAGGGCAAAAAAGTGTAACAAAATTGATTTGATTTTTTTTTTTTACTTTTCAGTTTTTCTTAGTTTTCACATAAGGTCCGGGGTCAGGACAAAAGACAGATTTTTGACAAATTTCTAAATCTGTCAGATATTGTCCAAATCATTTTTTATTTCACTTCTAGACATGTGAAATGCATGAACTAGGGCAAAAAAGTGTGAAAAAATTGGTTTGATTTTTTTTAGTACCTTGCAGTTTTTCTTAGTTTTCACATAAGGTCCGGGGTCAGGACAAAAGACAGATTTTTGACAAATTTCAAAATATGTCAGATATTGTCCAAATCATTTTTTATTTCACTTATAGACATGTGAAATGTATGAACTAGTGCAAAAAAGTGTAACAAAATTGATTTGATTTTTTTTTTGTACTTTTCAGTTTTTCTTAGTTTTCACATAAGGTCCGGGGTCAGGACAAAAGACAGATTTTTGACAAATTTCAAAATATGCCAGATATTGTCCAAATTATTTTTTATTTCACTTCTAGACATGTGAAATGCATGAACTAGTGCAAAAAAGTGTAACAAAATTGATTTGATTTTTTTTAGTACTTTTCAGTTTTTCTTAGTTTTCACATAAGGTCCGGGGTCAGGACAAAAGACAGATTTTTGACAAATTTCAAAATCTGTCAGATATTGTCCAAATCATTTTTAATTTAATTTCTAGACATGTGAAATGCATGAACTAGGGCAAGAAAGTGAAAAAAAATTGGTCTGATTTTTTTTAGTACTTTTCAGTTTTTCTTAGTTTTCACATAAGGTCCAGGGTCAGAACAAAAGACAGATTTTTGACAAATTTCAAAATATGTCAGATATTGTCCAAATTATTTTTTATTTCACGTCTAGACATGTGAAATGCATGAACTAGTGCAAAAAAGTCTAACAAAATTGATTTGATTTTTTTTAGTACTTTTCAGTTTTTCTTAGTTTTCACATAAGGTCCGGGGTCAGGACAAAAGACAGATTTTTGACAAATTTCAAAATCTGTCAGATATTGTCCAAATCATTTTTTATTTCACTTATAGACATGTGAAATGCATGAACTAGGGCAAAAAAGTGTGAAAAAATTGGTTTGATTTTTTTTAGTACCTTGCAGTTTTTCTTAGTTTTCACATAAGGTCCGGGGTCAGGACAAAAGACAGATTTTTGACAAATTTCAAAATATGTCAGATATTGTCCAAATCATTTTTTATTTCACTTATAGACATGTGAAATGTATGAACTAGGGCAAAAAAGTGTAAAAAAATTGGTTTGATTTTTTTTTAGTACCTTGCAGTTTTTCTTAGTTTTCACATAAGGTCCGGGGTCAGGACAAAAGACAGATTTTTGACAAATTTCAAAATATGCCAGATATTGTCCAAATTATTTTTTATTTCACTTCTAGACATGTGAAATGCATGAACTAGTGCAAAAAAGTGTAACAAAATTGGTTTGATTTTTTTTTAGTACTTTTCAGTTTTTCTTAGTTTTCACATAAGGTCCGGGGTCAGGACAAAAGACAGATTTTTGACAAATTTCAAAATCTGTCAGATATTGTCCAAATCATTTTTTATTTCACTTCTAGACATGTGAAATGCATGAACTAGGGCAAGAAAGTGAAAAAAAATTGGTCTGATTTTTTTTAGTACTTTTCAGTTTTTCTTAGTTTTCACATAAGGTCCGGGGTCAGGACAAAAGACAGATTTTTGACAAATTTCAAAATATGTCATATATTGTCCAAATTATTTTTTATTTCACGTCTAGACATGTGAAATGCATGAACTAGTGCAAAAAAGTCTAACAAAATTGATTTGATTTTTTTTAGTACTTTTCAGTTTTTCTTAGTTTTCACATAAGGTCCGGGGTCAGGACAAAAGACAGATTTTTGACAAATTTCAAAATCTGTCAGATATTGTCCAAATCATTTTTTATTTCACTTATAGACATGTGAAATGCATGAACTAGGGCAAAAAAGTGTGAAAAAATTGGTTTGATTTTTTTTAGTACCTTGCAGTTTTTCTTAGTTTTCACATAAGGTCCGGGGTCAGGACAAAAGACAGATTTTTGACAAATTTCAAAATATGTCAGATATTGTCCAAATCATTTTTTATTTCACTTATAGACATGTGAAATGTATGAACTAGGGCAAAAAAGTGTAAAAAAATTGGTTTGATTTTTTTTTAGTACCTTGCAGTTTTTCTTAGTTTTCACATAAGGTCCGGGGTCAGGACAAAAGACAGATTTTTGACAAATTTCAAAATATGTCAGATATTGTCCAAATTATTTTTTTTTTCACGTCTAGACATGTGAAATGCATGAACTAGTGCAAAAAAGTGTAACAAAATTGGTTTGATTTTTTTTTAGTACTTTTCAGTTTTTCTTAGTTTTCACATAAGGTCCGGGGTCAGGACAAAAGACAGATTTTTGACAAATTTCAAAATCTGTCAGATATTGTCCAAATCATTTTTTATTTCACTTCTAGACATGTGAAATGCATGAACTAGGGCAAAAAAAGTGAAAAAAAATTGGTCTGATTTTTTTTAGTACTTTTCAGTTTTTCTTAGTTTTCACATAAAGTCCGGGGTCAGGACAAAAGACAGATTTTTGACAAATTTCAAAATATGTCAGATATTGTCCAAATCATTTTTTATTTCACTTATAGACATGTGAAATGCATGAACTAGTGCAAAAAAGTGTAACAAAATTGATTTGATTTTTTTTTTGTACTTTTCAGTTTTTCTTAGTTTTCACATAAGGTCCGGGGTCAGGACAAAAGACAGATTTTTGACAAATTTCAAAATCTGTCAGATATTGTCCAAATCATTTTTTATTTCACTTCTAGACATGTGAAATGCATGAACTAGGGCAAAAAAGTGTGAAAAAATTGGTTTGATTTTTTTTAGTACCTTGCAGTTTTTCTTAGTTTTCACATAAGGTCCGGGGTCAGGACAAAAGACAGATTTTTGACAAATTTCAAAATATGTCAGATATTGTCCAAATCATTTTTTATTTCATTTCTAGACATGTGAAATGCATGAACTAGGGCAAAAAAAGTGAAAAAAAAATTGGTCTGATTTTTTTTAGTACTTTTCAGTTTTTCTTAGTTTTCACATAAGGTCCGGGGTCAGGACAAAAGACAGATTTTTGACAAATTTCAAAATATGTCAGATATTGTTCAAATTATTTTTTATTTCACGTCTAGACATGTGAAATGCATGAACTAGTGCAAAAAAGTGTAACACAATTGGTTTGATTTTTTTTTAGTACTTTTCAGTTTTTCTTAGTTTTCACATAAGGTCCGGGGTCAGGACAAAAGACAGATTTTTGACAAATTTCAAAATCTGTCAGATATTGTCCAAATCATTTTTTATTTCACTTCTAGACATGTGAAATGCATGAACTAGGGCAAAAAAGTGTAACAAAATTGATTTGATTTTTTTTTTTTACTTTTCAGTTTTTCTTAGTTTTCACATAAGGTCCGGGGTCAGGACAAAAGACAGATTTTTGACAAATTTCTAAATCTGTCAGATATTGTCCAAATCATTTTTTATTTCACTTCTAGACATGTGAAATGCATGAACTAGGGCAAAAAAGTGTGAAAAAATTGGTTTGATTTTTTTTAGTACCTTGCAGTTTTTCTTAGTTTTCACATAAGGTCCGGGGTCAGGACAAAAGACAGATTTTTGACAAATTTCAAAATATGTCAGATATTGTCCAAATCATTTTTTATTTCACTTATAGACATGTGAAATGCATGAACTAGTGCAAAAAAGTGTAACAAAATTGATTTGATTTTTTTTTTGTACTTTTCAGTTTTTCTTAGTTTTCACATAAGGTCCGGGGTCAGGACAAAAGACAGATTTTTGACAAATTTCAAAATCTGTCAGATATTGTCCAAATCATTTTTTATTTCACTTCTAGACATGTGAAATGCATGAACTAGGGCAAAAAAGTGTGAAAAAATTGGTTTGATTTTTTTTAGTACCTTGCAGTTTTTCTTAGTTTTCACATAAGGTCCGGGGTCAGGACAAAAGACAGATTTTTGACAAATTTCAAAATATGTCAGATATTGTCCAAATCATTTTTTATTTCACTTATAGACATGTGAAATGTATGAACTAGGGCAAAAAAGTGTAAAAAAATTGGTTTGATTTTTTTTTAGTACCTTGCAGTTTTTCTTAGTTTTCACATAAGGTCCGGGGTCAGGACAAAAGACAGATTTTTGACAAAATTCAAAATCTGTCAGATATTGTCCAAATCATTTTTTATTTCACTTCTAGACATGTGAAATGCATGAACTAGGGCAAAAAAAGTGAAAAAAAATTGGTCTGATTTTTTTTAGTACTTTTCAGTTTTTCTTAGTTTTCACATAAGGTCCGGGGTCAGGACAAAAGACAGATTTTTGACAAATTTCAAAATATGTCAGATATTGTCCAAATCATTTTTTATTTCACTTATAGACATGTGAAATGCATGAACTAGTGCAAAAAAGTGTAACAAAATTGATTTGATTTTTTTTTTTTACTTTTCAGTTTTTCTTAGTTTTCACATAAGGTCCGGGGTCAGGACAAAAGACAGATTTTTGACAAATTTCTAAATCTGTCAGATATTGTCCAAATCATTTTTTATTTCACTTCTAGACATGTGAAATGCATGAACTAGGGCAAAAAAGTGTGAAAAAATTGGTTTGATTTTTTTTAGTACCTTGCAGTTTTTCTTAGTTTTCACATAAGGTCCGGGGTCAGGACAAAAGACAGATTTTTGACAAATTTCAAAATATGTCAGATATTGTCCAAATCATTTTTTATTTCACTTATAGACATGTGAAATGCATGAACTAGTGCAAAAAAGTGTAACAAAATTGATTTGATTTTTTTTTTTTACTTTTCAGTTTTTCTTAGTTTTCACATAAGGTCCGGGGTCAGGACAAAAGACAGATTTTTGACAAATTTCTAAATCTGTCAGATATTGTCCAAATCATTTTTTATTTCACTTCTAGACATGTGAAATGCATGAACTAGGGCAAAAAAGTGTGAAAAAATTGGTTTGATTTTTTTTAGTACCTTGCAGTTTTTCTTAGTTTTCACATAAGGTCCGGGGTCAGGACAAAAGACAGATTTTTGACAAATTTCAAAATATGTCAGATATTGTCCAAATCATTTTTTATTTCACTTATAGACATGTGAAATGCATGAACTAGTGCAAAAAAGTGTAACAAAATTGATTTGATTTTTTTTTTGTACTTTTCAGTTTTTCTTAGTTTTCACATAAGGTCCGGGGTCAGGACAAAAGACAGATTTTTGACAAATTTCAAAATCTGTCAAATATTGTCCAAATCATTTTTTATTTCACTTCTAGACATGTGAAATGCATGAACTAGGGCAAAAAAAGTGAAAAAAAATTGGTCTGATTTTTTTTAGTACTTTTCAGTTTTTCTTAGTTTTCACATAAGGTCCGGGGTCAGGACAAAAGACAGATTTTTGACAAATTTCAAAATATGTCAGATATTGTCCAAATCATTTTTTATTTCACTTATAGACATGTGAAATGCATGAACTAGTGCAAAAAAGTGTAACAAAATTGATTTGATTTTTTTTTTTTACTTTTCAGTTTTTCTTAGTTTTCACATAAGGTCCGGGGTCAGGACAAAAGACAGATTTTTGACAAATTTCTAAATCTGTCAGATATTGTCCAAATCATTTTTTATTTCACTTCTAGACATGTGAAATGCATGAACTAGGGCAAAAAAGTGTGAAAAAATTGGTTTGATTTTTTTTAGTACCTTGCAGTTTTTCTTAGTTTTCACATAAGGTCCGGGGTCAGGACAAAAGACAGATTTTTGACAAATTTCAAAATATGTCAGATATTGTCCAAATCATTTTTTATTTCACTTATAGACATGTGAAATGCATGAACTAGTGCAAAAAAGTGTAACAAAATTGATTTGATTTTTTTTTTGTACTTTTCAGTTTTTCTTAGTTTTCACATAAGGTCCGGGGTCAGGACAAAAGACAGATTTTTGACAAATTTCAAAATCTGTCAGATATTGTCCAAATCATTTTTTATTTCACTTCTAGACATGTGAAATGCATGAACTAGGGCAAAAAAGTGTGAAAAAATTGGTTTGATTTTTTTTAGTACCTTGCAGTTTTTCTTAGTTTTCACATAAGGTCCGGGGTCAGGACAAAAGACAGATTTTTGACAAATTTCAAAATATGTCAGATATTGTCCAAATCATTTTTTATTTCACTTATAGACATGTGAAATGTATGAACTAGGGCAAAAAAGTGTAAAAAAATTGGTTTGATTTTTTTTTAGTACCTTGCAGTTTTTCTTAGTTTTCACATAAGGTCCGGGGTCAGGACAAAAGACAGATTTTTGACAAATTTCAAAATATGTCAGATATTGTCCAAATTATTTTTTATTTCACTTCTAGACATGTTAAATGCATGAACTAGTGCAAAAAAGTGTAACAAAATTGATTTGATTTTTTTTTAGTACTTTTCAGTTTTTCTTAGTTTTCACATAAGGTCCGGGGTCAGGATAAAAGACAGATTTTTGACAAATTTCAAAATCTCTCAGATATTGTCCAAATTATTTTTTATTTCACTTCTAGACATGTGAAATGCATGAACTAGGGCAAAAAAAGTGAAAAAAAATTGGTCTGATTTTTTTTAGTACTTTTCAGTTTTTCTTAGTTTTCACATGAGGTCCGGGGTCAGGA
Organism: Alosa pseudoharengus; assembly: GCF_046254945.1. Taxonomy (NCBI): domain Eukaryota; kingdom Metazoa; phylum Chordata; class Actinopteri; order Clupeiformes; family Clupeidae; genus Alosa; species Alosa pseudoharengus. Next base: position 206,284 of record NW_027468849.1, read on the forward strand.
CAAAAGACAGATTTTTGACAAATTTCAAAATATGTCAGATATTGTCCAAATCATTTTTTATTTCACTTATAGACATGTGAAATGCATGAACTAGTGCAAAAAAGTGTAACAAAATTGATTTGATTTTTTTTTAGTACTTTTCAGTTTTTCTTAGTTTTCACATAAGGTCCGGGGTCAGGACAAAAGACAGATTTTTGACAAATTTCAAAATATGTCAGATATTGTCCAAATTATTTTTTATTTCACGTCTAGACATGTGAAATGCATGAACTAGGGCAAAAAAGTGTAAAAAAATTGGTTTGATTTTTTTTTAGTACCTTGCAGTTTTTCTTAGTTTTCACATAAGGTCCGGGGTCAGGACAAAAGACAGATTTTTGACAAATTTCAAAATATGTCAGATATTGTCCAAATTATTTTTTATTTCACTTCTAGACATGTGAAATGCATGAACTAGTGCAAAAAAGTGTAACAAAATTGATTTGATTTTTTTTTAGTACTTTTCAGTTTTTCTTAGTTTTCACATAAGGTCCGCGGTCAGGATAAAAGACAGATTTTTGACAAATTTCAAAATCTCTCAGATATTGTCCAAATTATTTTTTATTTCACTTCTAGACATGTGAAATGCATGAACTAGGGCAAAAAAAGTGAAAAAAAAATTGGTCTGATTTTTTTTAGTACTTTTCAGTTTTTCTTAGTTTTCACATAAGGTCCGGGGTCAGGACAAAAGACAGATTTTTGACAAATTTCAAAATATGTCAGATATTGTCCAAATCATGTTTTATTTCACTTATAGACATGTGAAATGCATGAACTAGTGCAAAAAAGTGTAACAAAATTGATTTGATTTTTTTTTAGTACTTTTCAGTTTTTCTTAGTTTTCACATAAGGTCCGGGGTCAGGACAAAAGACAGATTTTTGACAAATTTCAAAATATGTCAGATATTGTCCAAATTATTTTTTATTTCACGTCTAGACATGTGAAATGCATGAACTAGTGCAAAAAAGTGTAACAAAATTGGTTTGATTTTTTTTTAGTACTTTTCAGTTTTTCTTAGTTTTCACATAAGGTCCGGGGTCAGGACAAAAGACAGATTTTTGACAAATTTCAAAATCTGTCAGATATTGTCCAAATAATTTTTTATTTCACTTCTAGACATGTGAAATGCATGAACTAGGGCAAAAAAAGTGAAAAAAAATTGGTCTGATTTTTTTTAGTACTTTTCATTTTTTCTTAGTTTTCACATAAGGTCCGGGGTCAGGACAAAAGACAGATTTTTGACAAATTTCAAAATATGTCAGATATTGTCCAAATCATTTTTTATTTCACTTCTAGACATGTGAAATGCATGAACTAGGGCAAAAAAGTGTGAAAAAATTGGTTTGATTTTTTTTAGTACCTTGCAGTTTTTCTTAGTTTTCACATAAGGTCCGGGGTCAGGACAAAAGACAGATTTTTGACAAATTTCAAAATATGTCAGATATTGTCCAAATCATTTTTTATTTCACTTATAGACATGTGAAATGCATGAACTAGTGCAAAAAAGTGTAACAAAATTGATTTGATTTTTTTTTTGTACTTTTCAGTTTTTCTTAGTTTTCACATAAGGTCCGGGGTCAGGACAAAAGACAGATTTTTGACAAATTTCAAAATCTGTCAGATATTGTCCAAATCATTTTTTATTTCACTTATAGACATGTGAAATGTATGAACTAGGGCAAAAAAGTGTAAAAAAATTGGTTTGATTTTTTTTTAGTACCTTGCAGTTTTTCTTAGTTTTCACATAAGGTCCGGGGTCAGGACAAAAGACAGATTTTTGACAAATTTCAAAATATGCCAGATATTGTCCAAATTATTTTTTATTTCACTTCTAGACATGTGAAATGCATGAACTAGTGCAAAAAAGTGTAACAAAATTGATTTGATTTTTTTTAGTACTTTTCAGTTTTTCTTAGTTTTCACATAAGGTCCGGGGTCAGGATAAAAGACAGATTTTTGACAAATTTCAAAATTCTCTGAGATATTGTCCAAATTATTTTTTATTTCACTTCTAGACATGTGAAATGCATGAACTAGTGCAAAAAAGTGTAACAAAATTGATTTGTTTTTTTTTTAGTACTTTTCAGTTTTTCTTAGTTTTCACATAAGGTCCGGGGTCAGGACAAAAGACAGATTTTTGACAAATTTCAAAATATGCCAGATATTGTCCAAATTATTTTTTATTTCACTTCTAGACATGTGAAATGCATGAACTAGTGCAAAAAAGTGTAACAAAATTGATTTGATTTTTTTTAGTACTTTTCAGTTTTTCTTAGTTTTCACATAAGGTCCGGGGTCAGGATAAAAGACAGATTTTTGACAAATTTCAAAATTCTCTGAGATATTGTCCAAATTATTTTTTATTTCACTTCTAGACATGTGAAATGCATGAACTAGTGCAAAAAAGTGTAACAAAATTGATTTGTTTTTTTTTTAGTACTTTTCAGTTTTTCTTAGTTTTCACATAAGGTCCGGGGTCAGGACAAAAGACAGATTTTTGACAAATTTCAAAATCTGTCAGATATTGTCCAAATCATTTTTTATTTCATTTCTAGACATGTGAAATGCATGAACTAGGGCAAAAAAAGTGAAAAAAAAATTGGTCTGATTTTTTTTAGTACTTTTCAGTTTTTCTTAGTTTTCACATAAGGTCCGGGGTCAGGACAAAAGACAGATTTTTGACAAATTTCAAAATATGTCAGATATTGTCCAAATTATTTTTTATTTCACGTCTAGACATGTGAAATGCATGAACTAGTGCAAAAAAGTGTAACAAAATTGATTTGATTTTTTTTTAGTACTTTTCAGTTTTTCTTAGTTTTCACATAAGGTCCGGGGTCAGGACAAAAGACAGATTTTTGACAAATTTCAAAATCTGTCAGATATTGTCCAAATCATTTTTTATTTCATTTCTAGACATGTGAAATGCATGAACTAGGGCAAAAAAAGTGAAAAAAAATTGGACTGATTTTTTTTAGTACTTTTCAGTTTTTCTTAGTTTTCACATAAGGTCCGGGGTCAGGACAAAAGACAGATTTTTGACAAATTTCAAAATCTGTCAGATATTGTCCAAATCATTTTTTATTTAATTTCTAGACATGTGAAATGCATGAACTAGGGCAAGAAAGTGAAAAAAAATTGGTCTGATTTTTTTTAGTACTTTTCAGTTTTTCTTAGTTTTCACATAAGGTCCGGGGTCAGGACAAAAGACAGATTTTTGACAAATTTCAAAATCTGTCAGATATTGTCCAAATCATTTTTTATTTCACTTCTAGACATGTGAAATGCATGAACTAGGGCAAAAAAAGTGAAAAAAAATTGGACTGATTTTTTTTAGTACTTTTCAGTTTTTCTTAGTTTTCACATAAGGTCCGGGGTCAGGACAAAAGACAGATTTTTGACAAATTTCAAAATATGTCAGATATTGTCCAAATTATTTTTTATTTCACGTCTAGACATGTGAAATGCATGAACTAGGGCAAAAAAGTGTAACAAAATTGATTTGATTTTTTTTTAGTACTTTTCAGTTTTTCTTAGTTTTCACATAAGGTCCGGGGTCAGGACAAAAGACAGATTTTTGACAAATTTCAAAATATGTCAGATATTGTCCAAATCATTTTTTATTTCACTTATAGACATGTGAAATGCATGAACTAGTGCAAAAAAGTGTAACAAAATTGATTTGATTTTTTTTTTGTACTTTTCAGTTTTTCTTAGTTTTCACATAAGGTCCGGGGTCAGGACAAAAGACAGATTTTTGACAAATTTCAAAATCTGTCAGATATTGTCCAAATCATTTTTTATTTAATTTCTAGACATGTGAAATGCATGAACTAGGGCAAGAAAGTGAAAAAAAATTGGTCTGATTTTTTTTAGTACTTTTCAGTTTTTCTTAGTTTTCACATAAGGTCCGGGGTCAGGACAAAAGACAGATTTTTGACAAATTTCAAAATCTGTCAGATATTGTCCAAATCATTTTTTATTTCACTTCTAGACATGTGAAATGCATGAACTAGGGCAAAAAAAGTGAAAAAAAATTGGACTGATTTTTTTTAGTACTTTTCAGTTTTTCTTAGTTTTCACATAAGGTCCGGGGTCAGGACAAAAGACAGATTTTTGACAAATTTCAAAATATGTCAGATATTGTCCAAATTATTTTTTATTTCACGTCTAGACATGTGAAATGCATGAACTAGGGCAAAAAAGTGTAACAAAATTGATTTGATTTTTTTTTAGTACTTTTCAGTTTTTCTTAGTTTTCACATAAGGTCCGGGGTCAGGACAAAAGACAGATTTTTGACAAATTTCAAAATATGTCAGATATTGTCCAAATCATTTTTTATTTCACTTATAGACATGTGAAATGCATGAACTAGTGCAAAAAAGTGTAACAAAATTGATTTGATTTTTTTTTTGTACTTTTCAGTTTTTCTTAGTTTTCACATAAGGTCCGGGGTCAGGACAAAAGACAGATTTTTGACAAATTTCAAAATCTGTCAGATATTGTCCAAATCATTTTTTATTTCACTTCTAGACATGTGAAATGCATGAACTAGGGCAAAAAAGTGTGAAAAAATTGGTTTGATTTTTTTTAGTACCTTGCAGTTTTTCTTAGTTTTCACATAAGGTCCGGGGTCAGGACAAAAGACAGATTTTTGACAAATTTCAAAATATGTCAGATATTGTCCAAATCATTTTTTATTTCACTTATAGACATGTGAAATGTATGAACTAGGGCAAAAAAGTGTAAAAAAATTGGTTTGATTTTTTTTTAGTACCTTGCAGTTTTTCTTAGTTTTCACATAAGGTCCGGGGTCAGGACAAAAGACAGATTTTTGACAAATTTCAAAATATGCCAGATATTGTCCAAATTATTTTTTATTTCACTTCTAGACATGTGAAATGCATGAACTAGTGCAAAAAAGTGTAACAAAATTGATTTGTTTTTTTTTAGTACTTTTCAGTTTTTCTTAGTTTTCACATAAGGTCCGGGGTCAGGACAAAAGACAGATTTTTGACAAATTTCAAAATCTGTCAGATATTGTCCAAATCATTTTTTATTTCATTTCTAGACATGTGAAATGCATGAACTAGGGCAAAAAAAGTGAAAAAAAAATTGGTCTGATTTTTTTTAGTACTTTTCAGTTTTTCTTAGTTTTCACATAAGGTCCGGGGTCAGGACAAAAGACAGATTTTTGACAAATTTCAAAATATGTCAGATATTGTCCAAATTATTTTTTATTTCACGTCTAGACATGTGAAATGCATGAACTAGTGCAAAAAAGTGTAACAAAATTGATTTGATTTTTTTTTAGTACTTTTCAGTTTTTCTTAGTTTTCACATAAGGTCCGGGGTCAGGACAAAAGACAGATTTTTGACAAATTTCAAAATCTGTCAGATATTGTCCAAATCATTTTTTATTTCATTTCTAGACATGTGAAATGCATGAACTAGGGCAAAAAAAGTGAAAAAAAATTGGTCTGATTTTTTTTAGTACTTTTCAGTTTTTCTTAGTTTTCACATAAGGTCCGGGGTCAGGACAAAAGACAGATTTTTGACAAATTTCAAAATCTGTCAGATATTGTCCAAATCATTTTTTATTTCACTTCTAGACATGTGAAATGCATGAACTAGGGCAAAAAAAGTGAAAAAAAATTGGACTGATTTTTTTTAGTACTTTTCAGTTTTTCTTAGTTTTCACATAAGGTCCGGGGTCAGGACAAAAGACAGATTTTTGACAAATTTCAAAATATGTCAGATATTGTCCAAATTATTTTTTATTTCACGTCTAGACATGTGAAATGCATGAACTAGGGCAAAAAAGTGTAAAAAAATTGGTTTTATTTTTTTTTAGTACCTTGCAGTTTTTCTTAGTTTTCACATAAGGTCCGGGGTCAGGACAAAAGACAGATTTTTGACAAATTTCAAAATATGTCAGATATTGTCCAAATTATTTTTTATTTCACTTCTAGACATGTGAAATGCATGAACTAGTGCAAAAAAGTGTAACAAAATTGATTTGATTTTTTTTTAGTACTTTTCAGTTTTTCTTAGTTTTCACATAAGGTCCGGGGTCAGGATAAAAGACAGATTTTTGACAAATTTCAAAATCTCTCAGATATTGTCCAAATTATTTTTTATTTCACTTCTAGACATGTGAAATGCATGAACTAGGGCAAAAAAAGTGAAAAAAAAATTGGTCTGATTTTTTTTAGTACTTTTCAGTTTTTCTTAGTTTTCACATGAGGTCCGGGGTCAGGACAAAAGACAGATTTTTGACAAATTTCAAAATCTGTCAGATATTGTCCAAATCATTTTTTATTTCACTTCTAGACATGTGAAATGCATGAACTAGGGCAAAAAAAGTGAAAAAAAATTGGACTGATTTTTTTTAGTACTTTTCAGTTTTTCTTAGTTTTCACATAAGGTCCGGGGTCAGGACAAAAGACAGATTTTTGACAAATTTCAAAATATGTCAGATATTGTCCAAATTATTTTTTATTTCACGTCTAGACATGTGAAATGCATGAACTAGGGCAAAAAAGTGTAAAAAAATTGGTTTTATTTTTTTTTAGTACCTTGCAGTTTTTCTTAGTTTTCACATAAGGTCCGGGGTCAGGACAAAAGACAGATTTTTGACAAATTTCAAAATATGTCAGATATTGTCCAAATTATTTTTTATTTCACTTCTAGACATGTGAAATGCATGAACTAGTGCAAAAAAGTGTAACAAAATTGATTTGATTTTTTTTTAGTACTTTTCAGTTTTTCTTAGTTTTCACATAAGGTCCGGGGTCAGGATAAAAGACAGATTTTTGACAAATTTCAAAATCTCTCAGATATTGTCCAAATTATTTTTTATTTCACTTCTAGACATGTGAAATGCATGAACTAGGGCAAAAAAAGTGAAAAAAAAATTGGTCTGATTTTTTTTAGTACTTTTCAGTTTTTCTTAGTTTTCACATGAGGTCCGGGGTCAGGACAAAAGACAGATTTTTGACAAATTTCAAAATATGTCAGATATTGTCCAAATCATTTTTTATTTCACTTATAGACATGTGAAATGCATGAACTAGTGCAAAAAAGTGTAACAAAATTGATTTGATTTTTTTTTAGTACTTTTCAGTTTTTCTTAGTTTTCACATAAGGTCCGGGGTCAGGACAAAAGACAGATTTTTGACAAATTTCAAAATATGTCAGATATTGTCCAAATTATTTTTTATTTCACGTCTAGACATGTGAAATGCATGAACTAGTGCAAAAAAGTGTAACAAAATTGGTTTGATTTTTTTTTAGTACTTTTCAGTTTTTCTTAGTTTTCACATAAGGTCCGGGGTCAGGACAAAAGACAGATTTTTGACAAATTTCAAAATATGTCAGATATTGTCCAAATAATTTTTTATTTCACTTCTAGACATGTGAAATGCATGAACTAGGGCAAAAAAAGTGAAAAAAAATTGGTCTGATTTTTTTTAGTACTTTTCAGTTTTTCTTAGTTTTCACATAAGGTCCGGGGTCAGGACAAAATACAGATTTCTGACAAATTTCAAAATCTATCAGATATTGTCCAAATCATTTTTTATTTAATTTCTAGACATGTGAAATGCATGAACTAGGGCAAGAAAGTGTGAAAAAATTGGTTTGATTTTTTTTTAGTACTTTTCAGTTTTTCTTAGTTTTCACATAAGGTCCGGGGTCAGGACAAAAGACAGATTTTTGACAAATTTCAAAATATGTCAGATATTGTCCAAATTATTTTTTATTTCACGTCTAGACATGTGAAATGCATGAACTAGTGCAAAAAAAGTGTAACAAAATTGGTTTGATTTTTTTTTAGTACTTTTCAGTTTTTCTTAGTTTTCACATAAGGTCCGGGGTCAGGACAAAAGACAGATTTTTGACAAATTTCAAAATATGTCAGATATTGTCCAAATCATTTTTTATTTAATTTCTAGACATGTGAAATGCATGAACTAGGGCAAGAAAGTGTGAAAAAATTGGTTTGATTTTTTTTTAGTACTTTTCAGTTTTTCTTAGTTTTCACATAAGGTCCGGGGTCAGGACAAAAGACAGATTTTTTACAAATTTCAAAATATGTCAGATATTGTCCAAGTCATTTTTTATTTCACTTCTAGACATGTGAAATGCATGAACTAGGGCAAAAAAGTGTAAAAAAATTGGTTTGATTTTTTTTAGTACCTTACAGTTTTTCTTAGTTTTCACATAAGGTCCGGGGGGTCAGGACAAAAGACAGATTTTTGACAAATTTCAAAATATGTCAGATATTGTCCAAATTATTTTTTATTTCACTTCTAGACATGTGAAATGCATGAACTAGGGCAAAAAAAGTGAAAAAAAATTGGTCTGATTTTTTTTTAGTACCTTGCAGTTTTTCTTAGTTTTCACATAAGGTCCGGGGTCAGGACAAAAGACAGATTTTTGACAAATTTCAAAATATGTCAGATATTGTCCAAATCATTTTTTATTTCACGTCTAGACATGTGAAATGCATGAACTAGTGCAAAAAAGTGTAACAAAATTGGTTTGATTTTTTTTAGTACCTTGCAGTTTTTCTTAGTTTTCACATAAGGTCCGGGGTCAGGACAAAAGACAGATTTTTGACAAATTTCAAAATATGCCAGATATTGTCCAAATTATTTTTTATTTCACTTCTAGACATGTGAAATGCATGAACTAGTGCAAAAAAGTGTAACAAAATTGATTTGATTTTTTTTAGTACTTTTCAGTTTTTCTTAGTTTTCACATAAGGTCCGGGGTCAGGACAAAAGACAGATTTTTGACAAATTTCAAAATCTGTCAGATATTGTCCAAATCATTTTTAATTTAATTTCTAGACATGTGAAATGCATGAACTAGGGCAAGAAAGTGAAAAAAAATTGGTCTGATTTTTTTTAGTACTTTTCAGTTTTTCTTAGTTTTCACATAAGGTCCGGGGTCAGGACAAAAGACAGATTTTTGACAAATTTCAAAATATGTCAGATATTGTCCAAATTATTTTTTATTTCACGTCTAGACATGTGAAATGCATGAACTAGTGCAAAAAAGTGTAACAAAATTGGTTTGATTTTTTTTTAGTACTTTTCAGTTTTTCTTAGTTTTCACATAAGGTCCGGGGTCAGGACAAAAGACAGATTTTTGACAAATTTCAAAATCTGTCAGATATTGTCCAAATCATTTTTTATTTCACTTATAGACATGTGAAATGTATGAACTAGGGCAAAAAAGTGTAAAAAAATTGGTTTGATTTTTTTTTAGTACCTTGCAGTTTTTCTTAGTTTTCACATAAGGTCCGGGGTCAGGACAAAAGACAGATTTTTGACAAATTTCAAAATATGTCAGATATTGTCCAAATTATTTTTTATTTCACTTCTAGACATGTGAAATGCATGAACTAGGGCAAAAAAGTGTGAAAAAATTGGTTTGATTTTTTTTAGTACCTTGCAGTTTTTCTTAGTTTTCACATAAGGTCCGGGGTCAGGACAAAAGACAGATTTTTGACAAATTTCAAAATATGTCAGATATTGTCCAAATCATTTTTTATTTCACTTATAGACATGTGAAATGTATGAACTAGGGCAAAAAAGTGTAAAAAAATTGGTTTGATTTTTTTTTAGTACCTTGCAGTTTTTCTTAGTTTTCACATAAGGTCCGGGGTCAGGACAAAAGACAGATTTTTGACAAATTTCAAAATATGCCAGATATTGTCCAAATTATTTTTTATTTCACTTCTAGACATGTGAAATGCATGAACTAGTGCAAAAAAGTGTAACAAAATTGATTTGATTTTTTTTAGTACTTTTCAGTTTTTCTTAGTTTTCACATAAGGTCCGGGGTCAGGATAAAAGACAGATTTTTGACAAATTTCAAAATTCTCTGAGATATTGTCCAAATTATTTTTTATTTCACTTCTAGACATGTGAAATGCATGAACTAGTGCAAAAAAGTGTAACAAAATTGATTTGTTTTTTTTTTAGTACTTTTCAGTTTTTCTTAGTTTTCACATAAGGTCCGGGGTCAGGACAAAAGACAGATTTTTGACAAATTTCAAAATCTGTCAGATATTGTCCAAATAATTTTTTATTTCACTTCTAGACATGTGAAATGCATGAACTAGGGCAAAAAAGTGTAAAAATATTGGTTTGATTTTTTTTAGTACCTTTCAGTTTTTCTTAGTTTTCACATAAGGTCCGGGGTCAGGACAAAAGACAGATTTTTGACAAATTTCAAAATCTGTCAGATATTGTCCAAATCATTTTTTATTTAATTTCTAGACATGTGAAATGCATGAACTAGGGCAAAAAAAGTGAAAAAAAATTGGTCTGATTTTTTTTAGTACTTTTCAGTTTTTCTTAGTTTTCACATAAGGTCCGGGGTCAGGACAAAATACAGATTTCTGACAAATTTCAAAATCTGTCAGATATTGTCCAAATCATTTTTTATTTAATTTCTAGACATGTGAAATGCATGAACTAGGGCAAGAAAGTGTGAAAAAATTGGTTTGATTTTTTTTTAGTACTTTTCAGTTTTTCTTAGTTTTCACATAAGGTCCGGGGTCAGGACAAAAGACAGATTTTTGACAAATTTCAAAATATGTCAGATATTGTCCAAATTATTTTTTATTTCACGTCTAGACATGTGAAATGCATGAACTAGTGCAAAAAAAGTGTAACAAAATTGGTTTGATTTTTTTTTAGTACTTTTTAGTTTTTCTTAGTTTTCACATCAGGTCCGGGGTCAGGACAAAAGACAGATTTTTTACAAATTTCAAAATATGTCAGATATTGTCCAAATCATTTTTTATTTCACTTCTAGACATGTGAAATGCATGAACTAGGGCAAAAAAGTGTAAAAAAATTGGTTTGATTTTTTTTTAGTACCTTGCAGTTTTTCTTAGTTTTCACATAAGGTCCGGGGTCAGGACAAAAGACAGAATTTTGACAAATTTCAAAATATGTCAGATATTGTCCAAATCATTTTTTATTTCACTTATAGACATGTGAAATGCATGAACTAGGGCAAAAAAGTGTAAAAAAATTGGTTTGATTTTTTTTTAGTACCTTGCAGTTTTTCTTAGTTTTCACATAAGGTCCGGGGTCAGGACAAAAGACAGATTTTTGACAAATTTCAAAATATGTCAGATATTGTCCAAATTATTTTTTATTTCACTTCTAGACATGTGAAATGCATGAACTAGGGCAAAAAAGTGTGAAAAATTTGGTTTGATTTTTTTTAGTACCTTGCAGTTTTTCTTAGTTTTCACATAAGGTCCGGGGTCAGGACAAAAGACAGATTTTTGACAAATTTCAAAATATGTCAGATATTGTCCAAATCATTTTTTATTTCACTTATAGACATGTGAAATGTATGAACTAGGGCAAAAAAGTGTAAAAAAATTGGTTTGATTTTTTTTTAGTACCTTGCAGTTTTTCTTAGTTTTCACATAAGGTCCGGGGTCAGGACAAAAGACAGATTTTTGACAAATTTCAAAATATGTCAGATATTGTCCAAATTATTTTTTATTTCACTTCTAGACATGTGAAATGCATGAACTAGGGCAAAAAAGTGTGAAAAAATTGGTTTGATTTTTTTTAGTACCTTGCAGTTTTTCTTAGTTTTCACATAAGGTCCGGGGTCAGGACAAAAGACAGATTTTTGACAAATTTCAAAATATGTCAGATATTGTCCAAATCATTTTTTATTTCACTTATAGACATGTGAAATGTATGAACTAGGGCAAAAAAGTGTAAAAAAATTGGTTTGATTTTTTTTTAGTACCTTGCAGTTTTTCTTAGTTTTCACATAAGGTCCGGGGTCAGGACAAAAGACAGATTTTTGACAAATTTCAAAATATGCCAGATATTGTCCAAATTATTTTTTATTTCACTTCTAGACATGTGAAATGCATGAACTAGTGCAAAAAAGTGTAACAAAATTGATTTGATTTTTTTTAGTACTTTTCAGTTTTTCTTAGTTTTCACATAAGGTCCGGGGTCAGGATAAAAGACAGATTTTTGACAAATTTCAAAATTCTCTGAGATATTGTCCAAATTATTTTTTATTTCACTTCTAGACATGTGAAATGCATGAACTAGTGCAAAAAAGTGTAACAAAATTGATTTGATTTTTTTTAGTACTTTTCAGTTTTTCTTAGTTTTCACATAAGGTCCGGGGTCAGGACAAAAGACAGATTTTTGACAAATTTCAAAATCTGTCAGATATTGTCCAAATCATTTTTTATTTCATTTCTAGACATGTGAAATGCATGAACTAGGGCAAAAAAAGTGAAAAAAAAATTGGTCTGATTTTTTTTAGTACTTTTCAGTTTTTCTTAGTTTTCACATAAGGTCCGGGGTCAGGACAAAAGACAGATTTTTGACAAATTTCAAAATATGTCAGATATTGTCCAAATTATTTTTTATTTCACGTCTAGACATGTGAAATGCATGAACTAGTGCAAAAAAGTGTAACAAAATTGATTTGATTTTTTTTTAGTACTTTTCAGTTTTTCTTAGTTTTCACATAAGGTCCGGGGTCAGGACAAAAGACAGATTTTTGACAAATTTCAAAATCTGTCAGATATTGTCCAAATCATTTTTTATTTCATTTCTAGACATGTGAAATGCATGAACTAGGGCAAAAAAAGTGAAAAAAAATTGGACTGATTTTTTTTAGTACTTTTCAGTTTTTCTTAGTTTTCACATAAGGTCCAGGGTCAGGACAAAAGACAGATTTTTGACAAATTTCAAAATATGTCAGATATTGTCCAAATTATTTTTTATTTCACGTCTAGACATGTGAAATGCATGAACTAGTGCAAAAAAGTCTAACAAAATTGATTTGATTTTTTTTAGTACTTTTCAGTTTTTCTTAGTTTTCACATAAGGTCCGGGGTCAGGACAAAAGACAGATTTTTGACAAATTTCAAAATATGTCAGATATTGTCCAAATTATTTTTTATTTCACGTCTAGACATGTGAAATGCATGAACTAGTGCAAAAAAGTGTAACACAATTGGTTTGATTTTTTTTTAGTACTTTTCAGTTTTTCTTAGTTTTCACATAAGGTCCGGGGTCAGGACAAAAGACAGATTTTTGACAAATTTCAAAATCTGTCAGATATTGTCCAAATCATTTTTTATTTCACTTCTAGACATGTGAAATGCATGAACTAATGCAAAAAAGTGTAACAAAATTGATTTGATTTTTTTTTAGTACTTTTCAGTTTTTCTTAGTTTTCACATAAGGTCCGGGGTCAGGACAAAAGACAGATTTTTGACAAATTTCAAAATCTGTCAGATATTGTCCAAATCATTTTTTATTTCATTTCTAGACATGTGAAATGCATGAACTAGGGCAAAAAAAGTGAAAAAAAATTGGACTGATTTTTTTTTAGTACTTTTCAGTTTTTCTTAGTTTTCACATAAGGTCCGGGGTCAGGACAAAAGACAGATTTTTGACAAATTTCAAAATCTGTCAGATATTGTCCAAATCATTTTTTATTTAATTTCTAGACATGTGAAATGCATGAACTAGGGCAAGAAAGTGAAAAAAAATTGGTCTGATTTTTTTTAGTACTTTTCAGTTTTTCTTAGTTTTCACATAAGGTCCGGGGTCAGGACAAAAGACAGATTTTTGACAAATTTCAAAATATGTCAGATATTGTCCAAATTATTTTTTATTTCACGTCTAGACATGTGAAATGCATGAACTAGTGCAAAAAAGTGTAACAAAATTGGTTTGATTTTTTTTTAGTACTTTTCAGTTTTTCTTAGTTTTCACATAAGGTCCGGGGTCAGGACAAAAGACAGATTTTTGACAAATTTCAAAATCTGTCAGATATTGTCCAAATCATTTTTTATTTCACTTCTAGACATGTGAAATGCATGAACTAGGGCAAAAAAGTGTGAAAAAATTGGTTTGATTTTTTTTAGTACCTTGCAGTTTTTCTTAGTTTTCACATAAGGTCCGGGGTCAGGACAAAAGACAGATTTTTGACAAATTTCAAAATATGTCAGATATTGTCCAAATCATTTTTTATTTCACTTATAGACATGTGAAATGTATGAACTAGGGCAAAAAAGTGTAAAAAAATTGGTTTGATTTTTTTTTAGTACCTTGCAGTTTTTCTTAGTTTTCACATAAGGTCCGGGGTCAGGACAAAAGACAGATTTTTGACAAATTTCAAAATATGTCAGATATTGTCCAAATTATTTTTTATTTCACTTCTAGACATGTGAAATGCATGAACTAGGGCAAAAAAGTGTGAAAAAATTGGTTTGATTTTTTTTAGTACCTTGCAGTTTTTCTTAGTTTTCACATAAGGTCCGGGGTCAGGACAAAAGACAGATTTTTGACAAATTTCAAAATATGTCAGATATTGTCCAAATCATTTTTTATTTCACTTATAGACATGTGAAATGTATGAACTAGGGCAAAAAAGTGTAAAAAAATTGGTTTGATTTTTTTTTAGTACCTTGCAGTTTTTCTTAGTTTTCACATAAGGTCCGGGGTCAGGACAAAAGACAGATTTTTGACAAATTTCAAAATATGCCAGATATTGTCCAAATTATTTTTTATTTCACTTCTAGACATGTGAAATGCATGAACTAGTGCAAAAAAGTGTAACAAAATTGATTTGATTTTTTTTAGTACTTTTCAGTTTTTCTTAGTTTTCACATAAGGTCCGGGGTCAGGATAAAAGACAGATTTTTGACAAATTTCAAAATTCTCTGAGATATTGTCCAAATTATTTTTTATTTCACTTCTAGACATGTGAAATGCATGAACTAGTGCAAAAAAGTGTAACAAAATTGATTTGTTTTTTTTTTAGTACTTTTCAGTTTTTCTTAGTTTTCACATAAGGTCCGGGGTCAGGACAAAAGACAGATTTTTGACAAATTTCAAAATCTGTCAGATATTGTCCAAATAATTTTTTATTTCACTTCTAGACATGTGAAATGCATGAACTAGGGCAAAAAAGTGTAAAAATATTGGTTTGATTTTTTTTAGTACCTTTCAGTTTTTCTTAGTTTTCACATAAGGTCCGGGGTCAGGACAAAAGACAGATTTTTGACAAATTTCAAAATCTGTCAGATATTGTCCAAATCATTTTTTATTTAATTTCTAGACATGTGAAATGCATGAACTAGGGCAAAAAAAGTGAAAAAAAATTGGTCTGATTTTTTTTAGTACTTTTCAGTTTTTCTTAGTTTTCACATAAGGTCCGGGGTCAGGACAAAATACAGATTTCTGACAAATTTCAAAATCTGTCAGATATTGTCCAAATCATTTTTTATTTAATTTCTAGACATGTGAAATGCATGAACTAGGGCAAGAAAGTGTGAAAAAATTGGTTTGATTTTTTTTTAGTACTTTTCAGTTTTTCTTAGTTTTCACATAAGGTCCGGGGTCAGGACAAAAGACAGATTTTTGACAAATTTCAAAATATGTCAGATATTGTCCAAATTATTTTTTATTTCACGTCTAGACATGTGAAATGCATGAACTAGTGCAAAAAAAGTGTAACAAAATTGGTTTGATTTTTTTTTAGTACTTTTCAGTTTTTCTTAGTTTTCACATCAGGTCCGGGGTCAGGACAAAAGACAGATTTTTTACAAATTTCAAAATATGTCAGATATTGTCCAAATCATTTTTTATTTCACTTCTAGACATGTGAAATGCATGAACTAGGGCAAAAAAGTGTAAAAAAATTGGTTTGATTTTTTTTTAGTACCTTGCAGTTTTTCTTAGTTTTCACATAAGGTCCGGGGTCAGGACAAAAGACAGAATTTTGACAAATTTCAAAATATGTCAGATATTGTCCAAATCATTTTTTATTTCACTTATAGACATGTGAAATGCATGAACTAGGGCAAAAAAGTGTAAAAAAATTGGTTTGATTTTTTTTTAGTACCTTGCAGTTTTTCTTAGTTTTCACATAAGGTCCGGGGTCAGGACAAAAGACAGATTTTTGACAAATTTCAAAATATGTCAGATATTGTCCAAATTATTTTTTATTTCACTTCTAGACATGTGAAATGCATGAACTAGGGCAAAAAAGTGTGAAAAATTTGGTTTGATTTTTTTTAGTACCTTGCAGTTTTTCTTAGTTTTCACATAAGGTCCGGGGTCAGGACAAAAGACAGATTTTTGACAAATTTCAAAATATGTCAGATATTGTCCAAATCATTTTTTATTTCACTTATAGACATGTGAAATGTATGAACTAGGGCAAAAAAGTGTAAAAAAATTGGTTTGATTTTTTTTTAGTACCTTGCAGTTTTTCTTAGTTTTCACATAAGGTCCGGGGTCAGGACAAAAGACAGATTTTTGACAAATTTCAAAATATGTCAGATATTGTCCAAATTATTTTTTATTTCACTTCTAGACATGTGAAATGCATGAACTAGGGCAAAAAAGTGTGAAAAAATTGGTTTGATTTTTTTTAGTACCTTGCAGTTTTTCTTAGTTTTCACATAAGGTCCGGGGTCAGGACAAAAGACAGATTTTTGACAAATTTCAAAATATGTCAGATATTGTCCAAATCATTTTTTATTTCACTTATAGACATGTGAAATGTATGAACTAGGGCAAAAAAGTGTAAAAAAATTGGTTTGATTTTTTTTTAGTACCTTGCAGTTTTTCTTAGTTTTCACATAAGGTCCGGGGTCAGGACAAAAGACAGATTTTTGACAAATTTCAAAATATGCCAGATATTGTCCAAATTATTTTTTATTTCACTTCTAGACATGTGAAATGCATGAACTAGTGCAAAAAAGTGTAACAAAATTGATTTGATTTTTTTTAGTACTTTTCAGTTTTTCTTAGTTTTCACATAAGGTCCGGGGTCAGGATAAAAGACAGATTTTTGACAAATTTCAAAATTCTCTGAGATATTGTCCAAATTATTTTTTATTTCACTTCTAGACATGTGAAATGCATGAACTAGTGCAAAAAAGTGTAACAAAATTGATTTGTTTTTTTTTTAGTACTTTTCAGTTTTTCTTAGTTTTCACATAAGGTCCGGGGTCAGGACAAAAGACAGATTTTTGACAAATTTCAAAATCTGTCAGATATTGTCCAAATCATTTTTTATTTCATTTCTAGACATGTGAAATGCATGAACTAGGGCAAAAAAAGTGAAAAAAAAATTGGTCTGATTTTTTTTAGTACTTTTCAGTTTTTCTTAGTTTTCACATAAGGTCCGGGGTCAGGACAAAAGACAGATTTTTGACAAATTTCAAAATATGTCAGATATTGTCCAAATTATTTTTTATTTCACGTCTAGACATGTGAAATGCATGAACTAGTGCAAAAAAGTGTAACAAAATTGATTTGATTTTTTTTTAGTACTTTTCAGTTTTTCTTAGTTTTCACATAAGGTCCGGGGTCAGGACAAAAGACAGATTTTTGACAAATTTCAAAATCTGTCAGATATTGTCCAAATCATTTTTTATTTCATTTCTAGACATGTGAAATGCATGAACTAGGGCAAAAAAAGTGAAAAAAAATTGGACTGATTTTTTTTAGTACTTTTCAGTTTTTCTTAGTTTTCACATAAGGTCCGGGGTCAGGACAAAAGACAGATTTTTGACAAATTTCAAAATATGTCAGATATTGTCCAAATCATTTTTTATTTCACTTATAGACATGTGAAATGCATGAACTAGTGCAAAAAAGTGTAACAAAATTGATTTGATTTTTTTTTAGTACTTTTCAGTTTTTCTTAGTTTTCACATAAGGTCCGGGGTCAGGACAAAAGACAGATTTTTGACAAATTTCAAAATCTGTCAGATATTGTCCAAATCATTTTTTATTTCACTTATAGACATGTGAAATGCATGAACTAGTGCAAAAAAGTGTAACAAAATTGGTTTGATTTTTTTTTAGTACTTTTCAGTTTTTCTTAGTTTTCACATAAGGTCCGGGGTCAGGACAAAAGACAGATTTTTGACAAATTTCAAAATCTGTCAGATATTGTCCAAATAATTTTTTATTTCACTTCTAGACATGTGAAATGCATGAACTAGGGCAAAAAAAGTGAAAAAAAATTGGTTTGATTTTTTTTAGTACCTTTCAGTTTTTCTTAGTTTTCACATAAGGTCCGGGGTCAGGACAAAAGACAGATTTTTGACAAATTTCAAAATCTGTCAGATATTGTCCAAATCATTTTTTATTTAATTTCTAGACATGTGAAATGCATGAACTAGGGCAAAAAAAGTGAAAAAAAATTGGTCTGATTTTTTTTAGTACGTTTCAGTTTTTCTTAGTTTTCACATAAGGTCCGGGGTCAGGACAAAAGACAGATTTTTGACAAATTTCAAAATATGTCAGATATTGTCCAAATTATTTTTTATTTCACGTCTAGACATGTGAAATGCATGAACTAGTGCAAAAAAGTGTAACAAAATTGATTTGATTTTTTTTAGTACTTTTCAGTTTTTCTTAGTTTTCACATAAGGTCCGGGGTCAGGACAAAAGACAGATTTTTGACAAATTTCAAAATATGTCAGATATTGTCCAAATCATTTTTAATTTAATTTCTAGACATGTGAAATGCATGAACTAGGGCAAGAAAGTGAAAAAAAATTGGTCTGATTTTTTTTAGTACTTTTCAGTTTTTCTTAGTTTTCACATAAGGTCCAGGGTCAGGACAAAAGACAGATTTTTGACAAATTTCAAAATATGTCAGATATTGTCCAAATTATTTTTTATTTCACGTCTAGACATGTGAAATGCATGAACTAGTGCAAAAAAGTCTAACAAAATTGATTTGATTTTTTTTAGTACTTTTCAGTTTTTCTTAGTTTTCACATAAGGTCCGGGGTCAGGACAAAAGACAGATTTTTGACAAATTTCAAAATATGTCAGATATTGTCCAAATTATTTTTTATTTCACGTCTAGACATGTGAAATGCATGAACTAGTGCAAAAAAGTGTAACACAATTGGTTTGATTTTTTTTTAGTACTTTTCAGTTTTTCTTAGTTTTCACATAAGGTCCGGGGTCAGGACAAAAGACAGATTTTTGACAAATTTCAAAATCTGTCAGATATTGTCCAAATCATTTTTTATTTCACTTCTAGACATGTGAAATGCATGAACTAATGCAAAAAAGTGTAACAAAATTGATTTGATTTTTTTTTAGTACTTTTCAGTTTTTCTTAGTTTTCACATAAGGTCCGGGGTCAGGACAAAAGACAGATTTTTGACAAATTTCAAAATCTGTCAGATATTGTCCAAATCATTTTTTATTTCATTTCTAGACATGTGAAATGCATGAACTAGGGCAAAAAAAGTGAAAAAAAATTGGACTGATTTTTTTTTAGTACTTTTCAGTTTTTCTTAGTTTTCACATAAGGTCCGGGGTCAGGACAAAAGACAGATTTTTGACAAATTTCAAAATCTGTCAGATATTGTCCAAATCATTTTTTATTTAATTTCTAGACATGTGAAATGCATGAACTAGGGCAAGAAAGTGAAAAAAAATTGGTCTGATTTTTTTTAGTACTTTTCAGTTTTTCTTAGTTTTCACATAAGGTCCGGGGTCAGGACAAAAGACAGATTTTTGACAAATTTCAAAATATGTCAGATATTGTCCAAATTATTTTTTATTTCACGTCTAGACATGTGAAATGCATGAACTAGTGCAAAAAAGTGTAACAAAATTGGTTTGATTTTTTTTTAGTACTTTTCAGTTTTTCTTAGTTTTCACATAAGGTCCGGGGTCAGGACAAAAGACAGATTTTTGACAAATTTCAAAATCTGTCAGATATTGTCCAAATCATTTTTTATTTCACTTCTAGACATGTGAAATGCATGAACTAGGGCAAAAAAGTGTGAAAAAATTGGTTTGATTTTTTTTAGTACCTTGCAGTTTTTCTTAGTTTTCACATAAGGTCCGGGGTCAGGACAAAAGACAGATTTTTGACAAATTTCAAAATATGTCAGATATTGTCCAAATCAAATTTTTTTTTTTTTTCACTTATAGACATGTGAAATGTATGAACTAGGGCAAAAAAGTGTAAAAAAATTGGTTTGATTTTTTTTTAGTACCTTGCAGTTTTTCTTAGTTTTCACATAAGGTCCGGGGTCAGGACAAAAGACAGATTTTTGACAAATTTCAAAATATGTCAGATATTGTCCAAATTATTTTTTATTTCACTTCTAGACATGTGAAATGCATGAACTAGGGCAAAAAAGTGTGAAAAAATTGGTTTGATTTTTTTTAGTACCTTGCAGTTTTTCTTAGTTTTCACATAAGGTCCGGGGTCAGGACAAAAGACAGATTTTTGACAAATTTCAAAATATGTCAGATATTGTCCAAATCATTTTTTATTTCACTTATAGACATGTGAAATGTATGAACTAGGGCAAAAAAGTGTAAAAAAATTGGTTTGATTTTTTTTTAGTACCTTGCAGTTTTTCTTAGTTTTCACATAAGGTCCGGGGTCAGGACAAAAGACAGATTTTTGACAAATTTCAAAATATGCCAGATATTGTCCAAATTATTTTTTATTTCACTTCTAGACATGTGAAATGCATGAACTAGTGCAAAAAAGTGTAACAAAATTGATTTGATTTTTTTTAGTACTTTTCAGTTTTTCTTAGTTTTCACATAAGGTCCGGGGTCAGGATAAAAGACAGATTTTTGACAAATTTCAAAATTCTCTGAGATATTGTCCAAATTATTTTTTATTTCACTTCTAGACATGTGAAATGCATGAACTAGTGCAAAAAAGTGTAACAAAATTGGTTTGATTTTTTTTTAGTACTTTTCAGTTTTTCTTAGTTTTCACATAAGGTCCGGGGTCAGGACAAAAGACAGATTTTTGACAAATTTCAAAATCTGTCAGATATTGTCCAAATAATTTTTTATTTCACTTCTAGACATGTGAAATGCATGAACTAGGGCAAAAAAAGTGAA
The DNA here is from genome assembly GCF_046254945.1 of Alosa pseudoharengus. NCBI lineage: Eukaryota > Metazoa > Chordata > Actinopteri > Clupeiformes > Clupeidae > Alosa > Alosa pseudoharengus. The sequence goes on from NW_027468849.1 coordinate 227,267, forward strand.
AAAAAATTGGTCTGATTTTTTTTAGTACTTTTCAGTTTTTCTTAGTTTTCACATAAGGTCCGGGGTCAGCACAAAAGACAGATTTTTGACAAATTTCAAAATCTGTCAGATATTGTCCAAGTCATTTTTTATTTCACTTCTAGACATGTGAAATGCATGAACTAGGGCAAAAAAGTGTAAAAAAATTGGTTTGATTTTTTTTAGTACCTTACAGTTTTTCTTAGTTTTCACATAAGGTCCGGGGGGTCAGGACAAAAGACAGATTTTTGAAAAATTTCAAAATATGTCAGATATTGTCCAAATTATTTTTTATTTCACTTCTAGACATGTGAAATGCATGAACTAGGGCAAAAAAGGGAAAAAAAAATTGGTCTGATTTTTTTTTAGTACCTTGCAGTTTTTCTTAGTTTTCACATAAGGTCCGGGGTCAGGACAAAAGACAGATTTTTGACAAATTTCAAAATATGTCAGATATTGTCCAAATCATTTTTTATTTCACGTCTAGACATGTGAAAGCATGAACTAGTGCAAAAAAGTGTAACAAAATTGGTTTGATTTTTTTTAGTACCTTTCAGTTTTTCTTAGTTTTCACATAAGGTCCGGGGTCAGCACAAAAGACAGATTTTTGACAAATTTCAAAATCTGTCAGATATTGTCCAAATTATTTTTTATTTCACTTCTAGACATGTGAAATGCATGAACTAGGGCAAAAAAAGTGAAAAAAAATTGGTTTGATTTTTTTTAGTACCTTTCAGTTTTTCTTAGTTTTCACATAAGGTCCGGGGTCAGGACAAAAGACAGATTTTTGACAAATTTCAAAATCTGTCAGATATTGTCCAAATCATTTTTTATTTAATTTCTAGACATGTGAAATGCATGAACTAGGGCAAAAAAGTGAAAAAAAATTGGTCTGATTTTTTTTAGTACTTTTCAGTTTTTCTTAGTTTTCACATAAGGTCCGGGGTCAGGACAAAAGACAGATTTTTGACAAATTTCAAAATCTGTCAGATATTGTCCAAATCATTTTTTATTTCACTTCTAGACATGTGAAATGCATGAACTAGGGCAAAAAAAGTGAAAAAAAATTGGACTGATTTTTTTTAGTACTTTTCAGTTTTTCTTAGTTTTCACATAAGGTCCGGGGTCAGGACAAAAGACAGATTTTTGACAAATTTCAAAATATGTCAGATATTGTCCAAATCATTTTTTATTTCACTTATAGACATGTGAAATGCATGAACTAGTGCAAAAAAGTGTAACAAAATTGATTTGATTTTTTTTTAGTACTTTTCAGTTTTTCTTAGTTTTCACATAAGGTCCGGGGTCAGGACAAAAGACAGATTTTTGACAAATTTCAAAATCTGTCAGATATTGTCCAAATCATTTTTTATTTCACTTATAGACATGTGAAATGCATGAACTAGTGCAAAAAAGTGTAACAAAATTGGTTTGATTTTTTTTTAGTACTTTTCAGTTTTTCTTAGTTTTCACATAAGGTCCGGGGTCAGGACAAAAGACAGATTTTTGACAAATTTCAAAATCTGTCAGATATTGTCCAAATAATTTTTTATTTCACTTCTAGACATGTGAAATGCATGAACTAGGGCAAAAAAAGTGAAAAAAAATTGGTCTGATTTTTTTTAGTACTTTTCAGTTTTTCTTAGTTTTCACATAAGGTCCGGGGTCAGCACAAAAGACAGATTTTTGACAAATTTCAAAATCTGTCAGATATTGTCCAAGTCATTTTTTATTTCACTTCTAGACATGTGAAATGCATGAACTAGGGCAAAAAAGTGTAAAAAAATTGGTTTGATTTTTTTTAGTACCTTACAGTTTTTCTTAGTTTTCACATAAGGTCCGGGGGGTCAGGACAAAAGACAGATTTTTGAAAAATTTCAAAATATGTCAGATATTGTCCAAATTATTTTTTATTTCACTTCTAGACATGTGAAATGCATGAACTAGGGCAAAAAAGGGAAAAAAAATTGGTCTGATTTTTTTTTAGTACCTTGCAGTTTTTCTTAGTTTTCACATAAGGTCCGGGGTCAGGACAAAAGACAGATTTTTGACAAATTTCAAAATCTGTCAGATATTGTCCAAATCATTTTTTATTTAATTTCTAGACATGTGAAATGCATGAACTAGGGCAAAAAAAGTGAAAAAAAATTGGTCTGATTTTTTTTAGTACGTTTCAGTTTTTCTTAGTTTTCACATAAGGTCCGGGGTCAGGACAAAAGACAGATTTTTGACAAATTTCAAAATATGTCAGATATTGTCCAAATTATTTTTTATTTCACGTCTAGACATGTGAAATGCATGAACTAGTGCAAAAAAGTGTAACAAAATTGGTTTGATTTTTTTTTAGTACTTTTCAGTTTTTCTTAGTTTTCACATAAGGTCCGGGGTCAGGACAAAAGACAGATTTTTGACAAATTTCAAAATCTGTCAGATATTGTCCAAATAATTTTTTATTTCACTTCTAGACATGTGAAATGCATGAACTAGGGCAAAAAAGTGTAAAAATATTGGTTTGATTTTTTTTAGTACCTTTCAGTTTTTCTTAGTTTTCACATAAGGTCCGGGGTCAGGACAAAAGACAGATTTTTGACAAATTTCAAAATCTGTCAGATATTGTCCAAATCATTTTTTATTTAATTTCTAGACATGTGAAATGCATGAACTAGGGCAAAAAAAGTGAAAAAAAATTGGTCTGATTTTTTTTAGTACTTTTCAGTTTTTCTTAGTTTTCACATAAGGTCCGGGGTCAGGACAAAATACAGATTTCTGACAAATTTCAAAATCTGTCAGATATTGTCCAAATCATTTTTTATTTAATTTCTAGACATGTGAAATGCATGAACTAGGGCAAGAAAGTGTGAAAAAATTGGTTTGATTTTTTTTTAGTACTTTTCAGTTTTTCTTAGTTTTCACATAAGGTCCGGGGTCAGGACAAAAGACAGATTTTTGACAAATTTCAAAATATGTCAGATATTGTCCAAATTATTTTTTATTTCACGTCTAGACATGTGAAATGCATGAACTAGTGCAAAAAAAGTGTAACAAAATTGGTTTGATTTTTTTTTAGTACTTTTCAGTTTTTCTTAGTTTTCACATCAGGTCCGGGGTCAGGACAAAAGACAGATTTTTTACAAATTTCAAAATATGTCAGATATTGTCCAAATCATTTTTTATTTCACTTCTAGACATGTGAAATGCATGAACTAGGGCAAAAAAGTGTAAAAAAATTGGTTTGATTTTTTTTTAGTACCTTGCAGTTTTTCTTAGTTTTCACATAAGGTCCGGGGTCAGGACAAAAGACAGAATTTTGACAAATTTCAAAATATGTCAGATATTGTCCAAATCATTTTTTATTTCACTTATAGACATGTGAAATGCATGAACTAGGGCAAAAAAGTGTAAAAAAATTGGTTTGATTTTTTTTTAGTACCTTGCAGTTTTTCTTAGTTTTCACATAAGGTCCGGGGTCAGGACAAAAGACAGATTTTTGACAAATTTCAAAATATGTCAGATATTGTCCAAATCATTTTTTATTTCACGTCTAGACATGTGAAATGCATGAACTAGGGCAAAAAAGTGTAAAAAAATTGGTTTGATTTTTTTTTAGTACCTTGCAGTTTTTCTTAGTTTTCACATAAGGTCCGGGGTCAGGACAAAAGACAGATTTTTGACAAATTTCAAAATATGTCAGATATTGTCCAAATCATTTTTTATTTCACGTCTAGACATGTGAAATGCATGAACTAGTGCAAAAAAGTGTAACAAAATTGGTTTGATTTTTTTTAGTACCTTTCAGTTTTTCTTAGTTTTCACATAAGGTCCGGGGTCAGCACAAAAGACAGATTTTTGACAAATTTAAAAATCTGTCAGATATTGTCCAAGTCATTTTTTATTTCACTTCTAGACATGTGAAATGCATGAACTAGGGCAAAAAAGTGTAAAAAAATTGGTTTGATTTTTTTTAGTACCTTACAGTTTTTCTTAGTTTTCACATAAGGTCCGGGGGGTCAGGACAAAAGACAGATTTTTGAAAAATTTCAAAATATGTCAGATATTGTCCAAATTATTTTTTATTTCACTTCTAGACATGTGAAATGCATGAACTAGGGCAAAAAAAGTGAAAAAAAATTGGTCTGATTTTTTTTAGTACTTTTCAGTTTTTCTTAGTTTTCACATAAGGTCCGGGGTCAGGACAAAATACAGATTTCTGACAAATTTCAAAATCTGTCAGATATTGTCCAAATCATTTTTTATTTAATTTCTAGACATGTGAAATGCATGAACTAGGGCAAGAAAGTGTGAAAAAATTGGTTTGATTTTTTTTTAGTACTTTTCAGTTTTTCTTAGTTTTCACATAAGGTCCGGGGTCAGGACAAAAGACAGATTTTTGACAAATTTCAAAATATGTCAGATATTGTCCAAATTATTTTTTATTTCACGTCTAGACATGTGAAATGCATGAACTAGTGCAAAAAAAGTGTAACAAAATTGGTTTGATTTTTTTTTAGTACTTTTCAGTTTTTCTTAGTTTTCACATAAGGTCCGGGGTCAGGACAAAAGACAGATTTTTTACAAATTTCAAAATATGTCAGATATTGTCCAAATCATTTTTTATTTCACTTCTAGACATGTGAAATGCATGAACTAGGGCAAAAAAGTGTAAAAAAATTGGTTTGATTTTTTTTTAGTACCTTGCAGTTTTTCTTAGTTTTCACATAAGGTCCGGGGTCAGGACAAAAGACAGAATTTTGACAAATTTCAAAATATGTCAGATATTGTCCAAATCATTTTTTATTTCACTTATAGACATGTGAAATGCATGAACTAGGGCAAAAAAGTGTAAAAAAATTGGTTTGATTTTTTTTTAGTACCTTGCAGTTTTTCTTAGTTTTCACATAAGGTCCGGGGTCAGGACAAAAGACAGATTTTTGACAAATTTCAAAATATGTCAGATATTGTCCAAATCATTTTTTATTTCACGTCTAGACATGTGAAATGCATGAACTAGTGCAAAAAAGTGTAACAAAATTGGTTTGATTTTTTTTAGTACCTTACAGTTTTTCTTAGTTTTCACATAAGGTCCGGGGGGTCAGGACAAAAGACAGATTTTTGAAAAATTTCAAAATATGTCAGATATTGTCCAAATTATTTTTTATTTCACTTCTAGACATGTGAAATGCATGAACTAGGGCAAAAAAGGGAAAAAAAATTGGTCTGATTTTTTTTAGTACCTTGCAGTTTTTCTTAGTTTTCACATAAGGTCCGGGGTCAGGACAAAAGACAGATTTTTGACAAATTTCAAAATCTGTCAGATATTGTCCAAATAATTTTTTATTTCACTTCTAGACATGTGAAATGCATGAACTAGGGCAAAAAAAGTGAAAAAAAATTGGTCTGATTTTTTTTAGTACTTTTCAGTTTTTCTTAGTTTTCACATAAGGTCCGGGGTCAGCACAAAAGACAGATTTTTGACAAATTTCAAAATCTGTCAGATATTGTCCAAGTCATTTTTTATTTCACTTCTAGACATGTGAAATGCATGAACTAGGGCAAAAAAGTGTAAAAAAATTGGTTTGATTTTTTTTAGTACCTTACAGTTTTTCTTAGTTTTCACATAAGGTCCGGGGGGTCAGGACAAAAGACAGATTTTTGAAAAATTTCAAAATATGTCAGATATTGTCCAAATTATTTTTTATTTCACTTCTAGACATGTGAAATGCATGAACTAGGGCAAAAAAGGGAAAAAAAATTGGTCTGATTTTTTTTTAGTACCTTGCAGTTTTTCTTAGTTTTCACATAAGGTCCGGGGTCAGGACAAAAGACAGATTTTTGACAAATTTCAAAATATGTCAGATATTGTCCAAATCATTTTTTATTTCACGTCTAGACATGTGAAAGCATGAACTAGTGCAAAAAAGTGTAACAAAATTGGTTTGATTTTTTTTAGTACCTTTCAGTTTTTCTTAGTTTTCACATAAGGTCCGGGGTCAGCACAAAAGACAGATTTTTGACAAATTTCAAAATCTGTCAGATATTGTCCAAATTATTTTTTATTTCACTTCTAGACATGTGAAATGCATGAACTAGGGCAAAAAAAGTGAAAAAAAATTGGTTTGATTTTTTTTAGTACCTTTCAGTTTTTCTTAGTTTTCACATAAGGTCCGGGGTCAGGACAAAAGACAGATTTTTGACAAATTTCAAAATCTGTCAGATATTGTCCAAATCATTTTTTATTTAATTTCTAGACATGTGAAATGCATGAACTAGGGCAAAAAAGTGAAAAAAATTGGTCTGATTTTTTTTAGTACTTTTCAGTTTTTCTTAGTTTTCACATAAGGTCCGGGGTCAGGACAAAAGACAGATTTTTGACAAATTTCAAAATCTGTCAGATATTGTCCAAATCATTTTTTATTTCACTTCTAGACATGTGAAATGCATGAACTAGGGCAAAAAAAGTGAAAAAAAATTGGACTGATTTTTTTTAGTACTTTTCAGTTTTTCTTAGTTTTCACATAAGGTCCGGGGTCAGGACAAAAGACAGATTTTTGACAAATTTCAAAATATGTCAGATATTGTCCAAATCATTTTTTATTTCACTTATAGACATGTGAAATGCATGAACTAGTGCAAAAAAGTGTAACAAAATTGATTTGATTTTTTTTTAGTACTTTTCAGTTTTTCTTAGTTTTCACATAAGGTCCGGGGTCAGGACAAAAGACAGATTTTTGACAAATTTCAAAATCTGTCAGATATTGTCCAAATCATTTTTTATTTCACTTATAGACATGTGAAATGCATGAACTAGTGCAAAAAAGTGTAACAAAATTGGTTTGATTTTTTTTTAGTACTTTTCAGTTTTTCTTAGTTTTCACATAAGGTCCGGGGTCAGGACAAAAGACAGATTTTTGACAAATTTCAAAATCTGTCAGATATTGTCCAAATAATTTTTTATTTCACTTCTAGACATGTGAAATGCATGAACTAGGGCAAAAAAAGTGAAAAAAAATTGGTCTGATTTTTTTTAGTACTTTTCAGTTTTTCTTAGTTTTCACATAAGGTCCGGGGTCAGCACAAAAGACAGATTTTTGACAAATTTCAAAATCTGTCAGATATTGTCCAAGTCATTTTTTATTTCACTTCTAGACATGTGAAATGCATGAACTAGGGCAAAAAAGTGTAAAAAAATTGGTTTGATTTTTTTTAGTACCTTACAGTTTTTCTTAGTTTTCACATAAGGTCCGGGGGGTCAGGACAAAAGACAGATTTTTGAAAAATTTCAAAATATGTCAGATATTGTCCAAATTATTTTTTATTTCACTTCTAGACATGTGAAATGCATGAACTAGGGCAAAAAAGGGAAAAAAAATTGGTCTGATTTTTTTTAGTACCTTGCAGTTTTTCTTAGTTTTCACATAAGGTCCGGGGTCAGGACAAAAGACAGATTTTTGACAAATTTCAAAATATGTCAGATATTGTCCAAATCATTTTTTATTTCACTTCTAGACATGTGAAATGCATGAACTAGGGCAAAAAAGTGTAAAAAAATTGGTTTGATTTTTTTTAGTACCTTTCAGTTTTTCTTAGTTTTCACACAAGGTCCGGGGTCAGGACAAAAGACAGATTTTTGACAAATTTCAAAATATGTCAGATATTGTCCAAATTATTTTTTATTTCACTTATAGACATGTGAAATGCATGAACTAGGGCAAAAAAGTGTAAAAAAATTGGTTTGATTTTTTTTAGTACCTTTCAGTTTTTTTTAGTTTTCACATAAGGTCCGGGGTCAGGACAAAAGACAGATTTTTGACAAATTTCAAAATATGTCAGATATTGTCCAAATTATTTTTTATTTCACGTCTAGACATGTGAAATGCATGAACTAGTGCAAAAAAAGTGTAACAAAATTGGTTTGATTTTTTTTTAGTACTTTTCAGTTTTTCTTAGTTTTCACATAAGGTCCGGGGTCAGGACAAAAGACAGAATTTTGACAAATTTCAAAATATGTCAGATATTGTCCAAATCATTTTTTATTTCACTTATAGACATGTGAAATGCATGAACTAGGGCAAAAAAGTGTAAAAAAATTAGTTTGATTTTTTTTTAGTACCTTGCAGTTTTTTTTAGTTTTCACATAAGGTCCGGGGTCAGGACAAAAGACAGATTTTTGACAAATTTCAAAATATGTCAGATATTGTCCAAATTATTTTTTATTTCACGTCTAGACATGTGAAATGCATGAACTAGGGCAAAAAAGTGTAAAAAAATTGGTTTGATTTTTTTTAGTACCTTGCAGTTTTTCTTAGTTTTCACATAAGGTCCGGGGTCAGGACAAAAGACAGAATTTTGACAAATTTCAAAATATGTCAGATATTGTCCAAATCATTTTTTATTTCACTTATAGACATGTGAAATGCATGATCTAGGGCAAAAAAGTGTAAAAAAATTGGTTTGATTTTTTTTAGTACCTTTCAGTTTTTTTTAGTTTTCACATAAGGTCCGGGGTCAGGACAAAAGACAGATTTTTGACAAATTTCAAAATCTGTCAGATATTGTCCAAATTATTTTTTATTTCACGTCTAGACATGTGAAATGCATGAACTAGTGCAAAAAAAGTGTAACAAAATTGGTTTGATTTTTTTTTAGTACTTTTCAGTTTTTCTTAGTTTTCACATAAGGTCCGGGGTCAGGACGAAAGACAGAATTTTGACAAATTTCAAAATATGTCAGATATTGTCCAAATCATTTTTTATTTCACTTATAGACATGTGAAATGCATGAACTAGGGCAAAAAAGTGTAAAAAAATTGGTTTGATTTTTTTTTAGTACCTTGCAGTTTTTTTTAGTTTTCACATAAGGTCCGGGGTCAGGACAAAAGACAGATTTTTGACAAATTTCAAAATATGTCAGATATTGTCCAAATTATTTTTTATTTCACGTCTAGACATGTGAAATGCATGAACTAGGGCAAAAAAGTGTAAAAAAATTGGTTTGATTTTTTTTAGTACCTTGCAGTTTTTCTTAGTTTTCACATAAGGTCCGGGGTCAGGACAAAAGACAGAATTTTGACAAATTTCAAAATATGTCAGATATTGTCCAAATCATTTTTTATTTCACTTATAGACATGTGAAATGCATGAACTAGGGCAAAAAAGTGTAAAAAAATTGGTTTGATTTTTTTTAGTACCTTTCAGTTTTTTTTAGTTTTCACATAAGGTCCGGGGTCAGGACAAAAGACAGATTTTTGACAAATTTCAAAATATGTCAGATATTGTCCAAATTATTTTTTATTTCACGTCTAGACATGTGAAATGCATGAACTAGTGCAAAAAAGTGTAACAAAATTGGTTTGATTTTTTTTTAGTACTTTTCAGTTTTTCTTAGTTTTCACATAAGGTCCGGGGTCAGGACAAAAGACAGATTTTTGACAAATTTCAAAATATGTCAGATATTGTCCAAATTATTTTTTATTTCACTTCTAGACATGTGAAATGCATGAACTAGGGCAAAAAAGTGTGAAAAAATTGGTTTGATTTTTTTTAGTACCTTGCAGTTTTTCTTAGTTTTCACATAAGGTCCGGGGTCAGGACAAAAGACAGATTTTTGACAAATTTCAAAATATGTCAGATATTGTCCAAATCATTTTTTATTTCACTTATAGACATGTGAAATGTATGAACTAGGGCAAAAAAGTGTAAAAAAATTAGTTTGATTTTTTTTTAGTACCTTGCAGTTTTTCTTAGTTTTCACATAAGGTCCGGGGTCAGGACAAAAGACAGATTTTTGACAAATTTCAAAATATGCCAGATATTGTCCAAATTATTTTTTATTTCACTTCTAGACATGTGAAATGCATGAACTAGTGCAAAAAAGTGTAACAAAATTGATTTGATTTTTTTTAGTACTTTTCAGTTTTTCTTAGTTTTCACATAAGGTCCGGGGTCAGGATAAAAGACAGATTTTTGACAAATTTCAAAATTCTCTGAGATATTGTCCAAATTATTTTTTATTTCACTTCTAGACATGTGAAATGCATGAACTAGTGCAAAAAAGTGTAACAAAATTGGTTTGATTTTTTTTTAGTACTTTTCAGTTTTTCTTAGTTTTCACATAAGGTCCGGGGTCAGGACAAAAGACAGATTTTTGACAAATTTCAAAATCTGTCAGATATTGTCCAAATAATTTTTTATTTCACTTCTAGACATGTGAAATGCATGAACTAGGGCAAAAAAAGTGAAAAAAAATTGGTCTGATTTTTTTTAGTACTTTTCAGTTTTTCTTAGTTTTCACATAAGGTCCGGGGTCAGCACAAAAGACAGATTTTTGACAAATTTCAAAATCTGTCAGATATTGTCCAAGTCATTTTTTATTTCACTTCTAGACATGTGAAATGCATGAACTAGGGCAAAAAAGTGTAAAAAAATTGGTTTGATTTTTTTTAGTACCTTACAGTTTTTCTTAGTTTTCACATAAGGTCCGGGGGGTCAGGACAAAAGACAGATTTTTGAAAAATTTCAAAATATGTCAGATATTGTCCAAATTATTTTTTATTTCACTTCTAGACATGTGAAATGCATGAACTAGGGCAAAAAAGGGAAAAAAAATTGGTCTGATTTTTTTTTAGTACCTTGCAGTTTTTCTTAGTTTTCACATAAGGTCCGGGGTCAGGACAATAGACAGATTTTTGACAAATTTCAAAATATGTCAGATATTGTCCAAATCATTTTTTATTTCACGTCTAGACATGTGAAAGCATGAACTAGTGCAAAAAAGTGTAACAAAATTGGTTTGATTTTTTTTAGTACCTTTCAGTTTTTCTTAGTTTTCACATAAGGTCCGGGGTCAGCACAAAAGACAGATTTTTGACAAATTTCAAAATCTGTCAGATATTGTCCAAATTATTTTTTATTTCACTTCTAGACATGTGAAATGCATGAACTAGGGCAAAAAAAGTGAAAAAAAATTGGTTTGATTTTTTTTAGTACCTTTCAGTTTTTCTTAGTTTTCACATAAGGTCCGGGGTCAGGACAAAAGACAGATTTTTGACAAATTTCAAAATCTGTCAGATATTGTCCAAATCATTTTTTATTTCACTTCTAGACATGTGAAATGCATGAACTAGGGCAAAAAAAGTGAAAAAAAATTGGACTGATTTTTTTTAGTACTTTTCAGTTTTTCTTAGTTTTCACATAAGGTCCGGGGTCAGGACAAAAGACAGATTTTTGACAAATTTCAAAATATGTCAGATATTGTCCAAATCATTTTTTATTTCACTTATAGACATGTGAAATGCATGAACTAGTGCAAAAAAGTGTAACAAAATTGATTTGATTTTTTTTTAGTACTTTTCAGTTTTTCTTAGTTTTCACATAAGGTCCGGGGTCAGGACAAAAGACAGATTTTTGACAAATTTCAAAATCTGTCAGATATTGTCCAAATCATTTTTTATTTCACTTATAGACATGTGAAATGCATGAACTAGTGCAAAAAAGTGTAACAAAATTGGTTTGATTTTTTTTTAGTACTTTTCAGTTTTTCTTAGTTTTCACATAAGGTCCGGGGTCAGGACAAAAGACAGATTTTTGACAAATTTCAAAATCTGTCAGATATTGTCCAAATAATTTTTTATTTCACTTCTAGACATGTGAAATGCATGAACTAGGGCAAAAAAAGTGAAAAAAAATTGGTCTGATTTTTTTTAGTACTTTTCAGTTTTTCTTAGTTTTCACATAAGGTCCGGGGTCAGCACAAAAGACAGATTTTTGACAAATTTCAAAATCTGTCAGATATTGTCCAAGTCATTTTTTATTTCACTTCTAGACATGTGAAATGCATGAACTAGGGCAAAAAAGTGTAAAAAAATTGGTTTGATTTTTTTTAGTACCTTACAGTTTTTCTTAGTTTTCACATAAGGTCCGGGGGGTCAGGACAAAAGACAGATTTTTGAAAAATTTCAAAATATGTCAGATATTGTCCAAATTATTTTTTATTTCACTTCTAGACATGTGAAATGCATGAACTAGGGCAAAAAAGGGAAAAAAAATTGGTCTGATTTTTTTTTAGTACCTTGCAGTTTTTCTTAGTTTTCACATAAGGTCCGGGGTCAGGACAAAAGACAGATTTTTGACAAATTTCAAAATCTGTCAGATATTGTCCAAATCATTTTTTATTTCACGTCTAGACATGTGAAAGCATGAACTAGTGCAAAAAAGTGTAACAAAATTGGTTTGATTTTTTTTAGTACCTTTCAGTTTTTCTTAGTTTTCACATAAGGTCCGGGGTCAGCACAAAAGACAGATTTTTGACAAATTTCAAAATCTGTCAGATATTGTCCAAATTATTTTTTATTTCACTTCTAGACATGTGAAATGCATGAACTAGGGCAAAAAAAGTGAAAAAAAATTGGTTTGATTTTTTTTAGTACCTTTCAGTTTTTCTTAGTTTTCACATAAGGTCCGGGGTCAGGACAAAAGACAGATTTTTGACAAATTTCAAAATCTGTCAGATATTGTCCAAATCATTTTTTATTTAATTTCTAGACATGTGAAATGCATGAACTAGGGCAAAAAAGTGAAAAAAAATTGGTCTGATTTTTTTTAGTACTTTTCAGTTTTTCTTAGTTTTCACATAAGGTCCGGGGTCAGGACAAAAGACAGATTTTTGACAAATTTCAAAATCTGTCAGATATTGTCCAAATCATTTTTTATTTCACTTCTAGACATGTGAAATGCATGAACTAGGGCAAAAAAAGTGAAAAAAAATTGGACTGATTTTTTTTAGTACTTTTCAGTTTTTCTTAGTTTTCACATAAGGTCCGGGGTCAGGACAAAAGACAGATTTTTGACAAATTTCAAAATATGTCAGATATTGTCCAAATCATTTTTTATTTCACTTATAGACATGTGAAATGCATGAACTAGTGCAAAAAAGTGTAACAAAATTGATTTGATTTTTTTTTAGTACTTTTCAGTTTTTCTTAGTTTTCACATAAGGTCCGGGGTCAGGACAAAAGACAGATTTTTGACAAATTTCAAAATCTGTCAGATATTGTCCAAATCATTTTTTATTTCACTTATAGACATGTGAAATGCATGAACTAGTGCAAAAAAGTGTAACAAAATTGGTTTGATTTTTTTTTAGTACTTTTCAGTTTTTCTTAGTTTTCACATAAGGTCCGGGGTCAGGACAAAAGACAGATTTTTGACAAATTTCAAAATCTGTCAGATATTGTCCAAATAATTTTTTATTTCACTTCTAGACATGTGAAATGCATGAACTAGGGCAAAAAAAGTGAAAAAAAATTGGTCTGATTTTTTTTAGTACTTTTCAGTTTTTCTTAGTTTTCACATAAGGTCCGGGGTCAGCACAAAAGACAGATTTTTGACAAATTTCAAAATCTGTCAGATATTGTCCAAGTCATTTTTTATTTCACTTCTAGACATGTGAAATGCATGAACTAGGGCAAAAAAGTGTAAAAAAATTGGTTTGATTTTTTTTAGTACCTTACAGTTTTTCTTAGTTTTCACATAAGGTCCGGGGGGTCAGGACAAAAGACAGATTTTTGAAAAATTTCAAAATATGTCAGATATTGTCCAAATTATTTTTTATTTCACTTCTAGACATGTGAAATGCATGAACTAGGGCAAAAAAGGGAAAAAAAATTGGTCTGATTTTTTTTTAGTACCTTGCAGTTTTTCTTAGTTTTCACATAAGGTCCGGGGTCAGGACAAAAGACAGATTTTTGACAAATTTCAAAATCTGTCAGATATTGTCCAAATCATTTTTTATTTAATTTCTAGACATGTGAAATGCATGAACTAGGGCAAAAAAAGTGAAAAAAAATTGGTCTGATTTTTTTTAGTACGTTTCAGTTTTTCTTAGTTTTCACATAAGGTCCGGGGTCAGGACAAAAGACAGATTTTTGACAAATTTCAAAATATGTCAGATATTGTCCAAATTATTTTTTATTTCACGTCTAGACATGTGAAATGCATGAACTAGTGCAAAAAAGTGTAACAAAATTGGTTTGATTTTTTTTTAGTACTTTTCAGTTTTTCTTAGTTTTCACATAAGGTCCGGGGTCAGGACAAAAGACAGATTTTTGACAAATTTCAAAATCTGTCAGATATTGTCCAAATAATTTTTTATTTCACTTCTAGACATGTGAAATGCATGAACTAGGGCAAAAAAGTGTAAAAATATTGGTTTGATTTTTTTTAGTACCTTTCAGTTTTTCTTAGTTTTCACATAAGGTCCGGGGTCAGGACAAAAGACAGATTTTTGACAAATTTCAAAATCTGTCAGATATTGTCCAAATCATTTTTTATTTAATTTCTAGACATGTGAAATGCATGAACTAGGGCAAAAAAAGTGAAAAAAAATTGGTCTGATTTTTTTTAGTACTTTTCAGTTTTTCTTAGTTTTCACATAAGGTCCGGGGTCAGGACAAAATACAGATTTCTGACAAATTTCAAAATCTGTCAGATATTGTCCAAATCATTTTTTATTTAATTTCTAGACATGTGAAATGCATGAACTAGGGCAAGAAAGTGTGAAAAAATTGGTTTGATTTTTTTTTAGTACTTTTCAGTTTTTCTTAGTTTTCACATAAGGTCCGGGGTCAGGACAAAAGACAGATTTTTGACAAATTTCAAAATATGTCAGATATTGTCCAAATTATTTTTTATTTCACGTCTAGACATGTGAAATGCATGAACTAGTGCAAAAAAAGTGTAACAAAATTGGTTTGATTTTTTTTTAGTACTTTTCAGTTTTTCTTAGTTTTCACATCAGGTCCGGGGTCAGGACAAAAGACAGATTTTTTACAAATTTCAAAATATGTCAGATATTGTCCAAATCATTTTTTATTTCACTTCTAGACATGTGAAATGCATGAACTAGGGCAAAAAAGTGTAAAAAAATTGGTTTGATTTTTTTTTAGTACCTTGCAGTTTTTCTTAGTTTTCACATAAGGTCCGGGGTCAGGACAAAAGACAGAATTTTGACAAATTTCAAAATATGTCAGATATTGTCCAAATCATTTTTTATTTCACTTATAGACATGTGAAATGCATGAACTAGGGCAAAAAAGTGTAAAAAAATTGGTTTGATTTTTTTTTAGTACCTTGCAGTTTTTCTTAGTTTTCACATAAGGTCCGGGGTCAGGACAAAAGACAGATTTTTGACAAATTTCAAAATATGTCAGATATTGTCCAAATCATTTTTTATTTCACGTCTAGACATGTGAAATGCATGAACTAGGGCAAAAAAGTGTAAAAAAATTGGTTTGATTTTTTTTTAGTACCTTGCAGTTTTTCTTAGTTTTCACATAAGGTCCGGGGTCAGGACAAAAGACAGATTTTTGACAAATTTCAAAATATGTCAGATATTGTCCAAATCATTTTTTATTTCACGTCTAGACATGTGAAATGCATGAACTAGTGCAAAAAAGTGTAACAAAATTGGTTTGATTTTTTTTAGTACCTTTCAGTTTTTCTTAGTTTTCACATAAGGTCCGGGGTCAGCACAAAAGACAGATTTTTGACAAATTTAAAAATCTGTCAGATATTGTCCAAGTCATTTTTTATTTCACTTCTAGACATGTGAAATGCATGAACTAGGGCAAAAAAGTGTAAAAAAATTGGTTTGATTTTTTTTAGTACCTTACAGTTTTTCTTAGTTTTCACATAAGGTCCGGGGGGTCAGGACAAAAGACAGATTTTTGAAAAATTTCAAAATATGTCAGATATTGTCCAAATTATTTTTTATTTCACTTCTAGACATGTGAAATGCATGAACTAGGGCAAAAAAAGTGAAAAAAAATTGGTCTGATTTTTTTTAGTACTTTTCAGTTTTTCTTAGTTTTCACATAAGGTCCGGGGTCAGGACAAAATACAGATTTCTGACAAATTTCAAAATCTGTCAGATATTGTCCAAATCATTTTTTATTTAATTTCTAGACATGTGAAATGCATGAACTAGGGCAAGAAAGTGTGAAAAAATTGGTTTGATTTTTTTTTAGTACTTTTCAGTTTTTCTTAGTTTTCACATAAGGTCCGGGGTCAGGACAAAAGACAGATTTTTGACAAATTTCAAAATATGTCAGATATTGTCCAAATTATTTTTTATTTCACGTCTAGACATGTGAAATGCATGAACTAGTGCAAAAAAAGTGTAACAAAATTGGTTTGATTTTTTTTTAGTACTTTTCAGTTTTTCTTAGTTTTCACATAAGGTCCGGGGTCAGGACAAAAGACAGATTTTTTACAAATTTCAAAATATGTCAGATATTGTCCAAATCATTTTTTATTTCACTTCTAGACATGTGAAATGCATGAACTAGGGCAAAAAAGTGTAAAAAAATTGGTTTGATTTTTTTTTAGTACCTTGCAGTTTTTCTTAGTTTTCACATAAGGTCCGGGGTCAGGACAAAAGACAGAATTTTGACAAATTTCAAAATATGTCAGATATTGTCCAAATCATTTTTTATTTCACTTATAGACATGTGAAATGCATGAACTAGGGCAAAAAAGTGTAAAAAAATTGGTTTGATTTTTTTTTAGTACCTTGCAGTTTTTCTTAGTTTTCACATAAGGTCCGGGGTCAGGACAAAAGACAGATTTTTGACAAATTTCAAAATATGTCAGATATTGTCCAAATCATTTTTTATTTCACGTCTAGACATGTGAAATGCATGAACTAGTGCAAAAAAGTGTAACAAAATTGGTTTGATTTTTTTTAGTACCTTACAGTTTTTCTTAGTTTTCACATAAGGTCCGGGGGGTCAGGACAAAAGACAGATTTTTGAAAAATTTCAAAATATGTCAGATATTGTCCAAATTATTTTTTATTTCACTTCTAGACATGTGAAATGCATGAACTAGGGCAAAAAAGGGAAAAAAAATTGGTCTGATTTTTTTTAGTACCTTGCAGTTTTTCTTAGTTTTCACATAAGGTCCGGGGTCAGGACAAAAGACAGATTTTTGACAAATTTCAAAATCTGTCAGATATTGTCCAAATAATTTTTTATTTCACTTCTAGACATGTGAAATGCATGAACTAGGGCAAAAAAAGTGAAAAAAAATTGGTCTGATTTTTTTTAGTACTTTTCAGTTTTTCTTAGTTTTCACATAAGGTCCGGGGTCAGCACAAAAGACAGATTTTTGACAAATTTCAAAATCTGTCAGATATTGTCCAAGTCATTTTTTATTTCACTTCTAGACATGTGAAATGCATGAACTAGGGCAAAAAAGTGTAAAAAAATTGGTTTGATTTTTTTTAGTACCTTACAGTTTTTCTTAGTTTTCACATAAGGTCCGGGGGGTCAGGACAAAAGACAGATTTTTGAAAAATTTCAAAATATGTCAGATATTGTCCAAATTATTTTTTATTTCACTTCTAGACATGTGAAATGCATGAACTAGGGCAAAAAAGGGAAAAAAAATTGGTCTGATTTTTTTTTAGTACCTTGCAGTTTTTCTTAGTTTTCACATAAGGTCCGGGGTCAGGACAAAAGACAGATTTTTGACAAATTTCAAAATATGTCAGATATTGTCCAAATCATTTTTTATTTCACGTCTAGACATGTGAAAGCATGAACTAGTGCAAAAAAGTGTAACAAAATTGGTTTGATTTTTTTTAGTACCTTTCAGTTTTTCTTAGTTTTCACATAAGGTCCGGGGTCAGCACAAAAGACAGATTTTTGACAAATTTCAAAATCTGTCAGATATTGTCCAAATTATTTTTTATTTCACTTCTAGACATGTGAAATGCATGAACTAGGGCAAAAAAAGTGAAAAAAAATTGGTTTGATTTTTTTTAGTACCTTTCAGTTTTTCTTAGTTTTCACATAAGGTCCGGGGTCAGGACAAAAGACAGATTTTTGACAAATTTCAAAATCTGTCAGATATTGTCCAAATCATTTTTTATTTAATTTCTAGACATGTGAAATGCATGAACTAGGGCAAAAAAGTGAAAAAAATTGGTCTGATTTTTTTTAGTACTTTTCAGTTTTTCTTAGTTTTCACATAAGGTCCGGGGTCAGGACAAAAGACAGATTTTTGACAAATTTCAAAATCTGTCAGATATTGTCCAAATCATTTTTTATTTCACTTCTAGACATGTGAAATGCATGAACTAGGGCAAAAAAAGTGAAAAAAAATTGGACTGATTTTTTTTAGTACTTTTCAGTTTTTCTTAGTTTTCACATAAGGTCCGGGGTCAGGACAAAAGACAGATTTTTGACAAATTTCAAAATATGTCAGATATTGTCCAAATCATTTTTTATTTCACTTATAGACATGTGAAATGCATGAACTAGTGCAAAAAAGTGTAACAAAATTGATTTGATTTTTTTTTAGTACTTTTCAGTTTTTCTTAGTTTTCACATAAGGTCCGGGGTCAGGACAAAAGACAGATTTTTGACAAATTTCAAAATCTGTCAGATATTGTCCAAATCATTTTTTATTTCACTTATAGACATGTGAAATGCATGAACTAGTGCAAAAAAGTGTAACAAAATTGGTTTGATTTTTTTTTAGTACTTTTCAGTTTTTCTTAGTTTTCACATAAGGTCCGGGGTCAGGACAAAAGACAGATTTTTGACAAATTTCAAAATCTGTCAGATATTGTCCAAATAATTTTTTATTTCACTTCTAGACATGTGAAATGCATGAACTAGGGCAAAAAAAGTGAAAAAAAATTGGTCTGATTTTTTTTAGTACTTTTCAGTTTTTCTTAGTTTTCACATAAGGTCCGGGGTCAGCACAAAAGACAGATTTTTGACAAATTTCAAAATCTGTCAGATATTGTCCAAGTCATTTTTTATTTCACTTCTAGACATGTGAAATGCATGAACTAGGGCAAAAAAGTGTAAAAAAATTGGTTTGATTTTTTTTAGTACCTTACAGTTTTTCTTAGTTTTCACATAAGGTCCGGGGGGTCAGGACAAAAGACAGATTTTTGAAAAATTTCAAAATATGTCAGATATTGTCCAAATTATTTTTTATTTCACTTCTAGACATGTGAAATGCATGAACTAGGGCAAAAAAGGGAAAAAAAATTGGTCTGATTTTTTTTAGTACCTTGCAGTTTTTCTTAGTTTTCACATAAGGTCCGGGGTCAGGACAAAAGACAGATTTTTGACAAATTTCAAAATATGTCAGATATTGTCCAAATCATTTTTTATTTCACTTCTAGACATGTGAAATGCATGAACTAGGGCAAAAAAGTGTAAAAAAATTGGTTTGATTTTTTTTAGTACCTTTCAGTTTTTCTTAGTTTTCACACAAGGTCCGGGGTCAGGACAAAAGACAGATTTTTGACAAATTTCAAAATATGTCAGATATTGTCCAAATTATTTTTTATTTCACTTATAGACATGTGAAATGCATGAACTAGGGCAAAAAAGTGTAAAAAAATTGGTTTGATTTTTTTTAGTACCTTTCAGTTTTTTTTAGTTTTCACATAAGGTCCGGGGTCAGGACAAAAGACAGATTTTTGACAAATTTCAAAATATGTCAGATATTGTCCAAATTATTTTTTATTTCACGTCTAGACATGTGAAATGCATGAACTAGTGCAAAAAAAGTGTAACAAAATTGGTTTGATTTTTTTTTAGTACTTTTCAGTTTTTCTTAGTTTTCACATAAGGTCCGGGGTCAGGACAAAAGACAGAATTTTGACAAATTTCAAAATATGTCAGATATTGTCCAAATCATTTTTTATTTCACTTATAGACATGTGAAATGCATGAACTAGGGCAAAAAAGTGTAAAAAAATTAGTTTGATTTTTTTTTAGTACCTTGCAGTTTTTTTTAGTTTTCACATAAGGTCCGGGGTCAGGACAAAAGACAGATTTTTGACAAATTTCAAAATATGTCAGATATTGTCCAAATTATTTTTTATTTCACGTCTAGACATGTGAAATGCATGAACTAGGGCAAAAAAGTGTAAAAAAATTGGTTTGATTTTTTTTAGTACCTTGCAGTTTTTCTTAGTTTTCACATAAGGTCCGGGGTCAGGACAAAAGACAGAATTTTGACAAATTTCAAAATATGTCAGATATTGTCCAAATCATTTTTTATTTCACTTATAGACATGTGAAATGCATGATCTAGGGCAAAAAAGTGTAAAAAAATTGGTTTGATTTTTTTTAGTACCTTTCAGTTTTTTTTAGTTTTCACATAAGGTCCGGGGTCAGGACAAAAGACAGATTTTTGACAAATTTCAAAATCTGTCAGATATTGTCCAAATTATTTTTTATTTCACGTCTAGACATGTGAAATGCATGAACTAGTGCAAAAAAAGTGTAACAAAATTGGTTTGATTTTTTTTTAGTACTTTTCAGTTTTTCTTAGTTTTCACATAAGGTCCGGGGTCAGGACGAAAGACAGAATTTTGACAAATTTCAAAATATGTCAGATATTGTCCAAATCATTTTTTATTTCACTTATAGACATGTGAAATGCATGAACTAGGGCAAAAAAGTGTAAAAAAATTGGTTTGATTTTTTTTTAGTACCTTGCAGTTTTTTTTAGTTTTCACATAAGGTCCGGGGTCAGGACAAAAGACAGATTTTTGACAAATTTCAAAATATGTCAGATATTGTCCAAATTATTTTTTATTTCACGTCTAGACATGTGAAATGCATGAACTAGGGCAAAAAAGTGTAAAAAAATTGGTTTGATTTTTTTTAGTACCTTGCAGTTTTTCTTAGTTTTCACATAAGGTCCGGGGTCAGGACAAAAGACAGAATTTTGACAAATTTCAAAATATGTCAGATATTGTCCAAATCATTTTTTATTTCACTTATAGACATGTGAAATGCATGAACTAGGGCAAAAAAGTGTAAAAAAATTGGTTTGATTTTTTTTAGTACCTTTCAGTTTTTTTTAGTTTTCACATAAGGTCCGGGGTCAGGACAAAAGACAGATTTTTGACAAATTTCAAAATATGTCAGATATTGTCCAAATTATTTTTTATTTCACGTCTAGACATGTGAAATGCATGAACTAGTGCAAAAAAGTGTAACAAAATTGGTTTGATTTTTTTTTAGTACTTTTCAGTTTTTCTTAGTTTTCACATAAGGTCCGGGGTCAGGACAAAAGACAGATTTTTGACAAATTTCAAAATATGTCAGATATTGTCCAAATTATTTTTTATTTCACTTCTAGACATGTGAAATGCATGAACTAGGGCAAAAAAGTGTGAAAAAATTGGTTTGATTTTTTTTAGTACCTTGCAGTTTTTCTTAGTTTTCACATAAGGTCCGGGGTCAGGACAAAAGACAGATTTTTGACAAATTTCAAAATATGTCAGATATTGTCCAAATCATTTTTTATTTCACTTATAGACATGTGAAATGTATGAACTAGGGCAAAAAAGTGTAAAAAAATTAGTTTGATTTTTTTTTAGTACCTTGCAGTTTTTCTTAGTTTTCACATAAGGTCCGGGGTCAGGACAAAAGACAGATTTTTGACAAATTTCAAAATATGCCAGATATTGTCCAAATTATTTTTTATTTCACTTCTAGACATGTGAAATGCATGAACTAGTGCAAAAAAGTGTAACAAAATTGATTTGATTTTTTTTAGTACTTTTCAGTTTTTCTTAGTTTTCACATAAGGTCCGGGGTCAGGATAAAAGACAGATTTTTGACAAATTTCAAAATTCTCTGAGATATTGTCCAAATTATTTTTTATTTCACTTCTAGACATGTGAAATGCATGAACTAGTGCAAAAAAGTGTAACAAAATTGGTTTGATTTTTTTTTAGTACTTTTCAGTTTTTCTTAGTTTTCACATAAGGTCCGGGGTCAGGACAAAAGACAGATTTTTGACAAATTTCAAAATCTGTCAGATATTGTCCAAATAATTTTTTATTTCACTTCTAGACATGTGAAATGCATGAACTAGGGCAAAAAAAGTGAAAAAAAATTGGTCTGATTTTTTTTAGTACTTTTCAGTTTTTCTTAGTTTTCACATAAGGTCCGGGGTCAGCACAAAAGACAGATTTTTGACAAATTTCAAAATCTGTCAGATATTGTCCAAGTCATTTTTTATTTCACTTCTAGACATGTGAAATGCATGAACTAGGGCAAAAAAGTGTAAAAAAATTGGTTTGATTTTTTTTAGTACCTTACAGTTTTTCTTAGTTTTCACATAAGGTCCGGGGGGTCAGGACAAAAGACAGATTTTTGAAAAATTTCAAAATATGTCAGATATTGTCCAAATTATTTTTTATTTCACTTCTAGACATGTGAAATGCATGAACTAGGGCAAAAAAGGGAAAAAAAATTGGTCTGATTTTTTTTTAGTACCTTGCAGTTTTTCTTAGTTTTCACATAAGGTCCGGGGTCAGGACAATAGACAGATTTTTGACAAATTTCAAAATATGTCAGATATTGTCCAAATCATTTTTTATTTCACGTCTAGACATGTGAAAGCATGAACTAGTGCAAAAAAGTGTAACAAAATTGGTTTGATTTTTTTTAGTACCTTTCAGTTTTTCTTAGTTTTCACATAAGGTCCGGGGTCAGCACAAAAGACAGATTTTTGACAAATTTCAAAATCTGTCAGATATTGTCCAAATTATTTTTTATTTCACTTCTAGACATGTGAAATGCATGAACTAGGGCAAAAAAAGTGAAAAAAAATTGGTTTGATTTTTTTTAGTACCTTTCAGTTTTTCTTAGTTTTCACATAAGGTCCGGGGTCAGGACAAAAGACAGATTTTTGACAAATTTCAAAATCTGTCAGATATTGTCCAAATCATTTTTTATTTCACTTCTAGACATGTGAAATGCATGAACTAGGGCAAAAAAAGTGAAAAAAAATTGGACTGATTTTTTTTAGTACTTTTCAGTTTTTCTTAGTTTTCACATAAGGTCCGGGGTCAGGACAAAAGACAGATTTTTGACAAATTTCAAAATATGTCAGATATTGTCCAAATCATTTTTTATTTCACTTATAGACATGTGAAATGCATGAACTAGTGCAAAAAAGTGTAACAAAATTGATTTGATTTTTTTTTAGTACTTTTCAGTTTTTCTTAGTTTTCACATAAGGTCCGGGGTCAGGACAAAAGACAGATTTTTGACAAATTTCAAAATCTGTCAGATATTGTCCAAATCATTTTTTATTTCACTTATAGACATGTGAAATGCATGAACTAGTGCAAAAAAGTGTAACAAAATTGGTTTGATTTTTTTTTAGTACTTTTCAGTTTTTCTTAGTTTTCACATAAGGTCCGGGGTCAGGACAAAAGACAGATTTTTGACAAATTTCAAAATCTGTCAGATATTGTCCAAATAATTTTTTATTTCACTTCTAGACATGTGAAATGCATGAACTAGGGCAAAAAAAGTGAAAAAAAATTGGTCTGATTTTTTTTAGTACTTTTCAGTTTTTCTTAGTTTTCACATAAGGTCCGGGGTCAGCACAAAAGACAGATTTTTGACAAATTTCAAAATCTGTCAGATATTGTCCAAGTCATTTTTTATTTCACTTCTAGACATGTGAAATGCATGAACTAGGGCAAAAAAGTGTAAAAAAATTGGTTTGATTTTTTTTAGTACCTTACAGTTTTTCTTAGTTTTCACATAAGGTCCGGGGGGTCAGGACAAAAGACAGATTTTTGAAAAATTTCAAAATATGTCAGATATTGTCCAAATTATTTTTTATTTCACTTCTAGACATGTGAAATGCATGAACTAGGGCAAAAAAGGGAAAAAAAATTGGTCTGATTTTTTTTTAGTACCTTGCAGTTTTTCTTAGTTTTCACATAAGGTCCGGGGTCAGGACAAAAGACAGATTTTTGACAAATTTCAAAATCTGTCAGATATTGTCCAAATCATTTTTTATTTAATTTCTAGACATGTGAAATGCATGAACTAGGGCAAAAAAAGTGAAAAAAAATTGGTCTGATTTTTTTTAGTACGTTTCAGTTTTTCTTAGTTTTCACATAAGGTCCGGGGTCAGGACAAAAGACAGATTTTTGACAAATTTCAAAATATGTCAGATATTGTCCAAATTATTTTTTATTTCACGTCTAGACATGTGAAATGCATGAACTAGTGCAAAAAAGTGTAACAAAATTGGTTTGATTTTTTTTTAGTACTTTTCAGTTTTTCTTAGTTTTCACATAAGGTCCGGGGTCAGGACAAAAGACAGATTTTTGACAAATTTCAAAATCTGTCAGATATTGTCCAAATAATTTTTTATTTCACTTCTAGACATGTGAAATGCATGAACTAGGGCAAAAAAGTGTAAAAATATTGGTTTGATTTTTTTTAGTACCTTTCAGTTTTTCTTAGTTTTCACATAAGGTCCGGGGTCAGGACAAAAGACAGATTTTTGACAAATTTCAAAATCTGTCAGATATTGTCCAAATCATTTTTTATTTAATTTCTAGACATGTGAAATGCATGAACTAGGGCAAAAAAAGTGAAAAAAAATTGGTCTGATTTTTTTTAGTACTTTTCAGTTTTTCTTAGTTTTCACATAAGGTCCGGGGTCAGGACAAAATACAGATTTCTGACAAATTTCAAAATCTGTCAGATATTGTCCAAATCATTTTTTATTTAATTTCTAGACATGTGAAATGCATGAACTAGGGCAAGAAAGTGTGAAAAAATTGGTTTGATTTTTTTTTAGTACTTTTCAGTTTTTCTTAGTTTTCACATAAGGTCCGGGGTCAGGACAAAAGACAGATTTTTGACAAATTTCAAAATATGTCAGATATTGTCCAAATTATTTTTTATTTCACGTCTAGACATGTGAAATGCATGAACTAGTGCAAAAAAAGTGTAACAAAATTGGTTTGATTTTTTTTTAGTACTTTTCAGTTTTTCTTAGTTTTCACATCAGGTCCGGGGTCAGGACAAAAGACAGATTTTTTACAAATTTCAAAATATGTCAGATATTGTCCAAATCATTTTTTATTTCACTTCTAGACATGTGAAATGCATGAACTAGGGCAAAAAAGTGTAAAAAAATTGGTTTGATTTTTTTTTAGTACCTTGCAGTTTTTCTTAGTTTTCACATAAGGTCCGGGGTCAGGACAAAAGACAGAATTTTGACAAATTTCAAAATATGTCAGATATTGTCCAAATCATTTTTTATTTCACTTATAGACATGTGAAATGCATGAACTAGGGCAAAAAAGTGTAAAAAAATTGGTTTGATTTTTTTTTAGTACCTTGCAGTTTTTCTTAGTTTTCACATAAGGTCCGGGGTCAGGACAAAAGACAGATTTTTGACAAATTTCAAAATATGTCAGATATTGTCCAAATCATTTTTTATTTCACGTCTAGACATGTGAAATGCATGAACTAGGGCAAAAAAGTGTAAAAAAATTGGTTTGATTTTTTTTTAGTACCTTGCAGTTTTTCTTAGTTTTCACATAAGGTCCGGGGTCAGGACAAAAGACAGATTTTTGACAAATTTCAAAATATGTCAGATATTGTCCAAATCATTTTTTATTTCACGTCTAGACATGTGAAATGCATGAACTAGTGCAAAAAAGTGTAACAAAATTGGTTTGATTTTTTTTAGTACCTTTCAGTTTTTCTTAGTTTTCACATAAGGTCCGGGGTCAGCACAAAAGACAGATTTTTGACAAATTTAAAAATCTGTCAGATATTGTCCAAGTCATTTTTTATTTCACTTCTAGACATGTGAAATGCATGAACTAGGGCAAAAAAGTGTAAAAAAATTGGTTTGATTTTTTTTAGTACCTTACAGTTTTTCTTAGTTTTCACATAAGGTCCGGGGGGTCAGGACAAAAGACAGATTTTTGAAAAATTTCAAAATATGTCAGATATTGTCCAAATTATTTTTTATTTCACTTCTAGACATGTGAAATGCATGAACTAGGGCAAAAAAAGTGAAAAAAAATTGGTCTGATTTTTTTTAGTACTTTTCAGTTTTTCTTAGTTTTCACATAAGGTCCGGGGTCAGGACAAAATACAGATTTCTGACAAATTTCAAAATCTGTCAGATATTGTCCAAATCATTTTTTATTTAATTTCTAGACATGTGAAATGCATGAACTAGGGCAAGAAAGTGTGAAAAAATTGGTTTGATTTTTTTTTAGTACTTTTCAGTTTTTCTTAGTTTTCACATAAGGTCCGGGGTCAGGACAAAAGACAGATTTTTGACAAATTTCAAAATATGTCAGATATTGTCCAAATTATTTTTTATTTCACGTCTAGACATGTGAAATGCATGAACTAGTGCAAAAAAAGTGTAACAAAATTGGTTTGATTTTTTTTTAGTACTTTTCAGTTTTTCTTAGTTTTCACATAAGGTCCGGGGTCAGGACAAAAGACAGATTTTTTACAAATTTCAAAATATGTCAGATATTGTCCAAATCATTTTTTATTTCACTTCTAGACATGTGAAATGCATGAACTAGGGCAAAAAAGTGTAAAAAAATTGGTTTGATTTTTTTTTAGTACCTTGCAGTTTTTCTTAGTTTTCACATAAGGTCCGGGGTCAGGACAAAAGACAGAATTTTGACAAATTTCAAAATATGTCAGATATTGTCCAAATCATTTTTTATTTCACTTATAGACATGTGAAATGCATGAACTAGGGCAAAAAAGTGTAAAAAAATTGGTTTGATTTTTTTTTAGTACCTTGCAGTTTTTCTTAGTTTTCACATAAGGTCCGGGGTCAGGACAAAAGACAGATTTTTGACAAATTTCAAAATATGTCAGATATTGTCCAAATCATTTTTTATTTCACGTCTAGACATGTGAAATGCATGAACTAGTGCAAAAAAGTGTAACAAAATTGGTTTGATTTTTTTTAGTACCTTACAGTTTTTCTTAGTTTTCACATAAGGTCCGGGGGGTCAGGACAAAAGACAGATTTTTGAAAAATTTCAAAATATGTCAGATATTGTCCAAATTATTTTTTATTTCACTTCTAGACATGTGAAATGCATGAACTAGGGCAAAAAAGGGAAAAAAAATTGGTCTGATTTTTTTTAGTACCTTGCAGTTTTTCTTAGTTTTCACATAAGGTCCGGGGTCAGGACAAAAGACAGATTTTTGACAAATTTCAAAATATGTCAGATATTGTCCAAATCATTTTTTATTTCACTTCTAGACATGTGAAATGCATGAACTAGGGCAAAAAAGTGTAAAAAAATTGGTTTGATTTTTTTTAGTACCTTTCAGTTTTTCTTAGTTTTCACACAAGGTCCGGGGTCAGGACAAAAGACAGATTTTTGACAAATTTCAAAATATGTCAGATATTGTCCAAATTATTTTTTATTTCACTTATAGACATGTGAAATGCATGAACTAGGGCAAAAAAGTGTAAAAAAATTGGTTTGATTTTTTTTAGTACCTTTCAGTTTTTTTTAGTTTTCACATAAGGTCCGGGGTCAGGACAAAAGACAGATTTTTGACAAATTTCAAAATATGTCAGATATTGTCCAAATTATTTTTTATTTCACGTCTAGACATGTGAAATGCATGAACTAGTGCAAAAAAAGTGTAACAAAATTGGTTTGATTTTTTTTTAGTACTTTTCAGTTTTTCTTAGTTTTCACATAAGGTCCGGGGTCAGGACAAAAGACAGAATTTTGACAAATTTCAAAATATGTCAGATATTGTCCAAATCATTTTTTATTTCACTTATAGACATGTGAAATGCATGAACTAGGGCAAAAAAGTGTAAAAAAATTGGTTTGATTTTTTTTTAGTACCTTGCAGTTTTTTTTAGTTTTCACATAAGGTCCGGGGTCAGGACAAAAGACAGATTTTTGACAAATTTCAAAATATGTCAGATATTGTCCAAATTATTTTTTATTTCACGTCTAGACATGTGAAATGCATGAACTAGGGCAAAAAAGTGTAAAAAAATTGGTTTGATTTTTTTTAGTACCTTGCAGTTTTTCTTAGTTTTCACATAAGGTCCGGGGTCAGGACAAAAGACAGAATTTTGACAAATTTCAAAATATGTCAGATATTGTCCAAATCATTTTTTATTTCACTTATAGACATGTGAAATGCATGAACTAGGGCAAAAAAGTGTAAAAAAATTGGTTTGATTTTTTTTAGTACCTTTCAGTTTTTTTTAGTTTTCACATAAGGTCCGGGGTCAGGACAAAAGACAGATTTTTGACAAATTTCAAAATCTGTCAGATATTGTCCAAATTATTTTTTATTTCACGTCTAGACATGTGAAATGCATGAACTAGTGCAAAAAAAGTGTAACAAAATTGGTTTGATTTTTTTTTAGTACTTTTCAGTTTTTCTTAGTTTTCACATAAGGTCCGGGGTCAGGACGAAAGACAGAATTTTGACAAATTTCAAAATATGTCAGATATTGTCCAAATCATTTTTTATTTCACTTATAGACATGTGAAATGCATGAACTAGGGCAAAAAAGTGTAAAAAAATTGGTTTGATTTTTTTTTAGTACCTTGCAGTTTTTTTTAGTTTTCACATAAGGTCCGGGGTCAGGACAAAAGACAGATTTTTGACAAATTTCAAAATATGTCAGATATTGTCCAAATTATTTTTTATTTCACGTCTAGACATGTGAAATGCATGAACTAGGGCAAAAAAGTGTAAAAAAATTGGTTTGATTTTTTTTAGTACCTTGCAGTTTTTCTTAGTTTTCACATAAGGTCCGGGGTCAGGACAAAAGACAGAATTTTGACAAATTTCAAAATATGTCAGATATTGTCCAAATCATTTTTTATTTCACTTATAGACATGTGAAATGCATGAACTAGGGCAAAAAAGTGTAAAAAAATTGGTTTGATTTTTTTTAGTACCTTTCAGTTTTTTTTAGTTTTCACATAAGGTCCGGGGTCAGGACAAAAGACAGATTTTTGACAAATTTCAAAATATGTCAGATATTGTCCAAATTATTTTTTATTTCACGTCTAGACATGTGAAATGCATGAACTAGTGCAAAAAAGTGTAACAAAATTGGTTTGATTTTTTTTTAGTACTTTTCAGTTTTTCTTAGTTTTCACATAAGGTCCGGGGTCAGGACAAAAGACAGATTTTTGACAAATTTCAAAATATGTCAGATATTGTCCAAATTATTTTTTATTTCACGTCTAGACATGTGAAATGCATGAACTAGTGCAAAAAAGTCTAACAAAATTGGTCTGATTTTTTTTTAGTACTTTTCAGTTTTTCTTAGTTTTCACATAAGGTCCGGGGTCAGGACAAAAGACAGATTTTTGACAAATTTCAAAATATGTCAGATATTGTCCAAATCATTTTTTATTTCACGTCTAGACATGTGAAATGCATGAACTAGTGCAAAAAAGTGTAACAAAATTGGTTTGATTTTTTTTAGTACCTTTCAGTTTTTCTTAGTTTTCACATAAGGTCCGGGGTCAGCACAAAAGACAGATTTTTGACAAATTTCAAAATCTGTCAGATATTGTCCAAGTCATTTTTTATTTCACTTCTAGACATGTGAAATGCATGAACTAGGGCAAAAAAGTGTAAAAAAATTGGTTTGATTTTTTTTAGTACCTTACAGTTTTTCTTAGTTTTCACATAAGGTCCGGGGGGTCAGGACAAAAGACAGATTTTTGAAAAATTTCAAAATATGTCAGATATTGTCCAAATTATTTTTTATTTCACTTCTAGACATGTGAAATGCATGAACTAGGGCAAAAAAGGGAAAAAAAATTGGTCTGATTTTTTTTTAGTACCTTGCAGTTTTTCTTAGTTTTCACATAAGGTCCGGGGTCAGGACAAAAGACAGATTTTTGACAAATTTCAAAATATGTCAGATATTGTCCAAATCATTTTTTATTTCACTTCTAGACATGTGAAATGCATGAACTAGGGCAAAAAAGTGTAAAAAAATTGGTTTGATTTTTTTTAGTACCTTTCAGTTTTTCTTAGTTTTCACACAAGGTCCGGGGTCAGGACAAAAGACAGATTTTTGACAAATTTCAAAATATGTCAGATATTGTCCAAATTATTTTTTATTTCACTTATAGACATGTGAAATGCATGAACTAGGGCAAAAAAGTGTAAAAAAATTGGTTTGATTTTTTTTAGTACCTTTCAGTTTTTTTTCGTTTTCACATAAGGTCCGGGGTCAGGACAAAAGACAGATTTTTGACAAATTTCAAAATCTGTCAGATATTGTCCAAATCATTTTTTATTTAATTTCTAGACATGTGAAATGCATGAACTAGGGCAAAAAAAGTGAAAAAAAATTGGTCTGATTTTTTTTAGTACTTTTCAGTTTTTCTTAGTTTTCACATAAGGTCCGGGGTCAGGACAAAATACAGATTTCTGATAAATTTCAAAATCTGTCAGATATTGTCCAAATCATTTTTTATTTAATTTCTAGACATGTGAAATGCATGAACTAGGGCAAGAAAGTGTGAAAAAATTGGTTTGATTTTTTTTTAGTACTTTTCAGTTTTTCTTAGTTTTCACATAAGGTCCGGGGTCAGGACAAAAGACAGATTTTTGACAAATTTCAAAATATGTCAGATATTGTCCAAATTATTTTTTATTTCACGTCTAGACATGTGAAATGCATGAACTAGTGCAAAAAAAGTGTAACAAAATTGTTTGATTTTTTTTTAGTACTTTTCAGTTTTTCTTAGTTTTCACATAAGGTCCGGGGTCAGGACAAAAGACAGAATTTTGACAAATTTCAAAATATGTCAGATATTGTCCAAATCATTTTTTATTTCACTTATAGACATGTGAAATGCATGAACTAGGGCAAAAAAGTGTAAAAAAATTGGTTTGATTTTTTTTTAGTACCTTGCAGTTTTTTTTAGTTTTCACATAAGGTCCGGGGTCAGGACAAAAGACAGATTTTTGACAAATTTCAAAATATGTCAGATATTGTCCAAATTATTTTTTATTTCACGTCTAGACATGTGAAATGCATGAACTAGGGCAAAAAAGTGTAAAAAAATTGGTTTGATTTTTTTTAGTACCTTGCAGTTTTTCTTAGTTTTCACATAAGGTCCGGGGTCAGGACAAAAGACAGAATTTTGACAAATTTCAAAATATGTCAGATATTGTCCAAATCATTTTTTATTTCACTTATAGACATGTGAAATGCATGAACTAGGGCAAAAAAGTGTAAAAAAATTGGTTTGATTTTTTTTAGTACCTTTCAGTTTTTTTTAGTTTTCACATAAGGTCCGGGGTCAGGACAAAAGACAGAATTTTGACAAATTTCAAAATATGTCAGATATTGTCCAAATCATTTTTTATTTCACTTATAGACATGTGAAATGCATGAACTAGGGCAAAAAAGTGTAAAAAAATTGGTTTGATTTTTTTTAGTACCTTTCAGTTTTTTTTAGTTTTCACATAAGGTCCGGGGTCAGGACAAAAGACAGATTTTTGACAAATTTCAAAATATGTCAGATATTGTCCAAATTATTTTTTATTTCACGTCTAGACATGTGAAATGCATGAACTAGTGCAAAAAAAGTGTAACAAAATTGGTTTGATTTTTTTTTAGAACTTTTCAGTTTTTCTTAGTTTTCACATAAGGTCCGGGGTCAGGACGAAAGACAGAATTTTGACAAATTTCAAAATATGTCAGATATTGTCCAAATCATTTTTTATTTCACTTATAGACATGTGAAATGCATGAACTAGGGCAAAAAAGTGTAAAAAAATTGGTTTGATTTTTTTTTAGTACCTTGCAGTTTTTTTTAGTTTTCACATAAGGTCCGGGGTCAGGACAAAAGACAGATTTTTGACAAATTTCAAAATATGTCACATATTGTCCAAATTATTTTTTATTTCACGTCTAGACATGTGAAATGCATGAACTAGGGCAAAAAAGTGTAAAAAAATTGGTTTGATTTTTTTTAGTACCTTGCAGTTTTTCTTAGTTTTCACATAAGGTCCGGGGTCAGGACAAAAGACAGAATTTTGACAAATTTCAAAATATGTCAGATATTGTCCAAATCATTTTTTATTTCACTTATAGACATGTGAAATGCATGAACTAGGGCAAAAAAGTGTAAAAAAATTGGTTTGATTTTTTTTAGTACCTTTCAGTTTTTTTTAGTTTTCACATAAGGTCCGGGGTCAGGACAAAAGACAGATTTTTGACAAATTTCAAAATATGTCAGATATTGTCCAAATTATTTTTTATTTCACGTCTAGACATGTGAAATGCATGAACTAGTGCAAAAAAGTGTAACAAAATTGGTTTGATTTTTTTTTAGTACTTTTCAGTTTTTCTTAGTTTTCACATAAGGTCCGGGGTCAGGACAAAAGACAGATTTTTGACAAATTTCAAAATATGTCAGATATTGTCCAAATTATTTTTTATTTCACGTCTAGACATGTGAAATGCATGAACTAGTGCAAAAAAGTCTAAAAAAATTGGTCTGATTTTTTTTAAGTACTTTTCAGTTTTTCTTAGTTTTCACATAAGGTCCGGGGTCAGGACAAAAGACAGATTTTTGACAAATTTCAAAATATGTCAGATATTGTCCAAATTATTTTTTATTTCACGTCTAGACATGTGAAATGCATGAACTAGGGCAAAAAAAGTGAAAAAAAATTGGTCTGATTTTTTTTAGTACCTTGCAGTTTTTCTTAGTTTTCACATAAGGTCCGGGGTAAGGACAAAAGACAGATTTTTTACAAATTTCAAAATATGTCAGATATTGTCCAAATCATTTTTTATTTCACTTATAGACATGTGAAATGCATGAACTAGGGCAAAAAAGTGTAAAAAAATTGGTCTGATTTTTTTTAAGTACTTTTCAGTTTTTCTTAGTTTTCACATAAGGTCCGGGGTCAGGACAAAAGACAGATTTTTGACAAATTTCAAAATATGTCAGATATTGTCCAAATTATTTTTTATTTCACGTCTAGACATGTGAAATGCATGAACTAGTGCAAAAAAGTCTAACAAAATTGGTCTGATTTTTTTTAGTACTTTTCAGTTTTTCTTAGTTTTCACATAAGGTCCGGGGTCAGGACAAAAGACAGATTTTTGACAAATTTCAAAATCTGTCAGATATTGTCCAAATCATTTTTTATTTCACTTCTAGACATGTGAAATGCATGAACTAGGGCAAAAAAGTGTAAAAAAATTGGTTTGATTTTTTTTAGTACCTTGCAGTTTTTCTTAGTTTTCACATAAGGTCCGGGGTCAGGACAAAAGACAGAATTTTGACAAATTTCAAAATATGTCAGATATTGTCCAAATTATTTTTTATTTCACGTCTAGACATGTGAAATGCATGAACTAGGGCAAAAAAAGTGAAAAAAAATTGGTCTGATTTTTTTTAGTACCTTGCAGTTTTTCTTAGTTTTCACATAAGGTCCGGGGTAAGGACAAAAGACAGATTTTTTACAAATTTCAAAATATGTCACATATTGTCCAAATTATTTTTTATTTCACGTCTAGACATGTGAAATGCATGAACTAGGGCAAAAAAGTGTAAAAAAATTGGTTTGATTTTTTTTAGTACCTTGCAGTTTTTCTTAGTTTTCACATAAGGTCCGGGGTCAGGACAAAAGACAGAATTTTGACAAATTTCAAAATATGTCAGATATTGTCCAAATCATTTTTTATTTCACTTATAGACATGTGAAATGCATGAACTAGGGCAAAAAAGTGTAAAAAAATTGGTTTGATTTTTTTTAGTACCTTTCAGTTTTTTTTAGTTTTCACATAAGGTCCGGGGTCAGGACAAAAGACAGATTTTTGACAAATTTCAAAATATGTCAGATATTGTCCAAATTATTTTTTATTTCACGTCTAGACATGTGAAATGCATGAACTAGTGCAAAAAAGTGTAACAAAATTGGTTTGATTTTTTTTTAGTACTTTTCAGTTTTTCTTAGTTTTCACATAAGGTCCGGGGTCAGGACAAAAGACAGATTTTTGACAAATTTCAAAATATGTCAGATATTGTCCAAATTATTTTTTATTTCACGTCTAGACATGTGAAATGCATGAACTAGTGCAAAAAAGTCTAACAAAATTGGTCTGATTTTTTTTAAGTACTTTTCAGTTTTTCTTAGTTTTCACATAAGGTCCGGGGTCAGGACAAAAGACAGATTTTTGACAAATTTCAAAATATGTCAGATATTGTCCAAATTATTTTTTATTTCACGTCTAGACATGTGAAATGCATGAACTAGTGCAAAAAAGTCTAACAAAATTGGTCTGATTTTTTTTAGTACTTTTCAGTTTTTCTTAGTTTTCACATAAGGTCCGGGGTCAGGACAAAAGACAGATTTTTGACAAATTTCAAAATCTGTCAGATATTGTCCAAATCATTTTTTATTTCACTTCTAGACATGTGAAATGCATGAACTAGGGCAAAAAAGTGTAAAAAAATTGGTTTGATTTTTTTTAGTACCTTGCAGTTTTTCTTAGTTTTCACATAAGGTCCGGGGTCAGGACAAAAGACAGAATTTTGACAAATTTCAAAATATGTCAGATATTGTCCAAATTATTTTTTATTTCACGTCTAGACATGTGAAATGCATGAACTAGGGCAAAAAAAGTGAAAAAAAATTGGTCTGATTTTTTTTAGTACCTTGCAGTTTTTCTTAGTTTTCACATAAGGTCCGGGGTAAGGACAAAAGACAGATTTTTTACAAATTTCAAAATATGTCAGATATTGTCCAAATCATTTTTTATTTCACTTATAGACATGTGAAATGCATGAACTAGGGCAAAAAAGTGTAAAAAAATTGGTCTGATTTTTTTTAAGTACTTTTCAGTTTTTCTTAGTTTTCACATAAGGTCCGGGGTCAGGACAAAAGACAGATTTTTGACAAATTTCAAAATATGTCAGATATTGTCCAAATTATTTTTTATTTCACGTCTAGACATGTGAAATGCATGAACTAGTGCAAAAAAGTCTAACAAAATTGGTCTGATTTTTTTTAGTACTTTTCAGTTTTTCTTAGTTTTCACATAAGGTCCGGGGTCAGGACAAAAGACAGATTTTTGACAAATTTCAAAATCTGTCAGATATTGTCCAAATCATTTTTTATTTCACTTCTAGACATGTGAAATGCATGAACTAGGGCAAAAAAGTGTAAAAAAATTGGTTTGATTTTTTTTAGTACCTTGCAGTTTTTCTTAGTTTTCACATAAGGTCCGGGGTCAGGACAAAAGACAGAATTTTGACAAATTTCAAAATATGTCAGATATTGTCCAAATTATTTTTTATTTCACGTCTAGACATGTGAAATGCATGAACTAGGGCAAAAAAAGTGAAAAAAAATTGGTCTGATTTTTTTTAGTACCTTGCAGTTTTTCTTAGTTTTCACATAAGGTCCGGGGTAAGGACAAAAGACAGATTTTTTACAAATTTCAAAATATGTCAGATATTGTCCAAATCATTTTTTATTTCACTTATAGACATGTGAAATGCATGAACTAGGGCAAAAAAGTGTAAAAAAATTGGTCTGATTTTTTTTAGTACTTTTCAGTTTTTCTTAGTTTTCACATAAGGTCCGGGGTCAGGACAAAAGACAGATTTTTGACAAATTTCAAAATCTGTCAGATATTGTCCAAATCATTTTTTATTTCACTTCTAGACATGTGAAATGCATGAACTAGGGCAAAAAAGTGTAAAAAAATTGGTTTGATTTTTTTTAGTACCTTTCAGTTTTTTTTAGTTTTCACATAAGGTCCGGGGTCAGGACAAAAGACAGATTTTTGACAAATTTCAAAATATGTCAGATATTGTCCAAATTATTTTTTATTTCACGTCTAGACATGTGAAATGCATGAACTAGGGCAAACAAGTGTAAAAAAATTGGTTTGATTTTTTTTAGTACCTTGCAGTTTTTCTTAGTTTTCACATAAGGTCCGGGGTCAGGACAAAAGACAGAATTTTGACAAATTTCAAAATATGTCAGATATTGTCCAAATCATTTTTTATTTCACGTCTAGACATGTGAAATGCATGAACTAGTGCAAAAAAGTGTAACAAAATTGGTTTGATTTTTTTTTAGTACTTTTCAGTTTTTCTTAGTTTTCACATAAGGTCCGGGGTCAGGACAAAAGACAGATTTTTGACAAATTTCAAAATATGTCAGATATTGTCCAAATCATTTTTTATTTCACTTCTAGACATGTGAAATGCATGAACTAGGGCAAAAAAGTGTAAAAAAATTGGTTTGATTTTTTTTAGTACCTTGCAGTTTTTCTTAGTTTTCACATAAGGTCCGGGGTCAGGACAAAAGACAGAATTTTGACAAATTTCAAAATATGTCAGATATTGTCCAAATCATTTTTTATTTCACTTATAGACATGTGAAATGCATGAACTAGGGCAAAAAAGTGTAACAAAATTGGTTTGATTTTTTTTAGTACCTTACAGTTTTTTTTAGTTTTCACATAAGGTCCAGGGTCAGGACAAAAGACAGATTTTTGACAAATTTCAAAATATGTCAGATATTGTCCAAATTATTTTTTATTTCACGTCTAGACATGTGAAATGCATGAACTAGGGCAAAAAAGTGTAAAAAAATTGGTTTGATTTTTTTTAGTACCTTGCAGTTTTTCTTAGTTTTCACATAAGGTCCGGGGGTCAGGACAAAAGACAGAATTTTGACAAATTTCAAAATATGTCAGATATTGTCCAAATCATTTTTTATTTCACTTATAGACATGTGAAATGCATGAACTAGTGCAAAAAAGTCTAACAAAATTGGTCTGATTTTTTTTAGTACTTTTCAGTTTTTCTTAGTTTTCACATAAGGTCCGGGGTCAGGACAAAAGACAGATTTTTGACAAATTTCAAAATCTGTCAGATATTGTCCAAATCATTTTTTATTTCACTTCTAGACATGTGAAATGCATGAACTAGGGCAAAAAAGTGTAAAAAAATTGGTTTGATTTTTTTTAGTACCTTTCAGTTTTTTTTAGTTTTCACATAAGGTCCGGGGTCAGGACAAAAGACAGATTTTTGACAAATTTCAAAATATGTCAGATATTGTCCAAATCTTTTTATTTCACTTATAGACATGTGAAATGCATGAACTAGGGCAAAAAAGTGTAAAAAAATTGGTTTGATTTTTTTTAAGTACCTTTCAGTTTTTTTTAGTTTTCACATAAGGTCCGGGGTCAGGACAAAAGACAGATTTTTGACAAATTTCAAAATATGTCAGATATTGTCCAAATTATTTTTTATTTCACGTCTAGACATGTGAAATGCATGAACTAGTGCAAAAAAGTGTAACAAAATTGGTCTGATTTTTTTTAGTACTTTTCAGTTTTTCTTAGTTTTCACATAAGGTCCGGGGTCAGGACAAAAGACAGATTTTTGACAAATTTCAAAATCTGTCAGATATTGTCCAAATCATTTTTTATTTCACTTCTAGACATGTGAAATGCATGAACTAGGGCAAAAAAGTGTAAAAAAATTGGTTTGATTTTTTTTAGTACCTTGCAGTTTTTCTTAGTTTTCACATAAGGTCCGGGGTCAGGACAAAAGACAGAATTTTGACAAATTTCAAAATATGTCAGATATTGTCCAAATTATTTTTTATTTCACGTCTAGACATGTGAAATGCATGAACTAGGGCAAAAAAAGTGAAAAAAAATTGGTCTGATTTTTTTTAGTACCTTGCAGTTTTTCTTAGTTTTCACATAAGGTCCGGGGTAAGGACAAAAGACAGATTTTTTACAAATTTCAAAATATGTCAGATATTGTCCAAATCATTTTTTATTTCACTTATAGACATGTGAAATGCATGAACTAGGGCAAAAAAGTGTAAAAAAATTGGTCTGATTTTTTTTAAGTACTTTTCAGTTTTTCTTAGTTTTCACATAAGGTCCGGGGTCAGGACAAAAGACAGATTTTTGACAAATTTCAAAATATGTCAGATATTGTCCAAATTATTTTTTATTTCACGTCTAGACATGTGAAATGCATGAACTAGTGCAAAAAAGTCTAACAAAATTGGTCTGATTTTTTTTAGTACTTTTCAGTTTTTCTTAGTTTTCACATAAGGTCCGGGGTCAGGACAAAAGACAGATTTTTGACAAATTTCAAAATCTGTCAGATATTGTCCAAATCATTTTTTATTTCACTTCTAGACATGTGAAATGCATGAACTAGGGCAAAAAAGTGTAAAAAAATTGGTTTGATTTTTTTTAGTACCTTGCAGTTTTTCTTAGTTTTCACATAAGGTCCGGGGTCAGGACAAAAGACAGAATTTTGACAAATTTCAAAATATGTCAGATATTGTCCAAATTATTTTTTATTTCACGTCTAGACATGTGAAATGCATGAACTAGGGCAAAAAAAGTGAAAAAAAATTGGTCTGATTTTTTTTAGTACCTTGCAGTTTTTCTTAGTTTTCACATAAGGTCCGGGGTAAGGACAAAAGACAGATTTTTTACAAATTTCAAAATATGTCAGATATTGTCCAAATCATTTTTTATTTCACTTATAGACATGTGAAATGCATGAACTAGGGCAAAAAAGTGTAAAAAAATTGGTCTGATTTTTTTTAGTACTTTTCAGTTTTTCTTAGTTTTCACATAAGGTCCGGGGTCAGGACAAAAGACAGATTTTTGACAAATTTCAAAATCTGTCAGATATTGTCCAAATCATTTTTTATTTCACTTCTAGACATGTGAAATGCATGAACTAGGGCAAAAAAGTGTAAAAAAATTGGTTTGATTTTTTTTAGTACCTTTCAGTTTTTTTTAGTTTTCACATAAGGTCCGGGGTCAGGACAAAAGACAGATTTTTGACAAATTTCAAAATATGTCAGATATTGTCCAAATTATTTTTTATTTCACGTCTAGACATGTGAAATGCATGAACTAGGGCAAACAAGTGTAAAAAAATTGGTTTGATTTTTTTTAGTACCTTGCAGTTTTTCTTAGTTTTCACATAAGGTCCGGGGTCAGGACAAAAGACAGAATTTTGACAAATTTCAAAATATGTCAGATATTGTCCAAATCATTTTTTATTTCACTTATAGACATGTGAAATGCATGAACTAGGGCAAAAAAGTGTAAAAAAATTGGTTTGATTTTTTTTAGTACCTTTCAGTTTTTTTTAGTTTTCACATAAGGTCCGGGGTCAGGACAAAAGACAGATTTTTGACAAATTTCAAAATATGTCAGATATTGTCCAAATTATTTTTTATTTCACGTCTAGACATGTGAAATGCATGAACTAGTGCAAAAAAGTGTAACAAAATTGGTTTGATTTTTTTTTAGTACTTTTCAGTTTTTCTTAGTTTTCACATAAGGTCCGGGGTCAGGACAAAAGACAGATTTTTGACAAATTTCAAAATATGTCAGATATTGTCCAAATCATTTTTTATTTCACTTATAGACATGTGAAATGCATGAACTAGGGCAAAAAAGTGTAACAAAATTGGTTTGATTTTTTTTAGTACCTTACAGTTTTTTTTAGTTTTCACATAAGGTCCGGGGTCAGGACAAAAGACAGATTTTTGACAAATTTCAAAATATGTCAGATATTGTCCAAATTATTTTTTATTTCACGTCTAGACATGTGAAATGCATGAACTAGGGCAAAAAAGTGTAAAAAAATTGGTTTGATTTTTTTTAGTACCTTGCAGTTTTTCTTAGTTTTCACATAAGGTCCGGGGTCAGGACAAAAGACAGAATTTTGACAAATTTCAAAATATGTCAGATATTGTCCAAATCATTTTTTATTTCACTTATAGACATGTGAAATGCATGAACTAGGGCAAAAAAGTGTAAAAAAATTGGTTTGATTTTTTTTAGTACCTTTCAGTTTTTTTTAGTTTTCACATAAGGTCCGGGGTCAGGACAAAAGACAGATTTTTGACAAATTTCAAAATATGTCAGATATTGTCCAAATAATTTTTTATTTCACGTCTAGACATGTGAAATGCATGAACTAGTGCAAAAAAGTGTAACAAAATTGATTTGATTTTTTTTTAGTACTTTTCAGTTTTTCTTAGTTTTCACATAAGGTCCGGGGTCAGGACAAAAGACAGATTTTTGACAAATTTCAAAATCTGTCAGATATTGTCCAAATCATTTTTTATTTCATTTCTAGACATGTGAAATGCATGAACTAGGGCAAAAAAAGTGAAAAAAAATTGGACTGATTTTTTTTAGTACTTTTCAGTTTTTCTTAGTTTTCACATAAGGTCCGGGGTCAGGACAAAAGACAGATTTTTGACAAATTTCAAAATATGTCAGATATTGTCCAAATCATTTTTTATTTAATTTCTAGACATGTGAAATGCATGAACTAGGGCAAGAAAGTGAAAAAAAATTGGTCTGATTTTTTTTAGTACTTTTCAGTTTTTCTTAGTTTTCACATAAGGTCCGGGGTCAGGACAAAAGACAGATTTTTGACAAATTTCAAAATATGTCAGATATTGTCCAAATTATTTTTTATTTCACTTCTAGACATGTGAAATGCATGAACTAGGGCAAAAAAGTGTGAAAAAATTGGTTTGATTTTTTTTTTGTACCTTGCAGTTTTTCTTAGTTTTCACATAAGGTTTCGGGGTCAGGACAAAAGACAGATTTTTGACAAATTTCAAAATCTGTCAGATATTGTCCAAATCATTTTTTTTTCACTTCTAGACATGTGAAATGCATGAACTAGGGCAAAAAAGTGTAAAAAAATTGGTTTGATTTTTTTAGTACCTTTCAGTTTTTCTTAGTTTTCACATAAGGTCCGGGGTCAGGACAAAAGACAGATTTTTGATAAATTTCAAAATCTGTCAGATATTGTCCAAATTATTTTTTATTTCACTTCTAGACATGTGAAATGCATGAACTAGGGCAAAAAAAGTGAAAAAAAATTGGATTGATTTTTTGTAGTACCTTTCAGTTTTTCTTAGTTTTCACATAAGGTCCGGGGTCAGGACAAAAGACAGATTTTTGACAAATTTCAAAATCTGTCAGATATTGTCCAAATCATTTTTTATTTCATTTCTAGACATGTGAAATGCATGAACTAGTGCAAAAAAGTGTAACAAAATTGGTTTGATTTTTTTTAGTACTTTTCAGTTTTTCTTAGTTTTCACATAAGGTCCGGGGTCAGGACAAAAGACAGATTTTTGACAAATTTCAAAATCTGTCAGATATTGTTCAAATCATTTTTATTTCATTTCTAGACATGTGAAATGCATGAACTAGGGCAAAAAAAGTGAAAAAAAATTGGTCTGATTTTTTTTAGTACTTTTCAGTTTTTCTTAGTTTTCACATAAGGTCCGGGGTCAGGACAAAAGACAGATTTTTGACAAATTTCAAAATCTGTCAGATATTGTCCAAATCATTTTTTATTTCATTTCTAGACATGTGAAATGCATGAACTAGTGCAAAAAAGTGTAACAAAATTGGTTTGATTTTTTTTAGTACTTTTCAGTTTTTCTTAGTTTTCACATAAGGTCCGGGGTCAGGATAAAAGACAGATTTTTGACAAATTTCAAAATATGTCAGATATTGTCCAAATTATTTTTTATTTCACGTCTAGACATGTGAAATGCATGAACTAGTGCAAAAAAGTGTAACAAAATTGGTTTGATTTTTTTTAGTACTTTTCAGTTTTGCTTAGTTTTCACATAAGGTCCGGGGTCAGGATAAAAGACAGATTTTTGACAAATTTCAAAATATGTCAGATATTGTCCAAATCATTTTTTATTTCACTTCTAGACATGTGAAATGCATGAACCAGGGCAAAAAAGTGTAAAAAAAATTGGTTTGATTTTTTTTAGTACCTTTCAGTTTTTCTTAGTTTTCACATAAGGTCCGGGGTCAGGACAAAAGACAGATTTTTGACAAATTTCAAAATCTGTCAGATATTGTCCAAATCATTTTTTATTTCATTTCTAGACATGTGAAATGCATGAACTAGTGCAAAAAAGTGTAACAAAATTGGTTTGATTTTTTTTAGTACTTTTCAGTTTTTCTTAGTTTTCACATAAGGTCCGGGGTCAGGATAAAAGACAGATTTTTGACAAATTTCAAAATCTCTCAGATATTGTCCAAATTATTTTTTATTTCACTTATAGACATGTGAAATGCATGAACTAGGGCAAAAAAGTGTAAAAAAAATGGTTTGATTTTTTTTTAGTACCTTGCAGTTTTTTTTAGTTTTCACATAAGGTCCGGGGTCAGGACAAAAGACAGATTTTTGAAAAATTTCAAAATCTGTCAGATATTGTCCAAATCATTTTTTATTTCATTTCTAGACATGTGAAATGCATGAACTAGGGCAAAAAAAGTTAAAAAAAATTGGTTTGATTTTTTTTAGTACCTTTCAGTTTTTCTTAGTTTTAACATAAGGTCCGGGGTCAGGACAAAAGACAGATTTTTGACAAATTTCAAAATCTGTCAGATATTGTCCAAATCATTTTTTATTTCATTTCTACACATGTGAAATGCATGAACTAGGGCAAAAAAAGTGAAAAAAAATTGGTCTGATTGTTTTTAGTACTTTTCAGTTTTTCTTAGTTTTCACATAAGGTCCGGGGTCAGGACAAAAGACAGATTTTTGACAAATTTCAAAATCTGTCAGATATTATCCAAATCATTTTTTATTTCATTTCTAGACATGTGAAATGCATGAACTAGTGCAAAAAAGTGTAACAAATTGGTTTGATTTTTTTTAGTACTTTTCAGATTTTCTTAGTTTTCACATAAGGTCCGGGGTCAGGATAAAAGACAGATTTTTGACAAATTTCAAAATCTCTCAGATATTGTCCAAATCATTTTTTATTTCATTTCTAGACATGTGAAATGCATGAACTAGGGCAAAAAAAGTGAAAAAAAATTGGTCTGATTTTTTTTAGTACTTTTCAGTTTTTCTTAGTTTTCACGTAAGGTCCGGGGTCAGGACAAAAGACAGATTTTTGACAAATTTCAAAATATGTCAGATATTGTCCAAATCATTTTTTATTTCATTTCTAGACATGTGAAATGCATGAACTAGGGCAAAAAAGTGTAAAAAAATTGGTTTGATTTTTTTTAGTACCTTGCAGTTTTTCTTAGTTTTCACATAAGGTCCGGGGTCAGGACAAAAGACAGATTTTTGACAAATTTCAAAATCTGTCAGATATTGTCCAAATCATTTTTTATTTCACTTCTAGACATGTGAAATGCATGAACCAGGGCAAAAAAGTGTAAAAAAATTGGTTTGATTTTTTTTAGTACCTTTCAGTTTTTCTTAGTTTTCACATAAGGTCCGGGGTCAGGACAAAAGACAGATTTTTGACAAATTTCAAAATCTGTCAGATATTGTCCAAATCATTTTTTATTTCATTTCTAGACATGTGAAATGCATGAACTAGGGCAAGAAAGTGAAAAAAAATTGGTCTGATTTTTTTTAGTACCTTTCAGTTTTTCTTAGTTTTCACATAAGGTCCGGGGTCAGGACAAAAGACAGATTTTTGACAAATTTCAAAATCTGTCAGATATTGTCCAAATCATTTTTTATTTCATTTCTAGACATGTGAAATGCATGAACTAGTGCAAAAAAGTGTAACAAAATTGGTTTGATTTTTTTTAGTACTTTTCAGTTTTTCTTAGTTTTCACATAAGGTCCGGGGTCAGGATAAAAGACAGATTTTTGACAAATTTCAAAATCTCTCAGATATTGTCCAAATTATTTTTTATTTCACTTATAGACATGTGAAATGCATGAACTAGGGCAAAAAAGTGTAAAAAAAATGGTTTGATTTTTTTTTAGTACCTTGCAGTTTTTTTTAGTTTTCACATAAGGTCCGGGGTCAGGACAAAAGACAGATTTTTGAAAAATTTCAAAATCTGTCAGATATTGTCCAAATCATTTTTTATTTCATTTCTAGACATGTGAAATGCATGAACTAGGGCAAAAAAAGTTAAAAAAAATTGGTTTGATTTTTTTTAGTACCTTTCAGTTTTTCTTAGTTTTAACATAAGGTCCGGGGTCAGGACAAAAGACAGATTTTTGACAAATTTCAAAATCTGTCAGATATTGTCCAAATCATTTTTTATTTCATTTCTACACATGTGAAATGCATGAACTAGGGCAAAAAAAGTGAAAAAAAATTGGTCTGATTGTTTTTAGTACTTTTCAGTTTTTCTTAGTTTTCACATAAGGTCCGGGGTCAGGACAAAAGACAGATTTTTGACAAATTTCAAAATCTGTCAGATATTATCCAAATCATTTTTTATTTCATTTCTAGACATGTGAAATGCATGAACTAGTGCAAAAAAGTGTAACAAATTGGTTTGATTTTTTTTAGTACTTTTCAGATTTTCTTAGTTTTCACATAAGGTCCGGGGTCAGGATAAAAGACAGATTTTTGACAAATTTCAAAATCTCTCAGATATTGTCCAAATCATTTTTTATTTCATTTCTAGACATGTGAAATGCATGAACT
Organism: Alosa pseudoharengus; assembly: GCF_046254945.1. NCBI lineage: Eukaryota > Metazoa > Chordata > Actinopteri > Clupeiformes > Clupeidae > Alosa > Alosa pseudoharengus. The sequence goes on from NW_027468849.1 coordinate 271,641, forward strand.
AGGGCAAAAAAAGTGAAAAAAAATTGGTCTGATTTTTTTTAGTACTTTTCAGTTTTTCTTAGTTTTCACGTAAGGTCCGGGGTCAGGACAAAAGACAGATTTTTGACAAATTTCAAAATATGTCAGATATTGTCCAAATCATTTTTTATTTCATTTCTAGACATGTGAAATGCATGAACTAGGGCAAAAAAGTGTAAAAAAATTGGTTTGATTTTTTTTAGTACCTTGCAGTTTTTCTTAGTTTTCACATAAGGTCCGGGGTCAGGACAAAAGACAGATTTTTGACAAATTTCAAAATCTGTCAGATATTGTCCAAATCATTTTTTATTTCACTTCTAGACATGTGAAATGCATGAACCAGGGCAAAAAAGTGTAAAAAAATTGGTTTGATTTTTTTTAGTACCTTTCAGTTTTTCTTAGTTTTCACATAAGGTCCGGGGTCAGGACAAAAGACAGATTTTTGACAAATTTCAAAATCTGTCAGATATTGTCCAAATCATTTTTTATTTCATTTCTAGACATGTGAAATGCATGAACTAGGGCAAGAAAGTGAAAAAAAATTGGTCTGATTTTTTTTAGTACTTTTCAGTTTTTCTTAGTTTTCACATAAGGTCCAGGGTCAGGACAAAAGACAGATTTTTGACAAATTTCAAAATATGTCAGATATTGTCCAAATTATTTTTTATTTCACGTCTAGACATGTGAAATGCATGAACTAGTGCAAAAAAGTGTAACACAATTGGTTTGATTTTTTTTTAGTACTTTTCAGTTTTTCTTAGTTTTCACATAAGGTCCGGGGTCAGGACAAAAGACAGATTTTTGACAAATTTCAAAATCTGTCAGATATTGTCCAAATCATTTTTTATTTCATTTCTAGACATGTGAAATGCATGAACTAGGGCAAAAAAAGTGAAAAAAAATTGGACTGATTTTTTTTAGTACTTTTCAGTTTTTCTTAGTTTTCACATAAGGTCCGGGGTCAGGACAAAAGACAGATTTTTGACAAATTTCAAAATCTGTCAGATATTGTCCAAATAATTTTTTATTTAATTTCTAGACATGTGAAATGCATGAACTAGGGCAAGAAAGTGAAAAAAAATTGGTCTGATTTTTTTTAGTACTTTTCAGTTTTTCTTAGTTTTCACATAAGGTCCGGGGTCAGGACAAAAGACAGATTTTTGACAAATTTCAAAATATGTCAGATATTGTCCAAATCATTTTTTATTTAATTTCTAGACATGTGAAATGCATGAACTAGGGCAAGAAAGTGAAAAAAAATTGGTCTGATTTTTTTTAGTACTTTTCAGTTTTTCTTAGTTTTCACATAAGGTCCGGGGTCAGGACAAAAGACAGATTTTTGACAAATTTCAAAATATGTCAGATATTGTCCAAATTATTTTTTATTTCACGTCTAGACATGTGAAATGCATGAACTAGTGCAAAAAAGTGTAACAAAATTGATTTGATTTTTTTTTTAGTACTTTTCAGTTTTTCTTAGTTTTCACATAAGGTCCGGGGTCAGGACAAAAGACAGATTTTTGACAAATTTCAAAATATGTCAGATATTGTCCAAATTATTTTTTATTTCACGTCTAGACATGTGAAATGCATGAACTAGTGCAAAAAAGTGTAACACAATTGGTTTGATTTTTTTTTAGTACTTTTCAGTTTTTCTTAGTTTTCACATAAGGTCCGGGGTCAGGACAAAAGACAGATTTTTGACAAATTTCAAAATCTGTCAGATATTGTCCAAATCATTTTTTATTTCACTTCTAGACATTTGAAATGCATGAACTAGGGCAAAAAAGTGTGAAAAAATTGGTTTGATTTTTTTCAGTACCTTGCAGTTTTTCTTAGTTTTCACATAAGGTCCGGGGTCAGGACAAAAGACAGATTTTTGACAAATTTCAAAATCTGTCAGATATTGTCCAAATCATTTTTTATTTCATTTCTACACATGTGAAATGCATGAACTAGGGCAAAAAAAGTGAAAAAAAATTGGTCTGATTTTTTTTAGTACTTTTCAGTTTTTCTTAGTTTTCACATAAGGTCCGGGGTCAGGACAAAAGACAGATTTTTGACAAATTTCAAAATCTGTCAGATATTGTTCAAATCATTTTTATTTCATTTCTAGACATGTGAAATGCATGAACTAGGGCAAAAAAAGTGAAAAAAAATTGGTCTGATTTTTTTTAGTACTTTTCAGTTTTTCTTAGTTTTCACATAAGGTCCGGGGTCAGGACAAAAGACAGATTTTTGACAAATTTCAAAATCTGTCAGATATTGTCCAAATCATTTTTTATTTCATTTCTAGACATGTGAAATGCATGAACTAGTGCAAAAAAGTGTAACAAAATTGGTTTGATTTTTTTTAGTACTTTTCAGTTTTTCTTAGTTTTCACATAAGGTCCGGGGTCAGGATAAAAGACAGATTTTTGACAAATTTCAAAATATGTCAGATATTGTCCAAATTATTTTTTATTTCACGTCTAGACATGTGAAATGCATGAACTAGTGCAAAAAAGTCTAACAAAATTGATTTGATTTTTTTTAGTACTTTTCAGTTTTTCTTAGTTTTCACATAAGGTCCGGGGTCAGGACAAAAGACAGATTTTTGACAAATTTCAAAATATGTCAGATATTGTCCAAATTATTTTTTATTTCACGTCTAGACATGTGAAATGCATGAACTAGTGCAAAAAAGTGTAACACAATTGGTTTGATTTTTTTTTAGTCCTTTTCAGTTTTTCTTAGTTTTCACATAAGGTCCGGGGTCAGGACAAAAGACAGATTTTTGACAAATTTCAAAATCTGTCAGATATTGTCCAAATCATTTTTTATTTCACTTCTAGACATGTGAAAAGCATGAACTAGTGCAAAAAAGTGTAACAAAATTGATTTGATTTTTTTTTAGTACTTTTCAGTTTTTCTTAGTTTTCACATAAGGTCCGGGGTCAGGACAAAAGACAGATTTTTGACAAATTTCAAAATCTGTCAGATATTGTCCAAATCATTTTTTATTTCATTTCTAGACATGTGAAATGCATGAACTAGGGCAAAAAAAGTGAAAAAAAATTGGACTGATTTTTTTTAGTACTTTTCAGTTTTTCTTAGTTTTCACATAAGGTCCGGGGTCAGGACAAAAGACAGATTTTTGACAAATTTCAAAATCTGTCAGATATTGTCCAAATAATTTTTTATTTAATTTCTAGACATGTGAAATGCATGAACTAGGGCAAGAAAGTGAAAAAAAATTGGTCTGATTTTTTTTAGTACTTTTCAGTTTTTCTTAGTTTTCACATAAGGTCCGGGGTCAGGACAAAAGACAGATTTTTGACAAATTTCAAAATATGTCAGATATTGTCCAAATCATTTTTTATTTAATTTCTAGACATGTGAAATGCATGAACTAGGGCAAGAAAGTGAAAAAAAATTGGTCTGATTTTTTTTTTAGTACTTTTCAGTTTTTCTTAGTTTTCACATAAGGTCCGGGGTCAGGACAAAAGACAGATTTTTGACAAATTTCAAAATCTGTCAGATATTGTCCAAATCATTTTTTATTTCACTTCTAGACATTTGAAATGCATGAACTAGGGCAAAAAAGTGTGAAAAAATTGGTTTGATTTTTTTCAGTACCTTGCAGTTTTTCTTAGTTTTCACATAAGGTCCGGGGTCAGGACAAAAGACAGATTTTTGACAAATTTCAAAATATGTCAGATATTGTCCAAATTATTTTTTATTTCACGTCTAGACATGTGAAATGCATGAACTAGTGCAAAAAAGTGTAACACAATTGGTTTGATTTTTTTTTAGTACTTTTCAGTTTTTCTTAGTTTTCACATAAGGTCCGGGGTCAGGACAAAAGACAGATTTTTGACAAATTTCAAAATCTGTCAGATATTGTCCAAATCATTTTTTATTTCACTTCTAGACATTTGAAATGCATGAACTAGGGCAAAAAAGTGTGAAAAAATTGGTTTGATTTTTTTCAGTACCTTGCAGTTTTTCTTAGTTTTCACATAAGGTCCGGGGTCAGGACAAAAGACAGATTTTTGACAAATTTCAAAATCTGTCAGATATTGTCCAAATCATTTTTTATTTCATTTCTACACATGTGAAATGCATGAACTAGGGCAAAAAAAGTGAAAAAAAATTGGTCTGATTTTTTTTAGTACTTTTCAGTTTTTCTTAGTTTTCACATAAGGTCCGGGGTCAGGACAAAAGACAGATTTTTGACAAATTTCAAAATCTGTCAGATATTGTCCAAATCATTTTTTATTTCATTTCTAGACATGTGAAATGCATGAACTAGTGCAAAAAAGTGTAACAAAATTGGTTTGATTTTTTTTAGTACTTTTCAGTTTTTCTTAGTTTTCACATAAGGTCCGGGGTCAGGATAAAAGACAGATTTTTGACAAATTTCAAAATATGTCAGATATTGTCCAAATTATTTTTTATTTCACGTCTAGACATGTGAAATGCATGAACTAGTGCAAAAAAGTCTAACAAAATTGATTTGATTTTTTTTAGTACTTTTCAGTTTTTCTTAGTTTTCACATAAGGTCCGGGGTCAGGACAAAAGACAGATTTTTGACAAATTTCAAAATATGTCAGATATTGTCCAAATTATTTTTTATTTCACGTCTAGACATGTGAAATGCATGAACTAGTGCAAAAAAGTGTAACACAATTGGTTTGATTTTTTTTAGTACTTTTCAGTTTTTCTTAGTTTTCACATAAGGTCCGGGGTCAGGACAAAAGACAGATTTTTGACAAATTTCAAAATCTGTCAGATATTGTCCAAATCATTTTTTATTTCACTTCTAGACATGTGAAATGCATGAACTAGTGCAAAAAAGTGTAACAAAATTGATTTGATTTTTTTTTAGTACTTTTCAGTTTTTCTTAGTTTTCACATAAGGTCCAGGGTCAGGACAAAAGACAGATTTTTGACAAATTTCAAAATATGTCAGATATTGTCCAAATTATTTTTTATTTCACGTCTAGACATGTGAAATGCATGAACTAGTGCAAAAAAGTCTAACAAAATTGATTTGATTTTTTTTAGTACTTTTCAGTTTTTCTTAGTTTTCACATAAGGTCCGGGGTCAGGACAAAAGACAGATTTTTGACAAATTTCAAAATATGTCAGATATTGTCCAAATTATTTTTTATTTCACGTCTAGACATGTGAAATGCATGAACTAGTGCAAAAAAGTGTAACACAATTGGTTTGATTTTTTTTTAGTACTTTTCAGTTTTTCTTAGTTTTCACATAAGGTCCGGGGTCAGGACAAAAGACAGATTTTTGACAAATTTCAAAATCTGTCAGATATTGTCCAAATCATTTTTTATTTCATTTCTAGACATGTGAAATGCATGAACTAGGGCAAAAAAAGTGAAAAAAAATTGGACTGATTTTTTTTAGTACTTTTCAGTTTTTCTTAGTTTTCACATAAGGTCCGGGGTCAGGACAAAAGACAGATTTTTGACAAATTTCAAAATCTGTCAGATATTGTCCAAATCATTTTTTATTTAATTTCTAGACATGTGAAATGCATGAACTAGGGCAAGAAAGTGAAAAAAAATTGGTCTGATTTTTTTTAGTACTTTTCAGTTTTTCTTAGTTTTCACATAAGGTCCGGGGTCAGGACAAAAGACAGATTTTTGACAAATTTCAAAATATGTCAGATATTGTCCAAATTATTTTTTATTTCACGTCTAGACATGTGAAATGCATGAACTAGTGCAAAAAAGTGTAACACAATTGGTTTGATTTTTTTTTAGTACTTTTCAGTTTTTCTTAGTTTTCACATAAGGTCCGGGGTCAGGACAAAAGACAGATTTTTGACAAATTTCAAAATCTGTCAGATATTGTCCAAATCATTTTTTATTTCACTTCTAGACATGTGAAATGCATGAACTAGTGCAAAAAAGTGTAACAAAATTGATTTGATTTTTTTTTAGCACTTTTCAGTTTTTCTTAGTTTTCACATAAGGTCCGGGGTCAGGACAAAAGACAGATTTTTGACAAATTTCAAAATATGTCAGATATTGTCCAAATTATTTTTTATTTCAAGTCTAGACATGTGAAATGCATGAACTAGTGCAAAAAAGTGTAACAAAATTGATTTGATTTTTTTTAGTACTTTTCAGTTTTTCTTAGTTTTCACATAAGGTCCGGGGTCAGGACAAAAGACAGATTTTTGACAAATTTCAAAATATGTCAGATATTGTCCAAATTATTTTTTATTTCACGTCTAGACATGTGAAATGCATGAACTAGTGCAAAAAAGTGTAACACAATTGGTTTGATTTTTTTTTAGTACTTTTCAGTTTTTCTTAGTTTTCACATAAGGTCCGGGGTCAGGACAAAAGACAGATTTTTGACAAATTTCAAAATCTGTCAGATATTGTCCAAATCATTTTTTATTTCACTTCTAGACATTTGAAATGCATGAACTAGGGCAAAAAAGTGTGAAAAAATTGGTTTGATTTTTTTCAGTACCTTGCAGTTTTTCTTAGTTTTCACATAAGGTCCGGGGTCAGGACAAAAGACAGATTTTTGACAAATTTCAAAATCTCTCAGATATTGTCCAAATTATTTTTTATTTTACTTCTAGACATGTGAAATGCATGAACTAGGGCAAAAAAAGTGAAAAAAAATTGGTCTGATTTTTTTTTAGTACTTTTCAGTTTTTCTTAGTTTTCACATAAGGTCCGGGATCGATCAGGACAAAAGACAGATTTTTTACAAATTTCAAAATCTGTCAGATATTGTCCAAATCATTTTTTATTTCACTTCTAGACATGTGAAATGCATGAACTAGGGCAAAAAAGTGTAAAAAAATTGGTTTGATTTTTTTTAGTACCTTGCAGTTTTTCTTAGTTTTCACATAAGGTCCGGGGTCAGGACAAAAGACAGATTTTTGATAAATTTCAAAATCTGTCAGATATTGTCCAAATCATTTTTTATTTCACTTCTAGACATGTGAAATGCATGAACTAGGGCAAAAAAAGTGAAAAAAAATTGGTCTGATTTTTTTTAGTACTTTTCAGTTTTTCTTAGTTTTCACATAAGGTCCGGGGTCAGGACAAAAGACAGATTTTTGACAAATTTCAAAATCTGTCAGATATTGTCCAAATCATTTTTTATTTCACTTCTAGACATGTGAAATGCATGAACCAGGGCAAAAAAGTGTAAAAAAATTGGTTTGATTTTTTTTAGTACCTTTCAGTTTTTCTTAGTTTTCACATAAGGTCCGGGGTCAGGACAAAAGACAGATTTTTGACAAATTTCAAAATCTGTCAGATATTGTCCAAATCATTTTTTATTTCATTTCTAGACATGTGAAATGCATGAACTAGTGCAAAAAAGTGTAACAAAATTGGTTTGATTTTTTTTAGTACTTTTCAGTTTTTCTTAGTTTTCACATAAGGTCCGGGGTCAGGATAAAAGACAGATTTTTGACAAATTTCAAAATCTCTCAGATATTGTCCAAATTATTTTTTATTTCACTTATAGACATGTGAAATGCATGAACTAGGGCAAAAAAGTGTAAAAAAAATGGTTTGATTTTTTTTTAGTACCTTGCAGTTTTTTTTAGTTTTCACATAAGGTCCGGGGTCAGGACAAAAGACAGATTTTTGACAAATTTCAAAATCTGTCAGATATTGTCCAAATCATTTTTTATTTCATTTCTAGACATGTGAAATGCATGAACTAGTGCAAAAAAGTGTAACAAAATTGGTTTGATTTTTTTTAGTACTTTTCAGTTTTTCTTAGTTTTCACATAAGGTCCGGGGTCAGGATAAAAGACAGATTTTTGACAAATGTCAAAATCTCTCAGATATTGTCCAAATTATTTTTTATTTCACTTCTAGACATGTGAAATGCATGAACTAGGGCAAAAAAGTGTGAAAAAATTGGTTTGATTTTTTTTTGTACCTTGCAGTTTTTCTTAGTTTTCACATAAGGTTTCGGGGTCAGGACAAAAGACAGATTTTTGACAAATTTCAAAATATGTCATATATTGTCCAAATCATTTTTTATTTCACTTATAGACATGTGAAATGCATGAACTAGTGCAAAAAAGTGTAACAAAATTGGTTTGATTTTTTTTTAGTACTTTTCAGTTTTTCTTAGTTTTCACATAAGGTCCGGGGTCAGGACAAAAGACAGATTTTTGACAAATTTCAAAATCTGTCAGATATTGTCCAAATCATTTTTTATTTCATTTCTAGACATGTGAAATGCATGAACTAGGGCAAAAAAGTGAAAAAAAATTGGTCAGATTTTTTTTTAGTACTTTTCAGTTTTTCTTAGTTTTCACATAAGGTCCGGGGTCAGGACAAAAGACAGATTTTTGACAAATTTCAAAATCTGTCAGATATTGTCCAAATTATTTTTTATTTCACTTCTAGACATGTGAAATGCATGAACTAGGGCAAAAAAGTGTGAAAAAATTGGTTTGATTTTTTTTAGTACCTTGCAGTTTTTCTTAGTTTTCACATAAGGTCCGGGGTCAGGACAAAAGACAGATTTTTGACAAATTTCAAAATCTGTCAGATATTGTCCAAATGATTTTTTATTTCACTTATAGACATGTGAAATGCATGAACTAGGGCAAAAAAGTGTAAAAAAATTGGTTTGATTTTTTTTAGTACCTTTCAGTTTTTCTTAGTTTTCACATAAGGTCCGGGGTCAGGACAAAAGACAGATTTTTGACAAATTTCAAAATCTGTCAGATATTGTCCAAATCATTTTTTATTTCATTTCTAGACATGTGAAATGCATGAACTAGGGCAAAAAAGTGAAAAAAAATTGGTCAGATTTTTTTTTAGTACTTTTCAGTTTTTCTTAGTTTTCACATAAGGTCCGGGGTCAGGACAAAAGACAGATTTTTGACAAATTTCAAAATCTGTCAGATATTGTCCAAATTATTTTTTATTTCACTTCTAGACATGTGAAATGCATGAACTAGGGCAAAAAAGTGTGAAAAAATTGGTTTGATTTTTTTTAGTACCTTGCAGTTTTTCTTAGTTTTCACATAAGGTCCGGGGTCAGGACAAAAGACAGATTTTTGACAAATTTCAAAATCTGTCAGATATTGTCCAAATGATTTTTTATTTCACTTATAGACATGTGAAATGCATGAACTAGGGCAAAAAAGTGTAAAAAAATTGGTTTGATTTTTTTTAGTACCTTTCAGTTTTTCTTAGTTTTCACATAAGGTCCGGGGTCAGGACAAAAGACAGATTTTTGACAAATTTCAAAATCTGTCAGATATTGTCCAAATCATTTTTTATTTCATTTCTAGACATGTGAAATGCATGAACTAGTGCAAAAAAGTGTAACAAAATTGGTTTGATTTTTTTTAGTACTTTTCAGTTTTTCTTAGTTTTCACGTAAGGTCCGGGGTCAGGACAAAAGACAGATTTTTGACAAATTTCAAAATATGTCAGATATTGTCCAAATCATTTTTTATTTCATTTCTAGACATGTGAAATGCATGAACTAGGGCAAAAAAGTGTAAAAAAATTGGTTTGATTTTTTTTAGTACCTTGCAGTTTTTCTTAGTTTTCACATAAGGTCCGGGGTCAGGACAAAAGACAGATTTTTGATAAATTTCAAAATCTGTCAGATATTGTCCAAATCATTTTTTATTTCACTTCTAGACATGTGAAATGCATGAACTAGGGCAAAAAAAGTGAAAAAAAATTGGTCTGATTTTTTTTTAGTACTTTTCAGTTTTTCTTAGTTTTCACATAAGGTCCGGGGTCAGGACAAAAGACAGATTTTTGACAAATTTCAAAATCTGTCAGATATTGTCCAAATTATTTTTTATTTCACTTCTAGACATGTGAAATGCATGAACTAGGGCAAAAAAGTGTGAAAAAATTGGTTTGATTTTTTTTAGTACCTTGCAGTTTTTCTTAGTTTTCACATAAGGTCCGGGGTCAGGACAAAAGACAGATTTTTGACAAATTTCAAAATCTGTCAGATATTGTCCAAATGATTTTTTATTTCACTTATAGACATGTGAAATGCATGAACTAGGGCAAAAAAGTGTAAAAAAATTGGTTTGATTTTTTTTAGTACCTTTCAGTTTTTCTTAGTTTTCACATAAGGTCCGGGGTCAGGACAAAAGACAGATTTTTGACAAATTTCAAAATCTGTCAGATATTGTCCAAATCATTTTTTATTTCATTTCTAGACATGTGAAATGCATGAACTAGTGCAAAAAAGTGTAACAAAATTGGTTTGATTTTTTTTAGTACTTTTCAGTTTTTCTTAGTTTTCACGTAAGGTCCGGGGTCAGGACAAAAGACAGATTTTTGACAAATTTCAAAATATGTCAGATATTGTCCAAATCATTTTTTATTTCATTTCTAGACATGTGAAATGCATGAACTAGGGCAAAAAAGTGTAAAAAAATTGGTTTGATTTTTTTTAGTACCTTGCAGTTTTTCTTAGTTTTCACATAAGGTCCGGGGTCAGGACAAAAGACAGATTTTTGATAAATTTCAAAATCTGTCAGATATTGTCCAAATCATTTTTTATTTCACTTATAGACATGTGAAATGCATGAACTAGGGCAAAAAAGTGTAAAAAAATTGGTTTGATTTTTTTTAGTACCTTTCAGTTTTTCTTAGTTTTCACATAAGGTCCGGGGTCAGGACAAAAGACAGATTTTTGACAAATTTCAAAATCTGTCAGATATTGTCCAAATCATTTTTTATTTCATTTCTAGACATGTGAAATGCATGAACTAGTGCAAAAAAGTGTAACAAAATTGGTTTGATTTTTTTTTAGTACTTTTCAGTTTTTCTTAGTTTTCACATAAGGTCCGGGGTCAGGACAAAAGACAGATTTTTGACAAATTTCAAAATCTGTCAGATATTGTCCAAATCATTTTTTATTTCATTTCTAGACATGTGAAATGCATGAACTAGGGCAAAAAAGTGAAAAAAAATTGGTCAGATTTTTTTTTAGTACTTTTCAGTTTTTCTTAGTTTTCACATAAGGTCCGGGGTCAGGACAAAAGACAGATTTTTGACAAATTTCAAAATCTGTCAGATATTGTCCAAATTATTTTTTATTTCACTTCTAGACATGTGAAATGCATGAACTAGGGCAAAAAAGTGTGAAAAAATTGGTTTGATTTTTTTTAGTACCTTGCAGTTTTTCTTAGTTTTCACATAAGGTCCGGGGTCAGGACAAAAGACAGATTTTTGACAAATTTCAAAATCTGTCAGATATTGTCCAAATGATTTTTTATTTCACTTATAGACATGTGAAATGCATGAACTAGGGCAAAAAAGTGTAAAAAAATTGGTTTGATTTTTTTTAGTACCTTTCAGTTTTTCTTAGTTTTCACATAAGGTCCGGGGTCAGGACAAAAGACAGATTTTTGACAAATTTCAAAATCTGTCAGATATTGTCCAAATCATTTTTTATTTCATTTCTAGACATGTGAAATGCATGAACTAGTGCAAAAAAGTGTAACAAAATTGGTTTGATTTTTTTTAGTACTTTTCAGTTTTTCTTAGTTTTCACGTAAGGTCCGGGGTCAGGACAAAAGACAGATTTTTGACAAATTTCAAAATATGTCAGATATTGTCCAAATCATTTTTTATTTCATTTCTAGACATGTGAAATGCATGAACTAGGGCAAAAAAGTGTAAAAAAATTGGTTTGATTTTTTTTAGTACCTTGCAGTTTTTCTTAGTTTTCACATAAGGTCCGGGGTCAGGACAAAAGACAGATTTTTGATAAATTTCAAAATCTGTCAGATATTGTCCAAATCATTTTTTATTTCACTTCTAGACATGTGAAATGCATGAACTAGGGCAAAAAAAGTGAAAAAAAATTGGTCTGATTTTTTTTAGTACCTTTCAGTTTTTCTTAGTTTTCACATAAGGTCCGGGGTCAGGACAAAAGACAGATTTTTGACAAATTTCAAAATCTGTCAGATATTGTCCAAATCATTTTTTATTTCATTTCTAGACATGTGAAATGCATGAACTAGTGCAAAAAAGTGTAACAAAATTGGTTTGATTTTTTTTAGTACTTTTCAGTTTTTCTTAGTTTTCACATAAGGTCCGGGGTCAGGATAAAAGACAGATTTTTGACAAATTTCAAAATCTCTCAGATATTGTCCAAATTAATTTTTATTTCACTTATAGACATGTGAAATGCATGAACTAGGGCAAAAAAGTGTAAAAAAAATGGTTTGATTTTTTTTTAGTACCTTGCAGTTTTTTTTAGTTTTCACATAAGGTCCGGGGTCAGGACAAAAGACAGATTTTTGACAAATTTCAAAATCTGTCAGATATTGTCCAAATCATTTTTTATTTCACTTCTAGACATGTGAAATGCATGAACCAGGGCAAAAAAGTGTAAAAAAATTGGTTTGATTTTTTTTAGTACCTTTCAGTTTTTCTTAGTTTTCACATAAGGTCCGGGGTCAGGACAAAAGACAGATTTTTGACAAATTTCAAAATCTGTCAGATATTGTCCAAATCATTTTTTATTTCATTTCTAGACATGTGAAATGCATGAACTAGTGCAAAAAAGTGTAACAAAATTGGTTTGATTTTTTTTAGTACTTTTCAGTTTTTCTTAGTTTTCACATAAGGTCCGGGGTCAGGATAAAAGACAGATTTTTGACAAATTTCAAAATCTCTCAGATATTGTCCAAATTATTTTTTATTTCACTTATAGACATGTGAAATGCATGAACTAGGGCAAAAAGTGTAAAAAAATGGTTTGATTTTTTTTTAGTACCTTGCAGTTTTTTTTAGTTTTCACATAAGGTCCGGGGTCAGGACAAAAGACAGATTTTTGACAAATTTCAAAATATGTCAGATATTGTCCAAATTATTTTTTATTTCACGTCTAGACATGTGAAATGCATGAACTAGTGCAAAAAAGTGTAACAAAATTGGTTTGATTTTTTTTAGTACTTTTCAGTTTTTCTTAGTTTTCATATAAGGTCCGGGGTCAGGATAAAAGACAGATTTTTGACAAATTTCAAAATCTGTCAGATATTGTCCAAATCATTTTTTATTTAATTTCTAGACATGTGAAATGCATGAACTAGGGCAAGAAAGTGAAAAAAAATTGGTCTGATTTTTTTTAGTACTTTTCAGTTTTTCTTAGTTTTCACATAAGGTCCGGGGTCAGGACAAAAGACAGAATTTTGACAAATTTCAAAATATGTCAGATATTGTCCAAATCATTTTTTATTTCACTTATAGACATGTGAAATGCATGAACTAGGGCAAAAAAGTGTAAAAAAATTGGTTTGATTTTTTTCAGTACCTTTCAGTTTTTTTTAGTTTTCACATAAGGTCCGGGGTCAGGACAAAAGATAGATTTTTGACAAATTTCAAAATATGTCAGATATTGTCCAAATTATTTTTTATTTCACGTCTAGACATGTGAAATGCATGAACTAGTGCAAAAAAGTGTAACAAAATTGGTTTGATTTTTTTTTAGTACCTTGCAGTTTTTTTTAGTTTTCACATAAGGTCCGGGGTCAGGACAAAAGACAGATTTTTGACAAATTTCAAAATCTGTCAGATATTGTCCAAATCATTTTTTATTTCATTTCTAGACATGTGAAATGCATGAACTAGTGCAAAAAAGTGTAACAAAATTGGTTTGATTTTTTTTAGTACTTTTCAGTTTTTCTTAGTTTTCACATAAGGTCCGGGGTCAGGATAAAAGACAGATTTTTGACAAATGTCAAAATCTCTCAGATATTGTCCAAATTATTTTTTATTTCACTTCTAGACATGTGAAATGCATGAACTAGGGCAAAAAAGTGTGAAAAAATTGGTTTGATTTTTTTTTGTACCTTGCAGTTTTTCTTAGTTTTCACATAAGGTTTCGGGGTCAGGACAAAAGACAGATTTTTGACAAATTTCAAAATATGTCATATATTGTCCAAATCATTTTTTATTTCACTTATAGACATGTGAAATGCATGAACTAGTGCAAAAAAGTGTAACAAAATTGGTTTGATTTTTTTTTAGTACTTTTCAGTTTTTCTTAGTTTTCACATAAGGTCCGGGGTCAGGACAAAAGACAGATTTTTGACAAATTTCAAAATCTGTCAGATATTGTCCAAATCATTTTTTATTTCATTTCTAGACATGTGAAATGCATGAACTAGGGCAAAAAAGTGAAAAAAAATTGGTCAGATTTTTTTTTAGTACTTTTCAGTTTTTCTTAGTTTTCACATAAGGTCCGGGGTCAGGACAAAAGACAGATTTTTGACAAATTTCAAAATCTGTCAGATATTGTCCAAATTATTTTTTATTTCACTTCTAGACATGTGAAATGCATGAACTAGGGCAAAAAAGTGTGAAAAAATTGGTTTGATTTTTTTTAGTACCTTGCAGTTTTTCTTAGTTTTCACATAAGGTCCGGGGTCAGGACAAAAGACAGATTTTTGACAAATTTCAAAATCTGTCAGATATTGTCCAAATGATTTTTTATTTCACTTATAGACATGTGAAATGCATGAACTAGGGCAAAAAAGTGTAAAAAAATTGGTTTGATTTTTTTTAGTACCTTTCAGTTTTTCTTAGTTTTCACATAAGGTCCGGGGTCAGGACAAAAGACAGATTTTTGACAAATTTCAAAATCTGTCAGATATTGTCCAAATCATTTTTTATTTCATTTCTAGACATGTGAAATGCATGAACTAGTGCAAAAAAGTGTAACAAAATTGGTTTGATTTTTTTTAGTACTTTTCAGTTTTTCTTAGTTTTCACGTAAGGTCCGGGGTCAGGACAAAAGACAGATTTTTGACAAATTTCAAAATATGTCAGATATTGTCCAAATCATTTTTTATTTCATTTCTAGACATGTGAAATGCATGAACTAGGGCAAAAAAGTGTAAAAAAATTGGTTTGATTTTTTTTAGTACCTTGCAGTTTTTCTTAGTTTTCACATAAGGTCCGGGGTCAGGACAAAAGACAGATTTTTGATAAATTTCAAAATCTGTCAGATATTGTCCAAATCATTTTTTATTTCACTTCTAGACATGTGAAATGCATGAACTAGGGCAAAAAAAGTGAAAAAAAATTGGTCTGATTTTTTTTAGTACTTTTCAGTTTTTCTTAGTTTTCACATAAGGTCCGGGGTCAGGACAAAAGACAGATTTTTGACAAATTTCAAAATCTGTCAGATATTGTCCAAATCATTTTTTATTTCACTTCTAGACATGTGAAATGCATGAACCAGGGCAAAAAAGTGTAAAAAAATTGGTTTGATTTTTTTTAGTACCTTTCAGTTTTTCTTAGTTTTCACATAAGGTCCGGGGTCAGGACAAAAGACAGATTTTTGACAAATTTCAAAATCTGTCAGATATTGTCCAAATCATTTTTTATTTCATTTCTAGACATGTGAAATGCATGAACTAGTGCAAAAAAGTGTAACAAAATTGGTTTGATTTTTTTTAGTACTTTTCAGTTTTTCTTAGTTTTCACATAAGGTCCGGGGTCAGGATAAAAGACAGATTTTTGACAAATTTCAAAATCTCTCAGATATTGTCCAAATTATTTTTTATTTCACTTATAGACATGTGAAATGCATGAACTAGGGCAAAAAGTGTAAAAAAATGGTTTGATTTTTTTTTAGTACCTTGCAGTTTTTTTTAGTTTTCACATAAGGTCCGGGGTCAGGACAAAAGACAGATTTTTGACAAATTTCAAAATATGTCAGATATTGTCCAAATTATTTTTTATTTCACGTCTAGACATGTGAAATGCATGAACTAGTGCAAAAAAGTGTAACAAAATTGGTTTGATTTTTTTTAGTACTTTTCAGTTTTTCTTAGTTTTCATATAAGGTCCGGGGTCAGGATAAAAGACAGATTTTTGACAAATTTCAAAATCTGTCAGATATTGTCCAAATCATTTTTTATTTAATTTCTAGACATGTGAAATGCATGAACTAGGGCAAGAAAGTGAAAAAAAATTGGTCTGATTTTTTTTAGTACTTTTCAGTTTTTCTTAGTTTTCACATAAGGTCCGGGGTCAGGACAAAAGACAGAATTTTGACAAATTTCAAAATATGTCAGATATTGTCCAAATCATTTTTTATTTCACTTATAGACATGTGAAATGCATGAACTAGGGCAAAAAAGTGTAAAAAAATTGGTTTGATTTTTTTCAGTACCTTTCAGTTTTTTTTAGTTTTCACATAAGGTCCGGGGTCAGGACAAAAGATAGATTTTTGACAAATTTCAAAATATGTCAGATATTGTCCAAATTATTTTTTATTTCACGTCTAGACATGTGAAATGCATGAACTAGTGCAAAAAAGTGTAACAAAATTGGTTTGATTTTTTTTTAGTACTTTTCAGTTTTTCTTAGTTTTCACATAAGGTCCGGGGTCAGGACAAAAGACAGATTTTTGACAAATTTCAAAATATGTCAGATATTGTCCAAATCATTTTTTATTTCACTTATAGACATGTGAAATGCATGAACTAGGGCAAAAAAGTGTAAAAAAATTGGTTTGATTTTTTTTAGTACCTTTCAGTTTTTTTTAGTTTTCACATAAGGTCCGGGGTCAGGACAAAAGACAGATTTTTGACAAATTTCAAAATATGTCAGATATTGTCAAAATTATTTTTTATTTCACGTCTAGACATGTGAAATGCATGAACTAGTGCAAAAAAGTCTAACAAAATTGGTCTGATTTTTTTTAGTACTTTTCAGTTTTTCTTAGTTTTCACATAAGGTCCGGGGTCAGGACAAAAGACAGATTTTTGACAAATTTCAAAATCTGTCAGATATTGTCCAAATCATTTTTTATTTAATTTCTAGACATGTGAAATGCATGAACTAGTGCAAAAAAGTGTAACAAAATTGGTTTGATTTTTTTTTAGTACTTTTCAGTTTTTCTTAGTTTTCACATAAGGTCCGGGGTCAGGATAAAAGACAGATTTTTGACAAATTTCAAAATCTCTCAGATATTGTCCAAATTATTTTTTATTTCACTTCTAGACATGTGAAATGCATGAACTAGGGCAAAAAAAGTGAAAAAAAATTGGTCTGATTTTTTTTAGTACTTTTCAGTTTTTCTTAGTTTTCACATAAGGTCCGGGGTCAGGACAAAAGACAGAATTTTTACAAATTTCAAAATATGTCAGATATTGTCCAAATCATTTTTTATTTCACTTCTAGACATGTGAAATGCATGACCTAGGGCAAGAAAGTGTGAAAAAATTGGTTTGATTTTTTTTTAGTACCTTGCAGTTTTTCTTAGTTTTCACATAAGGTCCGGGGTCAGGACAAAAGACAGAATTTTGACAAATTTCAAAATCTGTCAGATATTGTCCAAATCATTTTTTATTTCACTTATAGACATGTGAAATGCATGAACTAGGGCAAAAAAGTGTAACAAAATTGGTTTGATTTTTTTAGTACCTTTCAGTTTTTCTTAGTTTTCACACAAGGTCCGGGGTCAGGACAAAAGACAGATTTTTGACAAATTTCAAAATATGTCAGATATTGTCCAAATTATTTTTTATTTCACTTCTAGACATGTGAAATGCACGAACAAGTGCAAAAAAGTGTAACAAAATTGGTTTGATTTTTTTTAGTACCTTTCAGTTTTTCTTAGTTTTCTCACAAGGTCCGGGGTCAGGACAAAAGACAGATTTTTGACAAATTTCAAAATATGTCAGATATTGTCCAAATTATTTTTTATTTCACGTCTAGACATGTGAAATGCACGAACAAGTGCAAAAAAGTGTAACAAAATTGGTTTGATTTTTTTTTAGTACCTTTCAGTTTTTCTTAGTTTTCTCACAAGGTCCGGGGTCAGGACAAAAGACAGATTTTTGACAAATTTCAAAATATGTCAGATATTGTCCAAATTATTTTTTATTTCACGTCTAGACATGTGAAATGCACGAACAAGTGCAAAAAAGTGTAACAAAATTGGTTTGATTTTTTTTTAGTACCTTTCAGTTTTTCTTAGTTTTCTCACAAGGTCCGGGGTCAGGACAAAAGACAGATTTTTGACAAATTTCAAAATATGTCAGATATTGTCCAAATTATTTTTTATTTCACTTCTAGACATGTGAAATGCATGAACTAGGGCAAAAAAGTGTAACAAAATTGGTTTGATTTTTTTTAGTACCTTGCAGTTTTTCTTAGTTTTCACATAAGGTCCGGGGTCAGGACAAAAGACAGATTTTTGACAAATTTCAAAATATGTCAGATATTGTCCAAATAATTTTTTATTTCATTTCTAGACATGTGAAATGCATGAACTAGGGCAAGAAAGTGAAAAAAAATTGGTCTGATTTTTTTTAGTACTTTTCAGTTTTTCTTAGTTTTCACATAAGGTCCGGGGTCAGGACAAAAGACAGATTTTTGACAAATTTCAAAATCTGTCAGATATTGTCCAAATCATTTTTTATTTAATTTCTAGACATGTGAAATGCATGAACTAGGGCAAGAAAGTGAAAAAAAATTGGTCTGATTTTTTTTAGTACTTTTCAGTTTTTCTTAGTTTTCACATAAGGTCCAGGGTCAGGACAAAAGACAGATATTTGACAAATTTCAAAATATGTCAGATATTGTCCAAATTATTTTTTATTTCACGTCTAGACATGTGAAATGCATGAACTAGTGCAAAAAAGTGTAACACAATTGGTTTGATTTTTTTTTAGTACTTTTCAGTTTTTCTTAGTTTTCACATAAGGTCCGGGGTCAGGACAAAAGACAGATTTTTGACAAATTTCAAAATCTGTCAGATATTGTCCAAATCATTTTTTATTTCATTTCTAGACATGTGAAATGCATGAACTAGTGCAAAAAAGTGTAACACAATTGGTTTGATTTTTTTTTAGTACTTTTCAGTTTTTCTTAGTTTTCACATAAGGTCCGGGGTCAGGACAAAAGACAGATTTTTGACAAATTTCAAAATCTGTCAGATATTGTCCAAATCATTTTTTATTTCACTTCTAGACATGTGAAATGCATGAACTAGTGCAAAAAAGTGTAACACAATTGGTTTGATTTTTTTTTAGTACTTTTCAGTTTTTCTTAGTTTTCACATAAGGTCCGGGGTCAGGACAAAAGACAGATTTTTGACAAATTTCAAAATCTGTCAGATATTGTCCAAATCATTTTTTATTTCACTTCTAGACATGTGAAATGCATGAACTAGTGCAAAAAAGTGTAACAAAATTGATTTGATTTTTTTTTAGTACTTTTCAGTTTTTCTTAGTTTTCACATAAGGTCCGGGGTTAGGACAAAAGACAGATTTTTGACAAATTTCAAAATCTGTCAGATATTGTCCAAATCATTTTTTATTTCATTTCTAGACATGTGAAATGCATGAACTAGGGCAAAAAAAGTGAAAAAAAATTGGACTGATTTTTTTTAGTACTTTTCAGTTTTTCTTAGTTTTCACATAAGGTCCGGGGTCAGGACAAAAGACAGATTTTTGACAAATTTCAAAATCTGTCAGATATTGTCCAAATCATTTTTTATTTAATTTCTAGACATGTGAAATGCATGAACTAGGGCAAGAAAGTGAAAAAAAATTGGTCTGATTTTTTTTAGTACTTTTCAGTTTTTCTTAGTTTTCACATAAGGTCCAGGGTCAGGACAAAAGACAGATATTTGACAAATTTCAAAATATGTCAGATATTGTCCAAATTATTTTTTATTTCACGTCTAGACATGTGAAATGCATGAACTAGTGCAAAAAAGTGTAACACAATTGGTTTGATTTTTTTTTAGTACTTTTCAGTTTTTCTTAGTTTTCACATAAGGTCCGGGGTCAGGACAAAAGACAGATTTTTGACAAATTTCAAAATCTGTCAGATATTGTCCAAATCATTTTTTATTTCATTTCTAGACATGTGAAATGCATGAACTAGTGCAAAAAAGTGTAACACAATTGGTTTGATTTTTTTTTAGTACTTTTCAGTTTTTCTTAGTTTTCACATAAGGTCCGGGGTCAGGACAAAAGACAGATTTTTGACAAATTTCAAAATCTGTCAGATATTGTCCAAATCATTTTTTATTTCACTTCTAGACATGTGAAATGCATGAACTAGTGCAAAAAAGTGTAACACAATTGGTTTGATTTTTTTTTAGTACTTTTCAGTTTTTCTTAGTTTTCACATAAGGTCCGGGGTCAGGACAAAAGACAGATTTTTGACAAATTTCAAAATCTGTCAGATATTGTCCAAATCATTTTTTATTTCACTTCTAGACATGTGAAATGCATGAACTAGTGCAAAAAAGTGTAACAAAATTGATTTGATTTTTTTTTAGTACTTTTCAGTTTTTCTTAGTTTTCACATAAGGTCCGGGGTTAGGACAAAAGACAGATTTTTGACAAATTTCAAAATCTGTCAGATATTGTCCAAATCATTTTTTATTTCATTTCTAGACATGTGAAATGCATGAACTAGGGCAAAAAAAGTGAAAAAAAATTGGACTGATTTTTTTTAGTACTTTTCAGTTTTTCTTAGTTTTCACATAAGGTCCGGGGTCAGGACAAAAGACAGATTTTTGACAAATTTCAAAATCTGTCAGATATTGTCCAAATCATTTTTTATTTAATTTCTAGACATGTGAAATGCATGAACTAGGGCAAGAAAGTGAAAAAAAATTGGTCTGATTTTTTTTAGTACTTTTCAGTTTTTCTTAGTTTTCACATAAGGTCCGGGGTCAGGACAAAAGACAGATTTTTGACAAATTTCAAAATATGTCAGATATTGTCCAAATCATTTTTTATTTAATTTCTAGACATGTGAAATGCATGAACTAGGGCAAGAAAGTGAAAAAAAATTGGTCTGATTTTTTTTAGTACTTTTCAGTTTTTCTTAGTTTTCACATAAGGTCCGGGGTCAGGACAAAAGACAGAATTTTGACAAATTTCAAAATATGTCAGATATTGTCCAAATCATTTTTTATTTCACTTATAGACATGTGAAATGCATGAACTAGGGCAAAAAAGTGTAAAAAAATTGGTTTGATTTTTTTCAGTACCTTTCAGTTTTTTTTAGTTTTCACATAAGGTCCGGGGTCAGGACAAAAGATAGATTTTTGACAAATTTCAAAATATGTCAGATATTGTCCAAATTATTTTTTATTTCACGTCTAGACATGTGAAATGCATGAACTAGTGCAAAAAAGTGTAACAAAATTGGTTTGATTTTTTTTAGTACTTTTCAGTTTTTCTTAGTTTTCACATAAGGTCCGGGGTCAGGATAAAAGACAGATTTTTGACAAATGTCAAAATCTCTCAGATATTGTCCAAATTATTTTTTATTTCACTTCTAGACATGTGAAATGCATGAACTAGGGCAAAAAAGTGTGAAAAAATTGGTTTGATTTTTTTTTGTACCTTGCAGTTTTTCTTAGTTTTCACATAAGGTTTCGGGGTCAGGACAAAAGACAGATTTTTGACAAATTTCAAAATATGTCATATATTGTCCAAATGATTTTTTATTTCACTTATAGACATGTGAAATGCATGAACTAGGGCAAAAAAGTGTAAAAAAATTGGTTTGATTTTTTTTAGTACCTTTCAGTTTTTCTTAGTTTTCACATAAGGTCCGGGGTCAGGACAAAAGACAGATTTTTGACAAATTTCAAAATCTGTCAGATATTGTCCAAATCATTTTTTATTTCATTTCTAGACATGTGAAATGCATGAACTAGTGCAAAAAAGTGTAACAAAATTGGTTTGATTTTTTTTAGTACTTTTCAGTTTTTCTTAGTTTTCACGTAAGGTCCGGGGTCAGGACAAAAGACAGATTTTTGACAAATTTCAAAATATGTCAGATATTGTCCAAATCATTTTTTATTTCATTTCTAGACATGTGAAATGCATGAACTAGGGCAAAAAAGTGTAAAAAAATTGGTTTGATTTTTTTTAGTACCTTGCAGTTTTTCTTAGTTTTCACATAAGGTCCGGGGTCAGGACAAAAGACAGATTTTTGATAAATTTCAAAATCTGTCAGATATTGTCCAAATCATTTTTTATTTCACTTCTAGACATGTGAAATGCATGAACTAGGGCAAAAAAAGTGAAAAAAAATTGGTCTGATTTTTTTTAGTACTTTTCAGTTTTTCTTAGTTTTCACATAAGGTCCGGGGTCAGGACAAAAGACAGATTTTTGACAAATTTCAAAATCTGTCAGATATTGTCCAAATCATTTTTTATTTCACTTCTAGACATGTGAAATGCATGAACCAGGGCAAAAAAGTGTAAAAAAATTGGTTTGATTTTTTTTAGTACCTTTCAGTTTTTCTTAGTTTTCACATAAGGTCCGGGGTCAGGACAAAAGACAGATTTTTGACAAATTTCAAAATCTGTCAGATATTGTCCAAATCATTTTTTATTTCATTTCTAGACATGTGAAATGCATGAACTAGTGCAAAAAAGTGTAACAAAATTGGTTTGATTTTTTTTAGTACTTTTCAGTTTTTCTTAGTTTTCACATAAGGTCCGGGGTCAGGATAAAAGACAGATTTTTGACAAATTTTAAAATCTCTCAGATATTGTCCAAATTATTTTTTATTTCACTTATAGACATGTGAAATGCATGAACTAGGGCAAAAAGTGTAAAAAAATGGTTTGATTTTTTTTTAGTACCTTGCAGTTTTTTTTAGTTTTCACATAAGGTCCGGGGTCAGGACAAAAGACAGATTTTTGACAAATTTCAAAATATGTCAGATATTGTCCAAATTATTTTTTATTTCACGTCTAGACATGTGAAATGCATGAACTAGTGCAAAAAAGTGTAACAAAATTGGTTTGATTTTTTTTAGTACTTTTCAGTTTTTCTTAGTTTTCATATAAGGTCCGGGGTCAGGATAAAAGACAGATTTTTGACAAATTTCAAAATCTGTCAGATATTGTCCAAATCATTTTTTATTTCATTTCTAGACATGTGAAATGCATGAACTAGTGCAAAAAAGTGTAACAAAATTGATTTGATTTTTTTTTAGTACTTTTCAGTTTTTCTTAGTTTTCACATAAGGTCCGGGGTCAGGACAAAAGACAGATTTTTGACAAATTTCAAAATATGTCAGATATTGTCCAAATCATTTTTTATTTAATTTCTAGACATGTGAAATGCATGAACTAGGGCAAGAAAGTGAAAAAAAATTGGTCTGATTTTTTTTAGTACTTTTCAGTTTTTCTTAGTTTTCACATAAGGTCCGGGGTCAGGACAAAAGACAGAATTTTGACAAATTTCAAAATATGTCAGATATTGTCCAAATCATTTTTTATTTCACTTATAGACATGTGAAATGCATGAACTAGGGCAAAAAAGTGTAAAAAAATTGGTTTGATTTTTTTCAGTACCTTTCAGTTTTTTTTAGTTTTCACATAAGGTCCGGGGTCAGGACAAAAGATAGATTTTTGACAAATTTCAAAATATGTCAGATATTGTCCAAATTATTTTTTATTTCACGTCTAGACATGTGAAATGCATGAACTAGTGCAAAAAAGTGTAACAAAATTGGTTTGATTTTTTTTTAGTACTTTTCAGTTTTTCTTAGTTTTCACATAAGGTCCGGGGTCAGGACAAAAGACAGATTTTTGACAAATTTCAAAATATGTCAGATATTGTCCAAATCATTTTTTATTTCACTTATAGACATGTGAAATGCATGAACTAGGGCAAAAAAGTGTAAAAAAATTGGTTTGATTTTTTTTAGTACCTTTCAGTTTTTTTTAGTTTTCACATAAGGTCCGGGGTCAGGACAAAAGACAGATTTTTGACAAATTTCAAAATATGTCAGATATTGTCAAAATTATTTTTTATTTCACGTCTAGACATGTGAAATGCATGAACTAGTGCAAAAAAGTCTAACAAAATTGGTCTGATTTTTTTTAGTACTTTTCAGTTTTTCTTAGTTTTCACATAAGGTCCGGGGTCAGGACAAAAGACAGATTTTTGACAAATTTCAAAATCTGTCAGATATTGTCCAAATCATTTTTTATTTAATTTCTAGACATGTGAAATGCATGAACTAGTGCAAAAAAGTGTAACAAAATTGGTTTGATTTTTTTTTAGTACTTTTCAGTTTTTCTTAGTTTTCACATAAGGTCCGGGGTCAGGATAAAAGACAGATTTTTGACAAATTTCAAAATCTCTCAGATATTGTCCAAATTATTTTTTATTTCACTTCTAGACATGTGAAATGCATGAACTAGGGCAAAAAAAGTGAAAAAAAATTGGTCTGATTTTTTTTAGTACTTTTCAGTTTTTCTTAGTTTTCACATAAGGTCCGGGGTCAGGACAAAAGACAGAATTTTTACAAATTTCAAAATATGTCAGATATTGTCCAAATCATTTTTTATTTCACTTCTAGACATGTGAAATGCATGACCTAGGGCAAGAAAGTGTGAAAAAATTGGTTTGATTTTTTTTTAGTACCTTGCAGTTTTTCTTAGTTTTCACATAAGGTCCGGGGTCAGGACAAAAGACAGATTTTTGACAAATTTCAAAATATGTCAGATATTGTCCAAATCATTTTTTATTTCACTTCTAGACATGTGAAATGCATGAACTAGGGCAAAAAAGTGTAAAAAAATTGGTTTGATTTTTTTTTAGTACCTTGCAGTTTTTCTTAGTTTTCACATAAGGTCCGGGGTCAGGACAAAAGACAGAATTTTGACAAATTTCAAAATCTGTCAGATATTGTCCAAATCATTTTTTATTTCACTTATAGACATGTGAAATGCATGAACTAGGGCAAAAAAGTGTAACAAAATTGGTTTGATTTTTTTAGTACCTTTCAGTTTTTCTTAGTTTTCACACAAGGTCCGGGGTCAGGACAAAAGACAGATTTTTGACAAATTTCAAAATATGTCAGATATTGTCCAAATTATTTTTTATTTCACTTCTAGACATGTGAAATGCACGAACAAGTGCAAAAAAGTGTAACAAAATTAGTTTGATTTTTTTTAGTACCTTTCAGTTTTTCTTAGTTTTCTCACAAGGTCCGGGGTCAGGACAAAAGACAGATTTTTGACAAATTTCAAAATATGTCAGATATTGTCCAAATTATTTTTTATTTCACGTCTAGACATGTGAAATGCACGAACAAGTGCAAAAAAGTGTAACAAAATTGGTTTGATTTTTTTTTAGTACCTTTCAGTTTTTCTTAGTTTTCTCACAAGGTCCGGGGTCAGGACAAAAGACAGATTTTTGACAAATTTCAAAATATGTCAGATATTGTCCAAATTATTTTTTATTTCACTTCTAGACATGTGAAATGCATGAACTAGGGCAAAAAAGTGTAACAAAATTGGTTTGATTTTTTTTAGTACCTTGCAGTTTTTCTTAGTTTTCACATAAGGTCCGGGGTCAGGACAAAAGACAGATTTTTGACAAATTTCAAAATATGTCAGATATTGTCCAAATAATTTTTTATTTCATTTCTAGACATGTGAAATGCATGAACTAGGGCAAGAAAGTGAAAAAAAATTGGTCTGATTTTTTTTAGTACTTTTCAGTTTTTCTTAGTTTTCACATAAGGTCCGGGGTCAGGACAAAAGACAGATTTTTGACAAATTTCAAAATCTGTCAGATATTGTCCAAATTATTTTTTATTTAATTTCTAGACATGTGAAATGCATGAACTAGGGCAAGAAAGTGAAAAAAAATTGGTCTGATTTTTTTTAGTACTTTTCAGTTTTTCTTAGTTTTCACATAAGGTCCAGGGTCAGGACAAAAGACAGATATTTGACAAATTTCAAAATATGTCAGATATTGTCCAAATTATTTTTTATTTCACGTCTAGACATGTGAAATGCATGAACTAGTGCAAAAAAGTCTAACAAAATTGATTTGATTTTTTTTAGTACTTTTCAGTTTTTCTTAGTTTTCACATAAGGTCCGGGGTCAGGACAAAAGACAGATTTTTGACAAATTTCAAAATATGTCAGATATTGTCCAAATTATTTTTTATTTCACGTCTAGACATGTGAAATGCATGAACTAGTGCAAAAAAGTGTAACACAATTGGTTTGATTTTTTTTTAGTACTTTTCAGTTTTTCTTAGTTTTCACATAAGGTCCGGGGTCAGGACAAAAGACAGATTTTTGACAAATTTCAAAATCTGTCAGATATTGTCCAAATCATTTTTTATTTCACTTCTAGACATGTGAAATGCATGAACTAGTGCAAAAAAGTGTAACAAAATTGATTTGATTTTTTTTTAGTACTTTTCAGTTTTTCTTAGTTTTCACATAAGGTCCGGGGTCAGGACAAAAGACAGATTTTTGACAAATTTCAAAATCTGTCAGATATTGTCCAAATCATTTTTTATTTCATTTCTAGACATGTGAAATGCATGAACTAGGGCAAAAAAAGTGAAAAAAAATTGGACTGATTTTTTTTAGTACTTTTCAGTTTTTCTTAGTTTTCACATAAGGTCCGGGGTCAGGACAAAAGACAGATTTTTGACAAATTTCAAAATCTGTCAGATATTGTCCAAATCATTTTTTATTTAATTTCTAGACATGTGAAATGCATGAACTAGGGCAAGAAAGTGAAAAAAAATTGGTCTGATTTTTTTTAGTACTTTTCAGTTTTTCTTAGTTTTCACATAAGGTCCGGGGTCAGGACAAGAGACAGATTTTTGACAAATTTCAAAATATGTCAGATATTGTCCAAATCATTTTTTATTTAATTTCTAGACATGTGAAATGCATGAACTAGGGCAAGAAAGTGAAAAAAAATTGGTCTGATTTTTTTTAGTACTTTTCAGTTTTTCTTAGTTTTCACATAAGGTCCGGGGTCAGGACAAAAGACAGATTTTTGACAAATTTCAAAATATGTCAGATATTGTCCAAATTATTTTTTATTTCACGTCTAGACATGTGAAATGCATGAACTAGTGCAAAAAAGTGTAACACAATTGGTTTGATTTTTTTTTAGTACTTTTCAGTTTTTCTTAGTTTTCACATAAGGTCCGGGGTCAGGACAAAAGACAGATTTTTGACAAATTTCAAAATCTGTCAGATATTGTCCAAATCATTTTTTATTTCACTTCTAGACATGTGAAATGCATGAACTAGTGCAAAAAAGTGTAACACAATTGGTTTGATTTTTTTTTAGTACTTTTCAGTTTTTCTTAGTTTTCACATAAGGTCCGGGGTCAGGACAAAAGACAGATTTTTGACAAATTTCAAAATCTGTCAGATATTGTCCAAATCATTTTTTATTTCACTTCTAGACATGTGAAATGCATGAACTAGTGCAAAAAAGTGTAACAAAATTGATTTGATTTTTTTTTAGTACTTTTCAGTTTTTCTTAGTTTTCACATAAGGTCCGGGGTTAGGACAAAAGACAGATTTTTGACAAATTTCAAAATCTGTCAGATATTGTCCAAATCATTTTTTATTTCATTTCTAGACATGTGAAATGCATGAACTAGGGCAAAAAAAGTGAAAAAAAATTGGACTGATTTTTTTTAGTACTTTTCAGTTTTTCTTAGTTTTCACATAAGGTCCGGGGTCAGGACAAAAGACAGATTTTTGACAAATTTCAAAATCTGTCAGATATTGTCCAAATCATTTTTTATTTAATTTCTAGACATGTGAAATGCATGAACTAGGGCAAGAAAGTGAAAAAAAATTGGTCTGATTTTTTTTAGTACTTTTCAGTTTTTCTTAGTTTTCACATAAGGTCCGGGGTCAGGACAAAAGACAGATTTTTGACAAATTTCAAAATATGTCAGATATTGTCCAAATCATTTTTTATTTAATTTCTAGACATGTGAAATGCATGAACAAGGGCAAGAAAGTGAAAAAAAATTGGTCTGATTTTTTTTAGTACTTTTCAGTTTTTCTTAGTTTTCACATAAGGTCCGGGGTCAGGACAAAAGACAGAATTTTGACAAATTTCAAAATATGTCAGATATTGTCCAAATCATTTTTTATTTCACTTATAGACATGTGAAATGCATGAACTAGGGCAAAAAAGTGTAAAAAAATTGGTTTGATTTTTTTCAGTACCTTTCAGTTTTTTTTAGTTTTCACATAAGGTCCGGGGTCAGGACAAAAGATAGATTTTTGACAAATTTCAAAATATGTCAGATATTGTCCAAATTATTTTTTATTTCACGTCTAGACATGTGAAATGCATGAACTAGTGCAAAAAAGTGTAACAAAATTGGTTTGATTTTTTTTTAGTACTTTTCAGTTTTTCTTAGTTTTCACATAAGGTCCGGGGTCAGGACAAAAGACAGATTTTTG
Source organism: Alosa pseudoharengus (assembly GCF_046254945.1). NCBI lineage: Eukaryota > Metazoa > Chordata > Actinopteri > Clupeiformes > Clupeidae > Alosa > Alosa pseudoharengus. The sequence continues at coordinate 299,919 of NW_027468849.1, forward strand.
ACAAATTTCAAAATATGTCAGATATTGTCCAAATCATTTTTTATTTCACTTATAGACATGTGAAATGCATGAACTAGGGCAAAAAAGTGTAAAAAAATTGGTTTGATTTTTTTTAGTACCTTTCAGTTTTTTTTAGTTTTCACATAAGGTCCGGGGTCAGGACAAAAGACAGATTTTTGACAAATTTCAAAATATGTCAGATATTGTCAAAATTATTTTTTATTTCACGTCTAGACATGTGAAATGCATGAACTAGTGCAAAAAAGTCTAACAAAATTGGTCTGATTTTTTTTAGTACTTTTCAGTTTTTCTTAGTTTTCACATAAGGTCCGGGGTCAGGACAAAAGACAGATTTTTGACAAATTTCAAAATCTCTCAGATATTGTCCAAATTATTTTTTATTTCACTTCTAGACATGTGAAATGCATGAACTAGGGCAAAAAAAGTGAAAAAAAATTGGTCTGATTTTTTTTAGTACTTTTCAGTTTTTCTTAGTTTTCACATAAGGTCCGGGGTCAGGACAAAAGACAGAATTTTTACAAATTTCAAAATATGTCAGATATTGTCCAAATAATTTTTTATTTCATTTCTAGACATGTGAAATGCATGAACTAGGGCAAGAAAGTGAAAAAAAATTGGTCTGATTTTTTTTAGTACTTTTCAGTTTTTCTTAGTTTTCACATAAGGTCCAGGGTCAGGACAAAAGACAGATATTTGACAAATTTCAAAATATGTCAGATATTGTCCAAATTATTTTTTATTTCACGTCTAGACATGTGAAATGCATGAACTAGTGCAAAAAAGTCTAACAAAATTGATTTGATTTTTTTTAGTACTTTTCAGTTTTTCTTAGTTTTCACATAAGGTCCGGGGTCAGGACAAAAGACAGATTTTTGACAAATTTCAAAATCTCTCAGATATTGTCCAAATTATTTTTTATTTCACTTCTAGACATGTGAAATGCATGAACTAGGGCAAAAAAAGTGAAAAAAAATTGGTCTGATTTTTTTTAGTACTTTTCAGTTTTTCTTAGTTTTCACATAAGGTCCGGGGTCAGGACAAAAGACAGAATTTTTACAAATTTCAAAATATGTCAGATATTGTCCAAATAATTTTTTATTTCATTTCTAGACATGTGAAATGCATGAACTAGGGCAAGAAAGTGAAAAAAAATTGGTCTGATTTTTTTTAGTACTTTTCAGTTTTTCTTAGTTTTCACATAAGGTCCAGGGTCAGGACAAAAGACAGATATTTGACAAATTTCAAAATATGTCAGATATTGTCCAAATTATTTTTTATTTCACGTCTAGACATGTGAAATGCATGAACTAGTGCAAAAAAGTCTAACAAAATTGATTTGATTTTTTTTAGTACTTTTCAGTTTTTCTTAGTTTTCACATAAGGTCCGGGGTCAGGACAAAAGACAGATTTTTGACAAATTTCAAAATATGTCAGATATTGTCCAAATTATTTTTTATTTCACGTCTAGACATGTGAAATGCATGAACTAGTGCAAAAAAGTGTAACACAATTGGTTTGATTTTTTTTTAGTACTTTTCAGTTTTTCTTAGTTTTCACATAAGGTCCGGGGTCAGGACAAAAGACAGATTTTTGACAAATTTCAAAATCTGTCAGATATTGTCCAAATCATTTTTTATTTCACTTCTAGACATGTGAAATGCATGAACTAGTGCAAAAAAGTGTAACAAAATTGATTTGATTTTTTTTTAGTACTTTTCAGTTTTTCTTAGTTTTCACATAAGGTCCGGGGTCAGGACAAAAGACAGATTTTTGACAAATTTCAAAATCTGTCAGATATTGTCCAAATCATTTTTTATTTCATTTCTAGACATGTGAAATGCATGAACTAGGGCAAAAAAAAGTGAAAAAAAATTGGACTGATTTTTTTTAGTACTTTTCAGTTTTTCTTAGTTTTCACATAAGGTCCGGGGTCAGGACAAAAGACAGATTTTTGACAAATTTCAAAATCTGTCAGATATTGTCCAAATCATTTTTTATTTAATTTCTAGACATGTGAAATGCATGAACTAGGGCAAGAAAGTGAAAAAAAATTGGTCTGATTTTTTTTAGTACTTTTCAGTTTTTCTTAGTTTTCACATAAGGTCCGGGGTCAGGACAAAAGACAGATTTTTGACAAATTTCAAAATATGTCAGATATTGTCCAAATAATTTTTTATTTCATTTCTAGACATGTGAAATGCATGAACTAGGGCAAGAAAGTGAAAAAAAATTGGTCTGATTTTTTTTAGTACTTTTCAGTTTTTCTTAGTTTTCACATAAGGTCCAGGGTCAGGACAAAAGACAGATATTTGACAAATTTCAAAATATGTCAGATATTGTCCAAATTATTTTTTATTTCACGTCTAGACATGTGAAATGCATGAACTAGTGCAAAAAAGTCTAACAAAATTGATTTGATTTTTTTTAGTACTTTTCAGTTTTTCTTAGTTTTCACATAAGGTCCGGGGTCAGGACAAAAGACAGATTTTTGACAAATTTCAAAATATGTCAGATATTGTCCAAATTATTTTTTATTTCACGTCTAGACATGTGAAATGCATGAACTAGTGCAAAAAAGTGTAACACAATTGGTTTGATTTTTTTTTAGTACTTTTCAGTTTTTCTTAGTTTTCACATAAGGTCCGGGGTCAGGACAAAAGACAGATTTTTGACAAATTTCAAAATCTGTCAGATATTGTCCAAATCATTTTTTATTTCACTTCTAGACATGTGAAATGCATGAACTAGTGCAAAAAAGTGTAACAAAATTGATTTGATTTTTTTTTAGTACTTTTCAGTTTTTCTTAGTTTTCACATAAGGTCCGGGGTCAGGACAAAAGACAGATTTTTGACAAATTTCAAAATCTGTCAGATATTGTCCAAATCATTTTTTATTTCATTTCTAGACATGTGAAATGCATGAACTAGGGCAAAAAAAAGTGAAAAAAAATTGGACTGATTTTTTTTAGTACTTTTCAGTTTTTCTTAGTTTTCACATAAGGTCCGGGGTCAGGACAAAAGACAGATTTTTGACAAATTTCAAAATCTGTCAGATATTGTCCAAATCATTTTTTATTTAATTTCTAGACATGTGAAATGCATGAACTAGGGCAAGAAAGTGAAAAAAAATTGGTCTGATTTTTTTTAGTACTTTTCAGTTTTTCTTAGTTTTCACATAAGGTCCGGGGTCAGGACAAAAGACAGATTTTTGACAAATTTCAAAATATGTCAGATATTGTCCAAATCATTTTTTATTTAATTTCTAGACATGTGAAATGCATGAACTAGGGCAAGAAAGTGAAAAAAAATTGGTCTGATTTTTTTTAGTACTTTTCAGTTTTTCTTAGTTTTCACATAAGGTCCGGGGTCAGGACAAAAGACAGATTTTTGACAAATTTCAAAATATGTCAGATATTGTCCAAATTATTTTTTATTTCACGTCTAGACATGTGAAATGCATGAACTAGTGCAAAAAAGTGTAACACAATTGGTTTGATTTTTTTTTAGTACTTTTCAGTTTTTCTTAGTTTTCACATAAGGTCCGGGGTCAGGACAAAAGACAGATTTTTGACAAATTTCAAAATCTGTCAGATATTGTCCAAATCATTTTTTATTTCACTTCTAGACATGTGAAATGCATGAACTAGTGCAAAAAAGTGTAACACAATTGGTTTGATTTTTTTTTAGTACTTTTCAGTTTTTCTTAGTTTTCACATAAGGTCCGGGGTCAGGACAAAAGACAGATTTTTGACAAATTTCAAAATCTGTCAGATATTGTCCAAATCATTTTTTATTTCACTTCTAGACATGTGAAATGCATGAACTAGTGCAAAAAAGTGTAACAAAATTGATTTGATTTTTTTTTAGTACTTTTCAGTTTTTCTTAGTTTTCACATAAGGTCCGGGGTTAGGACAAAAGACAGATTTTTGACAAATTTCAAAATCTGTCAGATATTGTCCAAATCATTTTTTATTTCATTTCTAGACATGTGAAATGCATGAACTAGGGCAAAAAAAGTGAAAAAAAATTGGACTGATTTTTTTTAGTACTTTTCAGTTTTTCTTAGTTTTCACATAAGGTCCGGGGTCAGGACAAAAGACAGATTTTTGACAAATTTCAAAATCTGTCAGATATTGTCCAAATCATTTTTTATTTAATTTCTAGACATGTGAAATGCATGAACTAGGGCAAGAAAGTGAAAAAAAATTGGTCTGATTTTTTTTAGTACTTTTCAGTTTTTCTTAGTTTTCACATAAGGTCCGGGGTCAGGACAAAAGACAGAATTTTGACAAATTTCAAAATATGTCAGATATTGTCCAAATCATTTTTTATTTCACTTATAGACATGTGAAATGCATGAACTAGGGCAAAAAAGTGTAAAAAAATTGGTTTGATTTTTTTCAGTACCTTTCAGTTTTTTTTAGTTTTCACATAAGGTCCGGGGTCAGGACAAAAGATAGATTTTTGACAAATTTCAAAATATGTCAGATATTGTCCAAATTATTTTTTATTTCACGTCTAGACATGTGAAATGCATGAACTAGTGCAAAAAAGTGTAACAAAATTGGTTTGATTTTTTTTTAGTACTTTTCAGTTTTTCTTAGTTTTCACATAAGGTCCGGGGTCAGGACAAAAGACAGATTTTTGACAAATTTCAAAATATGTCAGATATTGTCCAAATCATTTTTTATTTCACTTATAGACATGTGAAATGCATGAACTAGGGCAAAAAAGTGTAAAAAAATTGGTTTGATTTTTTTTAGTACCTTTCAGTTTTTTTTAGTTTTCACATAAGGTCCGGGGTCAGGACAAAAGACAGATTTTTGACAAATTTCAAAATATGTCAGATATTGTCAAAATTATTTTTTATTTCACGTCTAGACATGTGAAATGCATGAACTAGTGCAAAAAAGTCTAACAAAATTGGTCTGATTTTTTTTAGTACTTTTCAGTTTTTCTTAGTTTTCACATAAGGTCCGGGGTCAGGACAAAAGACAGATTTTTGACAAATTTCAAAATCTCTCAGATATTGTCCAAATTATTTTTTATTTCACTTCTAGACATGTGAAATGCATGAACTAGGGCAAAAAAAGTGAAAAAAAATTGGTCTGATTTTTTTTAGTACTTTTCAGTTTTTCTTAGTTTTCACATAAGGTCCGGGGTCAGGACAAAAGACAGAATTTTTACAAATTTCAAAATATGTCAGATATTGTCCAAATAATTTTTTATTTCATTTCTAGACATGTGAAATGCATGAACTAGGGCAAGAAAGTGAAAAAAAATTGGTCTGATTTTTTTTAGTACTTTTCAGTTTTTCTTAGTTTTCACATAAGGTCCAGGGTCAGGACAAAAGACAGATATTTGACAAATTTCAAAATATGTCAGATATTGTCCAAATTATTTTTTATTTCACGTCTAGACATGTGAAATGCATGAACTAGTGCAAAAAAGTCTAACAAAATTGATTTGATTTTTTTTAGTACTTTTCAGTTTTTCTTAGTTTTCACATAAGGTCCGGGGTCAGGACAAAAGACAGATTTTTGACAAATTTCAAAATATGTCAGATATTGTCCAAATTATTTTTTATTTCACGTCTAGACATGTGAAATGCATGAACTAGTGCAAAAAAGTGTAACACAATTGGTTTGATTTTTTTTTAGTACTTTTCAGTTTTTCTTAGTTTTCACATAAGGTCCGGGGTCAGGACAAAAGACAGATTTTTGACAAATTTCAAAATCTGTCAGATATTGTCCAAATCATTTTTTATTTCACTTCTAGACATGTGAAATGCATGAACTAGTGCAAAAAAGTGTAACAAAATTGATTTGATTTTTTTTTAGTACTTTTCAGTTTTTCTTAGTTTTCACATAAGGTCCGGGGTCAGGACAAAAGACAGATTTTTGACAAATTTCAAAATCTGTCAGATATTGTCCAAATCATTTTTTATTTCATTTCTAGACATGTGAAATGCATGAACTAGGGCAAAAAAAGTGAAAAAAAATTGGACTGATTTTTTTTAGTACTTTTCAGTTTTTCTTAGTTTTCACATAAGGTCCGGGGTCAGGACAAAAGACAGATTTTTGACAAATTTCAAAATCTGTCAGATATTGTCCAAATCATTTTTTATTTAATTTCTAGACATGTGAAATGCATGAACTAGGGCAAGAAAGTGAAAAAAAATTGGTCTGATTTTTTTTAGTACTTTTCAGTTTTTCTTAGTTTTCACATAAGGTCCGGGGTCAGGACAAAAGACAGATTTTTGACAAATTTCAAAATATGTCAGATATTGTCCAAATCATTTTTTATTTAATTTCTAGACATGTGAAATGCATGAACTAGGGCAAGAAAGTGAAAAAAAATTGGTCTGATTTTTTTTAGTACTTTTCAGTTTTTCTTAGTTTTCACATAAGGTCCGGGGTCAGGACAAAAGACAGATTTTTGACAAATTTCAAAATATGTCAGATATTGTCCAAATTATTTTTTATTTCACGTCTAGACATGTGAAATGCATGAACTAGTGCAAAAAAGTGTAACACAATTGGTTTGATTTTTTTTTAGTACTTTTCAGTTTTTCTTAGTTTTCACATAAGGTCCGGGGTCAGGACAAAAGACAGATTTTTGACAAATTTCAAAATCTGTCAGATATTGTCCAAATCATTTTTTATTTCACTTCTAGACATGTGAAATGCATGAACTAGTGCAAAAAAGTGTAACACAATTGGTTTGATTTTTTTTTAGTACTTTTCAGTTTTTCTTAGTTTTCACATAAGGTCAAGGGTCAGGACAAAAGACAGATTTTTGACAAATTTCAAAATCTGTCAGATATTGTCCAAATCATTTTTTATTTCACTTCTAGACATGTGAAATGCATGAACTAGTGCAAAAAAGTGTAACAAAATTGATTTGATTTTTTTTTAGTACTTTTCAGTTTTTCTTAGTTTTCACATAAGGTCCGGGGTTAGGACAAAAGACAGATTTTGACAAATTTCAAAATCTGTCAGATATTGTCCAAATCATTTTTTATTTCATTTCTAGACATGTGAAATGCATGAACTAGGGCAAAAAAAGTGAAAAAAAATTGGACTGATTTTTTTTAGTACTTTTCAGTTTTTCTTAGTTTTCACATAAGGTCCGGGGTCAGGACAAAAGACAGATTTTTGACAAATTTCAAAATCTGTCAGATATTGTCCAAATCATTTTTTATTTAATTTCTAGACATGTGAAATGCATGAACTAGGGCAAGAAAGTGAAAAAAATTGGTCTGATTTTTTTTAGTACTTTTCAGTTTTTCTTAGTTTTCACATAAGGTCCGGGGTCAGGACAAAAGACAGATTTTTGACAAATTTCAAAATATGTCAGATATTGTCCAAATCATTTTTTATTTAATTTCTAGACATGTGAAATGCATGAACTAGGGCAAGAAAGTGAAAAAAAATTGGTCTGATTTTTTTTAGTACTTTTCAGTTTTTCTTAGTTTTCACATAAGGTCCGGGGTCAGGACAAAAGACAGAATTTTGACAAATTTCAAAATATGTCAGATATTGTCCAAATCATTTTTTATTTCACTTATAGACATGTGAAATGCATGAACTAGGGCAAAAAAGTGTAAAAAAATTGGTTTGATTTTTTTCAGTACCTTTCAGTTTTTTTTAGTTTTCACATAAGGTCCGGGGTCAGGACAAAAGATAGATTTTTGACAAATTTCAAAATATGTCAGATATTGTCCAAATTATTTTTTATTTCACGTCTAGACATGTGAAATGCATGAACTAGTGCAAAAAAGTGTAACAAAATTGGTTTGATTTTTTTTTAGTACTTTTCAGTTTTTCTTAGTTTTCACATAAGGTCCGGGGTCAGGACAAAAGACAGATTTTTGACAAATTTCAAAATATGTCAGATATTGTCCAAATCATTTTTTATTTCACTTATAGACATGTGAAATGCATGAACTAGGGCAAAAAAGTGTAAAAAAATTGGTTTGATTTTTTTTAGTACCTTTCAGTTTTTTTTAGTTTTCACATAAGGTCCGGGGTCAGGACAAAAGACAGATTTTTGACAAATTTCAAAATATGTCAGATATTGTCAAAATTATTTTTTATTTCACGTCTAGACATGTGAAATGCATGAACTAGTGCAAAAAAGTCTAACAAAATTGGTCTGATTTTTTTTAGTACTTTTCAGTTTTTCTTAGTTTTCACATAAGGTCCGGGGTCAGGACAAAAGACAGATTTTTGACAAATTTCAAAATCTCTCAGATATTGTCCAAATTATTTTTTATTTCACTTCTAGACATGTGAAATGCATGAACTAGGGCAAAAAAAGTGAAAAAAAATTGGTCTGATTTTTTTTAGTACTTTTCAGTTTTTCTTAGTTTTCACATAAGGTCCGGGGTCAGGACAAAAGACAGAATTTTTACAAATTTCAAAATATGTCAGATATTGTCCAAATCATTTTTTATTTCACTTCTAGACATGTGAAATGCATGACCTAGGGCAAGAAAGTGTGAAAAAATTGGTTTGATTTTTTTTTAGTACCTTGCAGTTTTTCTTAGTTTTCACATAAGGTCCGGGGTCAGGACAAAAGACAGATTTTTGACAAATTTCAAAATATGTCAGATATTGTCCAAATCATTTTTTATTTCACTTCTAGACATGTGAAATGCATGAACTAGGGCAAAAAAGTGTAAAAAAATTGGTTTGATTTTTTTTTAGTACCTTGCAGTTTTTCTTAGTTTTCACATAAGGTCCGGGGTCAGGACAAAAGACAGATTTTTGACAAATTTCAAAATATGTCAGATATTGTCCAAATCATTTTTTATTTCACTTCTAGACATGTGAAATGCATGAACTAGGGCAAAAAAGTGTAAAAAAATTGGTTTGATTTTTTTTTAGTACCTTGCAGTTTTTCTTAGTTTTCACATAAGGTCCGGGGTCAGGACAAAAGACAGAATTTTGACAAATTTCAAAATCTGTCAGATATTGTCCAAATCATTTTTTATTTCATTTCTAGACATGTGAAATGCATGAACTAGTGCAAAAAAGTGTAACAAAATTGGTTTGATTTTTTTTAGTACTTTTCAGTTTTTCTTAGTTTTCACATAAGGTCCGGGGTCAGGATAAAAGACAGATTTTTGACAAATTTCAAAATCTTTCAGATATTGTCCAAATTATTTTTTATTTCACTTCTAGACATGTGAAATGCATGAACTAGAGCAAAAAAAGTGAAAAAAAATTGGTCTGATTTTTTTAGTACTTTTCAGTTTTTCTTAGTTTTCACATAAGGTCCGGGGTCAGGACAAAAGACAGATTTTTGACAAATTTCAAAATCTGTCAGATATTGTCCAAATTATTTTTTATTTCACTTCTAGACATGTGAAATGCATGAACTAGGGCAAAAAAGTGTAAAAAAATTGGTTTGATTTTTTTTTAGTACTTTTCAGTTTTTCTTAGTTTTCACATTAGGTCTGGGGTCAGGACAAAAGACAGATTTTTGACAAATTTCAAAATCTGTCAGATATTGTCCAAATCATTTTTTATTTCATTTCTAGACATGTGAAATGTATGAACTAGGGCAAAAAAGTGTAAAAAAATTGGTTTGATTTTTTTTAGTACCTTTCAGTTTTTCTTAGTTTTCACATAAGGTCCGGGGTCAGGACAAAAGACAGATTTTTGACAAATTTCAAAATCTGTCAGATATTGTCCAAATCATTTTTTATTTCACTTCTAGACATGTGAAATGCATGAACTAGGGCAAAAAAGTGTAAAAAAATTAGTTTGATTTTTTTTTTGTACTTTTCAGTTTTTCTTAGTTTTCACATAAGGTCCGGGGTCAGGACAAAAGACAGATTTTTGACAAATTTCTAAATCTGTCAGATATTGTCCAAATCATTTTTTATTTCACTTCTAGACATGTGAAATGCATGAACTAGGGCAAAAAAGTGTAAAAAAATTGGTTTGATTTTTTTTAGTACCTTTCAGTTTTTCTTAGTTTTCACATAAGGTCCGGGGTCAGGACAAAAGACAGATTTTTGACAAATTTCAAAATATGTCAGATATTGTCCAAATCATTTTTTATTTCATTTCTAGACATGTGAAATGCATGAACTAGGGCAAAAAAGGTGAAAAAAAATTGGTCTGATTTTTTTTAGTACCTTTCAGTTTTTCTTAGTTTTCACATAAGGTCCGGGGTCAGGACAAAAGACAGATTTTTGACAAATTTCAAAATATGTCAGATATTGTCCAAATCATTTTTTATTTCATTTCTAGACATGTGAAATGCATGAACTAGGGCAAAAAAGGTGAAAAAAAATTGGTCTGATTTTTTTTAGTACCTTTCAGTTTTTCTTAGTTTTCACATAAGGTCCGGGGTCAGGACAAAAGACAGATTTTTGACAAATTTCAAAATATGTCAGATATTGTCCAAATCATTTTTTATTTCACTTCTAGACATGTGAAATGCATGAACTAGGGCAAAAAAGTGTAAAAAAAAATTGATTTGATTTTTTTTAGTACCTTTCAGTTTTTCTTAGTTTTCACATAAGGTCCGGGGTCAGGACAAAAGACAGATTTTTGACAAATTTCAAAATATGTCAGATATTGTCCAAATCATTTTTTATTTCACTTCTAGACATGTGAAATGTATGAACTAGGGAAAAAAAGTTTAAAAAAATTGGTTTGATTTTTTTTAGTACCTTTCAGTTTTTCTTAGTTTTCACATAAGGTCCGGGGTCAGGACAAAAGACAGATTTTTGACAAATTTCAAAATATGTCAGATATTGTCCAAATCATTTTTTATTTCATTTCTAGACATGTGAAATGCATGAACTAGTGCAAAAAAGTGTAACAAAATT